>NC_041383.1:281841759-281893767 GCF_002162155.2 Triticum dicoccoides | reverse complement strand
TCCCCACCCCACCAGCAAAAGCGTTGCTTGGTGTCCGCCGAAACAAAAGTCGCCGTCGCCTCGCCTTCGCCGTCATCTCCTACGCCCCGCCCGTTTGACTCCCTCCATCTCCTTCCGTTCCCCTCTCCCTTTCCTTTCCTTCCCTTCCCTTCGTCTCCTAGGTTTAGCGCCCCACGCGAACCCCACCGTACCAACCCACCAGCGGGCGTCCCTCCCGCAGCGGTTGCTCTGTCGGCTTCCTGCTGCCCCCCGCTCCCTTCATGGTGGCCGCCCAATCGTGAGGCTGCGCTAAACGATCAGAAGATGAGGCGCTCTGCCGCTGTGCTGAGGGTCGCTGTGGTGGGCCTGTTGGTGCTCGGCCTCGCCCTCCCTCCCCTGGCCGCGGCGCTGCGGCCTCTCAGGGAGCGCGTCGCCTCCGCCGGAGCCGCGGCCTCCTCCGGATCGTGGGCCGATGAGGTCAGGCGCTGTTTGATTGTTTAGACTTCCAAGTTTTCCCCCATTTTCTCTAGTCAAGGGTTTTATGCTAATTTGGTCCTCCAGGTAGAGCAATTGGAAAGAGGAAATTTATTTTGGGCTTAATTTTGTGTTCGTTGGTGTAAATTTTTGTGGTGCGCTATACTCGTGCTTATACTGAACTTATAACTTAATAGTCGTGCAACAGCAACGCGTGCTTTTAGTTCGGATTCCAACTAGACCTTTTCACTCCAGATTGTCATTTTAATTGGATGCCCTGCATGTTCTATTGACTGTACCTTTTCACCAAGTAATGGTGGGAGTTAAAGTCTGGCATGCATGGCTTACACTGCGGTCTTGATGCTTCAGTCTATTAGACAGTAGCAAATACTGATACAACAAGCCAGGAATAGCGACTTCCGCGGGTTCTATTCATTTTACGATGTTAGGGTTTACCAGCATCCACTTATATAGAACTATGAATTCTGGTTGCATGTATGGAACTCACCTTAATGCTCATCATCGCTACATTTACGCAGCATGCATTCTACAAGAGGGATGATAATGACATGAGCCCATATTCATGGAATATTACAGGAACATATAAAGGTACTCCCTCCTTTCACAAATATAAGATGTTCTAACTTTTTTCTGAATCAGATGTATATAGACACGTTTTATTGTGTCTGTTCACTCATTTCAGTCCATATTGAAATATCCAAAACATCTTATATTTGCATTTGACCTGCTGGTTGGTCTGAGTTTTGTATCCCAGCAGGCTATAGTGTTAGCTTGTCTTTTGTTTGATAACTTTGTGTTGCCACTGGTCCACTGCACAATTACATTAGGATGTGTAGCGTCCTTAAGGTCTTGAGGTATTAATATCCTATGTACAATGTGGGGCTGTAGGCAAATCTTGTGAGGATTGCACTTAATTCCTTAAGTTAAGTATGTTGTGCCAATTTTACACGTTCAGTGCTATCGAATTTTTTCTTTCGACGCTAAAACTAAGCTTGTTTCTTCGACCCGCGTCATACAACTTGGTGGTGTCTTATCCTCACTGCAGTTGGTTTGTTTAATACAGATGTTGAATTATGACATACGCAACAGATAAAGGATAATGGTAGATTGTATTTCCCTCCATGCCACATTCATAGATTTGTTTTGGTAACCTCAATCAAATGCTCACGTGACACTTTTTCCATTTCTCATTACCCTCATTTGTTTTGTTATGTATAGGATGCTACTACTTACTTAACTGTCTGTGTGGTTTATGTACTAATGCCACCATTTTATGGTTCAGGAAGTTGGAGCTTTGCTGGTTCTACAAATGGTTCTTCTAGGTTTCTTGAGTTCGTGACATCTAAAGGTGACTCGGTTTTGGAATTACTGAGTACACCAACAAAGATAAGCGGGGTACACTATGTTCAGGTAAAGGAAGATCCTTATGCCTTATGTTAGCACGTGAAGACAATGTGTTTTTGTGTATGATGAGTCATATTTAACTGTAATCATGGAAATTATTGCGATGTTGACCTCTTTCCTATGCATGCTCTACTGATCATTTTGCTTACCGTGATGTGATAACTATTGTTGACAGGGAACAATAACATTCCATGATGTTATTGACAAATCTCATGATCGTGGAGTTGCTCAAATAAGATTAGAAGGCGTGTATATATGGCCTTTTAGACAACTTCGTATGGTGGCAAACAGGTATATGTTCAACTTTATTGTATTATTTTTTGTCATAACTAAGAGGCTTTATTTTTCTTTTGTGAGAGCTAAGATACTTTGTTTGACTTTTGGTTCTCCTACCTTGGCATTATTAGTATATGCTACTAATTGCATCTACCTTAAACATCTAGGGCAACAAACTCTAATAATAAAAATAGCACTCCAGCAAAAAGACATATTTATTCTACTCTGCCCTCTAAGGACATTTGCCTGTTTCCTGAATGTAAACCTTGGTCAACAGTCAACAACCATCCTTTGCTAGCAAGTGCGGACCTCACAGACTTTTTCTCCAAGTTCCAGGTCTCCTAGCTCATTGCCTAGTGCTCGCTGTATGTTCTGTAACAATTTCACAAATCATGATTCTTTTGTGTACATATATCAAGTTCAGTGACTCCCATGATACTTATGGCATGCTCCCTCCATCCCAAAATAAAAGTTAGTACAAAGTTGAGTCACTTATTTTGGGACGGAGGGAGTACATATTTTCGTGTCAAGTTTACGGCGTGCAAGCTTAATTACCTTGACTACTGTGAGTTAATGATTACCAGGTTACCCGTCAGATCCTCTTTTTTGTGTGCTATTTTTTGCATAACTGAATGCTTGTAATTAAGTACTGCATTCTAGAGGCTCTTTAGTTACGACAAGGGAGGTGATGTTCCATTGTTCATGGCATTTTATTATTGGAGTATTATAGTATTATGTAGTGGTATGCGAACATAGTCATATGAGTGTAGGCAGTTTGTAGATCATCTTTTCCCCATACTATCTAACACAGTTGTATTGATATTTTTAGCGGTGCAGATGGTGAACCGCTTCAAGAAGAGGATTACTTCTTGTCAAATCCATACCATCTGGTAAGCAGATGAATTTTCCTTGTTTTATCGATGGTTACTGCATTCCACATTCCACTTACTAGCTATCTTTTGATGTCAATATAGTGCTATGCCATTTACGTTCATAAAAATTATAACCGAGCCATTTTAAAAGTTATTAACATTATTATGAAGTAAGTCTTGCCTGCTAACTACAGTAATAAGACCCCTTTCAAAATTAATGAACATGATGCTATATATTTGAACTTCCTATTTTTTAACAGCTGCGGATTTTCTCCTCTCAAGTTTTCCAAGATTCTTCTGAAGAGAAGAACCGAAGGAAGAACTGTAAGATTTTATTTCTACACTGAATATTCCCTAGCTACAAATGTGGATGTGACCTTGATGTTTGCTACTTCTTCCGTCTCAGCTCTCACACATGACATGGAGAAACACTGTAACATAGAAATAGCCGCTAAAGTGGTCCGGGTGTCATCTAACCAAAATGGTACTGAATTTTCTTATGGTATTGCTAAATTCATTTGCCACTGGTAATTTATTTTCACGAAGTTCTATGTCTGCATATTTTAAATTTTCTCATAATCCAACGATATTGAGATACTAAGTGCGTGAGTAATAAATAATTAAATACTTATTATAATTAGAGGGAGAGCATGAGAAGTACCGCTTGGAGGGCTTGATGGAAAGTCCATCAGTGGATGATGATGGAGAATGCTTCTCATCTATCTTACTAAATTCAACATCGCTGAATGTTGAAGCTTATTACAACAAAGCAGTTAACTATACACTGATGGTCACTTTTGTATCCTTGGTGGCTGTTTGACTTAAATTCATGTTTTTGTTCAATCCTATCTGGTCTCTTCTCTCTGTCAATTCCTTAACTGGCATACTATAGATATCTTTTCTCCAAGTTTTGCTGCTTATTAGACAAATGGAACACAGCAACACCCAGTCAGTAAGTATTTTCCCTTTTTGTGATCATTTTTTAGCAACACTAATGTCCTCTTGCTCTACATGATTTACAATCCTATCGTTATTGCTCATAGGGAGCTGCTAAGGTGTCTATTATTATGATTGGGCAACAAGCTATCATGGATGCATATCTTTGTCTACTGCATCTGACTGCTGGAATATTGGTTGGTGAGTCTTATACTCGTGTCATATCAAATTTGTTCGCTTTTTTTGTTGTCCATGTTTTCTGCTGCTAGTGTACGAACTCTTCGGTGGTAAAATAGGAATTTAGACACAAGACACTGACAAGTGGGCGCTGGTGTCTCCTGTTACATATATCCTGATTTCCTGATGTAAATCTGAGCTAAAAGCAAATAGTGTGCATGCTATGATAATACACTACTTACAAGTAAATATTGCGTAAAGAGATTTTGCTCATGGGATTTTTAAAAGACATACCCATTGCCCAATAGGATGGGTCTGTGAAGTTTGCTAAATGCTAAGCGTCACTGGTCAGTGAAGTATTGTCAACACTACAAAAGATTTATTTGTTCTTCAATTTTCTCACCTGCAAAGCTATTATGAACTATTGAATCTTGAATTGTATGCGGCTTATTTTCTTTAAAATCATGTCATAATTATGTTTTTTTGAATATCGTGCCATCTCTAACATTTTCATCACATGGTTTAACTTTCTACAGAGTCACTCTTTAATGCCTTTGCAACAGCTGCCTTCTTCAAATTCGTTGTTTTTTCTATTTTTGAGATGAGGTATCTTCTTGCTATATGGAAAGCAAGTAGACCATTGAACAGTGGAGAAGGTTGGGAAATAATGAGGCGGGAACTTTCTGTTCTTTACAGCCGCTTTTGTAAGTTCTAAATATCATCTGGTTTCTTCATGCTTTCTTAAGAATTGCAGTGGTAGGCCAACCTCTTGCAGTTAACATCGATTGTTCAGGTGTAAAAGAAAAGCACAATCACACGATTACTGCCATATATTAGTAGAGTTAAAATGGCTCATTTAATGACAATTTTTTTTGCATGTCCACACCAGTTCTAAACTTTTCTTTTACCAAGTATTAAGGCATTCCTTGCTTTGCTTTGTTTCTGCAGACGGCATTCTTTTGGGAGGAATCCTTCTCATGTATGAGTTGCACAATTTCTTGCACCCGCTTCTTTTCCTGATGTACTCCTTTTGGATTCCTCAAATTGTCACGAATGTGATCCGGGATACAAGAAAACCGCTGCACCCCCAGTATATTTTAGGCATGACTGCTACCCGGGTCGCCATCCCGCTATATATATTTGGTTGTCCTAGCAACTTCATGCGCATTGAGCCCGACAAGAAATGGTGCATAGCTGTGACAACATTCATGGGTATCCAAGCAGCTGTGCTGCTGCTCCAGCACTATCTTGGTTCTCGCTGCTTTATTCCTCGCCAGGTATACTACTGTGATAATACCCTAACACATTCACTCCGTACTGTTGCATTCGAGGTGCATTGTAGTTGTCATTCATGTAGCTGTTTTTGTCTCTCAAAAGGTTTTATAGCTGCCACTGTTGATATATTTTAAGCTTCAGTTAATTCAATTCTCAGAGTATGTTGGCAATTCATTTTTAGTATCACAACATAATTATTTATCCTTTTATGGCTGCAATCTCCAGATCCTCCCTGAGAAATACTGTTACCACAGGAAGGTAGAGGATAGCACAAATCAGCCCATTGATTGTGTAATCTGCATGACTGCAATTGATCTCTCCCAGAGAACAAGTGAATACATGGTAATTGTGAAATCTCTTGTTCTGTGACGTCATAGACATGCATAATTAAGTAGTGCTCACTGTCTCTTGTTGTAGGTGGCACCGTGCGAGCATATATTCCACTCGGGCTGTTTACAACGCTGGATGGACATCAAGATGGAGTGCCCAACTTGCAGGCGCTCTCTACCACCAGCTTAGAGGAACAATCCTTTGTACAATATATAGTTGACAAGAAGTAGGTAGCCCAGCCAAAGTGCCTATATCTCAGCTCGAGCTCAGATGCGACCTTAATCTTCCCCATGTATACTGGCCGGTATAAATATTGTATTTGAAACCACTTTTCTGACCCATGGAGACCCTTTCTCCCCAGCACGGCGCGACTATTCCTTGTGTTCAGCGAGACAGGAGCGACCCCTCGCTAAAGGCAAACGCCACTTGGGCGGGCCCACGCGTGTGGGATACACCAGCCTGTTCCCTGTTTTGTTTTTTCACGTTTTTTGTTTCTGCTTTTTGCTTTTTCTACATTTGTTTATAATTTAAAATATTCTCTCTCTCTCTCTCTCTCTCTCTCTCTATATATATATATATATATATATATATATATATATATAGAGAGTATTTGAAGAACGTTGAATAAATATTAAAAAATGTGGTGGAACAAGTATTTGAAAAATGTTGAACGATTATTTAAAAATATTGATTGAGTGCTAAAAATGTTAAACAACTATTTAGAAAAAGCTGAAGAAATAAGTATTTAAAATGTTGAATAAGTATTAAAAACTGTTGAACAACTATTTGAAAAAATATTGAGTAAGTATTTGAAAAATGTTGAACGATTATTTGAAAAATGTTGAATAAGTATTTGAAAAAAATGTTGATCTTGTATAAAAGAATGTAGAATGAAAAAAAAACCTAAAAAATAAAAAAGTCTGAGAAGAAAAAAGAAATAAAAAAAGAAAAAAAGAGAAAAACCGGCTCAGATCGTCTCTTGTAGATCACAATCTTGGTACTAACCAGTAACCGGAAGTTGGCGCAGTTATTAGCAGCGATGTTGTTGTCCCGCGCGACCAAGGTTCGATTCACCTTAAGTGCCAGGGAGGTTAAACTGGCGCTCAAACGCACCCCCGCGTGGGCCGGCCCACTGTGGAGGCAATCGCTCGATCGGAAAGAGCTCCAGTTTTCCCGGTTCTTTGGTCGTGGTTGGCCCGTTGACCGTTGACTTTTTATGATTTTCTTGCAAATATTATATAGATGATCGCGAAATTCGAAAAAACTCCTGGGTAAAAGGTTCATGATTCAAAAAAGGTCGCCCATTTCTATAAATAAAAATCATTTTAAAAAGTTAAACCAATTTGATTGTTTTTTAAGAATTTTTGTATTTTTTTAAAAAAATCATGGATTTAGCATTTTTTTTGTAATTTGGAATAATTTCAACAACAACAAAGTCTTTTAGTCCCAAACAAGTTGGGTAGGCTAGAGGTGAAACCCATAAGATCTCGCAACCAACTAATGATTTGGGTAGATGGATAACAAGCTTCCACACATCGCTGCGCATGGCTAGTTCTTTGGTGATACATCAGTCCTTCAGATATTTTTTACGAACTTCTCGCATATCAAGTTCGGTTATCCGACTTCTCTTGATATTATTTGTCTGTTATGCACTGGAGCTTTTGGAGGCCTGCGCTGAATATGCCCAAACCATCTTAGACGATGTTGGACAAGCTTCTCTCAATCAGTGCTACCCCAACTCTATCTCGTGTATCATCATTCCGGATCCGGTCCTTTATGTGGCCACACATCCATCTCAACATGCGCATCTCCGCCACACCTAATTGTTGAACATGTCACATTTTAGCCAGCCAACACTCAACGCCATACAACATTGCGAGTCGGATCGCCTTCCCGTAGAACATGTCTTTTAGTTTTTGTGGTACTCTCTTGTCACAAAGAACGATGGAAGCTTGGTGCCACTTCATCCATTCGACTTTGATTCGATGGTTCACATCTTCATCGATATCCCCATCCTTCTGCAACATAGACTTCAAATATCAAAAAGTATACTTCTGAGGCACCACCTGCCCATCAGGATAACCTCCTCTTCCTCGTGTATTCGGTTTTAGTTCTACCAAGTCTAAAACTATTTGATTTGATGGTTTGTCTCCAAAACTCTAACTTCCTATTAACCTCATCCGACTATCATCGACTATCACCACATCATCCATAAAAGAGCATACACCATAGGATATCTCCTTGTATACCCCTTGTGACCTCATTCATCACACAAAGCAAAAAAATAAGGGCTCAAAGCCGACCCATGGTGCAATCCTATTTTAATCTGAAAGTCATTACTATCGCCATCACTTGTTCGAACACTTGTCACAACATTATCGTACATGTCCTTGATGAGGATAATGTACATTGCTGAGACTTTGTGTTTCTCCAAGGCCCACCACATGACATTCCGCGGTATATTATCGTAGGCTTTCTCCAAGTCAGTGAACACGATATGCAAGTTCTTTTGCTCTCTGTGTATCCCCATAAGTTGTCATATCAAGAAAATGGCTTCTATGATCAACCTCCCAAGCATGAAACAAAACTGATTTTTGATCATGCTTGCCATTCTTCTTAAGCGGCCCTCAATGACTCTCTCACATAGCTTCATTGTATGGCTTATCAGTTTAATTTCATGGTAATTATTACAACTCTGAACATCATCTTGTTTTTGAAGATTGATACTAATATATTCCGTCTCCGTTCTTTTGTTTCACCAAAAACTGAGGTTGAAAAGTCTAGTTAGCCATACCATCTTTGAAAATCAAAAAAAGGATCCCGATAAATTCCGTACGTTCGGATTTTAAGCATTTCATCCTGAACATTTTTTCATGGCAATTTTAATTGACGTGAGGTGGCAACTTTAGTTGTCAAGACAGGGCAACTTTGTCCCAGTTTGTTTTTTTAGAAAATTGCCATGATTACCAACCTCGCATTAACTAAACTTGTCATGAAAAAACTTCGGATTTCCATGCTTAAAATCTGAACGTTTGGGATTACTATTTCTGAAAAAATTATGAATTTGAAAAAAAATCATAAATATTTTAAAACAGTTCAAAATGTAAAAAAATCATGAAATTTAAAAATAAAATAAAAGGTTCACAAATATGAAACAACGATTCTTATTTGCCGCATAGGTCGCAGTCACCTTGGCGAAAACGGCACAGCGGGTGTCAAATAGGATTGGGGCGTGAGAAGGTAAAAATGGTGATTCAACGCATGCCCTCCGTGCACCCTCTCCTGAGGCATGCCCTTCGTACGGGCCGGCCCATTATGTTTTTTTCATCAGAACATTTCTTTCTTTTTCCTTTCTTTTTTTCTTTTTTTTCTTTTTTCTTTTTCCCTTTTCCTTTCTGTTTTATTTATTTTTCATTTTCGTTTTATTTATCATTTTTTCATGTTTGTTTTTAATTTATTTTTTAATTTTGTGAACATCTTCCAAATTCGTGCATATTTCTTTTTGAAATTTGGTGAATAGTTTTCGAAGTCATGAACATTTTTTGGAAGTTTGAATGTTTTTCAAATTCATGAGGCTTTTACAAATCACAACTGTTTTGAAATTGTGAATATTGTTTTGAAACTCTGTGAATATTTTTTTGAATCAATGAACATTTTTTGAGTCGCTGAACATTTTTCTAAATTTGAGAATCATTTTAAAATTCAAGACCACTTTTTTGTTTTGATGTTTTTAAATGCATCAACATTTTTTGAATCAGGTACATTTTTGATATTTGGGAACATTTTTTGATGTTTACAAACATTTTTAAAATTTTGTGAAAATGTTTTGAATTTGTGAATATTATTTGAGTACACGGACATTTATGATTTTCTGAGCTATTTTCAAAATCTTGAATATTTTATGATTTCTTATACTTTTTTTCCAGAGTTCGCAACTCTATTGAAATCCGTAATCATTTTGAAGAAAAAAACTAAAATAGAAACATGAGCCGGCCCAAAAGGGCATGTGTGGTGGCGGCCGAGGGGGTGGGGTGAGGGTGCGCGTTTCCACGTCTTCCGACACCAGGTCGGTTGATAATAGTAAAGTGGAAGGAATTGTCGTGCCACTTTTCAATGACGGAGATGGTAAGTATGGAGTGTTGAACCAACAAGGAGCTAAAGGTAAGATCAACATTCTCTCAGGTCATATCTATCACTAT
Source organism: Triticum dicoccoides (assembly GCF_002162155.2). Lineage (NCBI taxonomy): Eukaryota > Viridiplantae > Streptophyta > Magnoliopsida > Poales > Poaceae > Triticum > Triticum dicoccoides. Next base: position 281,883,824 of record NC_041383.1, on the reverse strand, counting down.
ATAACCCTACGTACACCGAGTGTTGGCTTTATCTAAAAACAAGAATAAAACTACGAAGTGGGTATAAAGGAATAGTTCTGCATGATAATGAAGAATATAAACAAAAAAGATAGGTGTTGCCTAAGTAAAGATACAATATAATAGAAATAGCGAGTGTGAAATAGTGATGGTATGTTGTGCGAAATTGTCCCTAGACAATTAGCTAAGTTACTAAGTTGATTATCATCATTGCAGTATTATACGTGGGAGAGGCCTCTACTAGCATACCACCCCTTATATGGAATTTTATGCACTTATGATTGGAACTATTAGCAACTACTAACAACTTCGTAAAGCTAAACTGATGCGGAGAATCCTACGGTCATCCCATGGAGCTACCTTCATCTCCCCAAGTGCCAAGTGGACCAATGACACGGACACGTGCAAGAGTTATCAAGTCCGAGGTGACATCTCTCCTCGCTCAACTCCCATTGGAATCACACGAGACATGGCTACTACCTCAAGAGAAGACACTTTGCATGCTCAGGTACCAAGGAACCAACCACGAAGAAGCTAAGGTGTAAGTCCGAACGAGGGAGGAAAGCGAACACGAAAAGGGAGAGCAGATGAGGCAATTCAGCAGCTGCCCAGACGATCCAGATGAAGTCTCGGGCGATCCGGCCGTAGTGCCCGAAGACAACAACAACCTCCTCGACGAAGCCGGATCGTCTAGGACTTCGCCCAGATCATCCGGACTTAGCCGTACGTCCGGACCAGGTCCCGAACATTCGGGCCAGCCACGGCCACAAAGACCTTGCTGGACCATCCGGGCGACCGCCCGGATCATCTGGACAATGTCCTGATCAGCTGAACCGCCATACAGATCGTCCGGACCGTGTCTGCGTGCATGACTTGGGCCGAGGCCCATGTACCTCTCTCTACCCATGGACTATATATACTCCTCCTCCGCCCACATTTTAGGGTCAGCAAAGGATTAACTCAAGATAGAGATGGAGCTTTGCTCATCCACCTACCTCTCCCAAGGAGATCAAGGCCTCCATGTGAGAAGATCCCCAAGTGGATTCAAGACCCCTTGATTGGAAGATCCTCCTAGGATTCAAGACCTCTCTCCTTCAAGGACTGTGATGAACTAGCTACACTTTCTTACCTACTTGTGTTGAATTTGGATCCTTGTATCTCCTCTTTGTATATGTGGATTGAGCATACGTATGATTGCATCTTGTCTATTTGAGAGTTCTTCTTGTGTTCTTCTCTTGATTTGCTACTTCCCCACCTTCAAGTGTGAAAAAATCATGAACTACCGATTGGGATGAAATTTTGAGGGGATTTTTTTCCATAAAATTATCTTTCTTGAATCCAAAGGAGAGCTCCAACCAACTTAAGGCCTGCCCACGCAGGCCCATGACGCGACTTGGGGGTACCCGCGCCACCTGCATGTGTGGGTCCCTCGAGAGTCGTTTCCCATTGATTTCTTCACCCTGCATTCCAGAAAAAAATCATATTAAATTACCGGGGTATTTTGACCTACCTAGATATTGCTTTTCTATAAAACCAAGAACAAGCAAAAAACATGAACTCGCTCTGGGCACTAGATTAATAGGTTAGTCCAAAAAACATGGAGCCCTCTTCCTGAAGTTTCAAGCCTGACTTGCTGGAGAAGTATGATGGCAAGCTCAATCTGTCTGAATTCCTCAGAATTTAAACCATCATGGTGCAAGCTGCTGGTGGTAGAGACGACAAGATTCTCACCAACTATTTTCCGTTGGCACTTAAGCCCAACGTGAGATCTTGGCTGATGAACTTGCCAGAGGGCTCCATTTCTTCTTGGTTAGACTTGTGTCATGAGTTCGTTGGACCTACATCGAGGGCCATGAGCCTCCGGGGAAGCCTAGCAACCTCCACTTGATTCCATAGAAAGATGGTGAGTGCCTTCGTAAGTACGTTCATTGGTTTAGCTGTGTGCATCACAACATCCCCGATGTGCACCCTGCTGCTGTGGTTGCTTTGTTCCACATGAATGTTCGCAATCGCAGGATGCGGGCTGAGTTGAACATTCACCAGTTGAAGACCGTCAATGACTTGTATGCCCTGGAGTACCAGTGTGCACATGCTGAGGAGGGGAGGAGACTTCCCACGGAGGATGCCAGAGCCGAGGTTGATTCCGAGGACGCCGACGTGCCCACCCCAAAGAAGACAGGCCAAAACAACAACCGCAGGTGCAAAGGCAAGACATCTATGGCAGTTGAGGGTTCCGGCGACTCCATGCCGCCAAGAAGCCGAAGTCTGAGAGCTCTTGCAAGGAGGTTGCCGCATGCACTGGTTGTTAGGAGGCTACGACACGCGAGACGACGGAGATCCGGCAAGCAGTACTACAAGATCCACCGCACCAAGGTCCACGACCTCCAAGATTGCTGGCAAGTGGAACAACTTGCCGAAAAGAGTAACATCCCAAATTTTCAATTTGGAATGTTTTACAATTACAGCTAAGCATCTATGCATTTTGATTGAAACCGAGTGGCATTTGAAAAATTCAGAGGCATTTGAGTTCTATTTGAATTTGAATTTGACCTGAGTTCAAAATGGCATTTGAATTTCATTTAAAAAAATTCTGACAAATACTTTGACCAAAAGGTATGAGAGGAGATAACATGAAACTCCAAAAGTCAGAAGAAAATAATGTCAAAAGTATTTGAATTCAAATTTGGATTTATTTGGAATTTTCAAAAAATGATTTTTATAAAGTTTTTATTTTGCCTCTAAAAAATAGTTCATCATTTAGGATTTATTTTTCTAATCATTTTGACATATATATTGTCCATATAAAATATATTTTTATTTTTCTTTTCTCTATTTTCTTTTTCTTTTCTATCAGAAACTAAAATAGGAAATGTTTTTTAAACGGAATCCTATCGCCTGGCCCACCGCGACAGATTCGGCCCAGACCCACCGACTAGACCGAATCCGATCCGGATCGGTCACCAATCTACTTTCCCTCCCCGCTCTCTCTCTCTGACCCTGGGTCCCACTGCCCGCTCGATGCCTCGCGTGGTCACTGATATGTCACCAACGTATCTATAACTTATGAAGTATTCATGCTAATATATTATCATTCTTGGATGTTTTACAATTATTTTATAGCAACTTTATCATATTTTGGGACTAACCTATTGACCCAGTGCCTGTTGTTGTTTTTTTGCTTGTTTTTTACATCGCAGGAAATCAATATCAAACGGAGTCCAAATGCAGCAAAACTTTTTGGAGATTTTTTTGGACCAAAAGACATCCAGTGGTCAAAGAAGCACCTGGGGGGTTCCTCGAGGGGGGCACAACCCACCAGGGCGCGCCTGGGGGCCCAGGTGTGCCCAGGTGGGTTTTGCCCACCTCGGTGGCCTCCCGTACCCCTCTTCGCCCTATAAATTGTCAAATATTCCAAAAACCCTCGGGGAGACCCTAGATCAAAAGTTCCGCTGCCACAAGCCTCTGTAGCCACGAGAAACCAATCTAAACCCCGTTTCGGCACTCCGATGGAGAGGGGAATCATCACTAGTGGCCATCTTCCTCATCCCGACGGCCACCATGATGAGGAGGGAGTAGTCCACCCTCGGGGCTGAGGGTTTGTACCAGTAGCTATGTGTTTAATCTCTCTCTTTCTCTCGTGTTCTTGAGATGTCACGATCTTGATGTATCGCGGGTGTCGTGGAATTGTCACGGCAGATGTCCTAGTGAAAGGACTTAGTCGTGGAGCCATCGCAGCTAGGAAGCTTGAAGGGGTTAATCGGGACAAAGGACACGAGGTTTATACTGGTTCGGCCCCTTATGGTGAAGGTAAAAGCCTACGGTCCAGTTTTGAGTGGGATTGCTTATGTCTCGATAACCAGGGAGCAAATCGCTTGACCTAGCTCTCGAGTTGATGTTACTTGCCCTGAACCGCCGCCGGGTCGTTCCTTTATATACAGAGGCCGATGCCCAGCGGCTCTACAGAGTCTCGGCCGGCTTATAAACAGTGTTTGGCTCGGTCTCTTAATATTTCTTGTCTTACAATACAAGTCATGTATACATGGCGGTTTATCACTACGGTCCTTAAGTCGCCTCTAGGCTTTGGGCCCTTACTGAACTGCCACCTTCCACTTTGGTCTTGGGCTTCAAAATACTCATAGGTATAACCGGGCCCCTGCTGGGCGGGTCATACCTAATAGTTATATCCCCAACATTAGGCCCCAGATTGATTTGAACTGGTTCATGTCAATCTTTGATACTTGAGAAAAATCTTCTGCTCCTTGCTTATGAAGCTTTTTGTCACCCGCCATGACGTCATCCCTTGAATTTATGCTAACCCGCCATGACGTCACATGCCATAAATACACGGTTCTTCCAATGTATCTCAACGGATCTTTGTCTTAATGATCGTCCGAAAATCGAGGCGTCCTTATAGTTGGATAACTATGTTTTTCGGCCTCCTCGTTTTTCACACCCACTGGACAGTCTTTTCCTTATAAATAGACCGACTAGGTCTCTTCTCATTCTCCGCATTCCGCATCTTCTTCCTCTCGCCCCCATCTGTTACTGGAGCTCCGTCGTCGTCGCCACAACACACCTCATCTCCGTCGAGCTTTGGCCGCTGCATCGACCTGACGTTGACCAGAGAACGACAACACTCCTCCTCCGCAGATCCTCTGCAGTAAGTACTTCCCCTTTCCACGCCATAGATCTACACTAGGGCTAGCGTGTTCCTCTATACCGGGCACAGTTCATCCAAGTTCTTGTGTTCTTCTTGCCATGGCTTCTTTTGATCCAAAAAACCCCATAGATCTTATGCGGTTCGTGTTCCGCATCCATTTTGGTTATCAGTAGATCTCCTTTCCATGTAAGAAAACCCCACTATAGCACATGAACTCCTCTGCACCCTGTTTTTAGGTCTAGTAATTTTTCTTTTCTGAACCTTTGTTTGATCTAAAATAATAGTTGCAAATTGTGAAACCAGTTTGTACAACACTTAGGCAAAATCCATACTTTGTTAGATTTATCTAGTCATGGCGACTCTGATCGCCGGCTTGAAGGAAGTAATTCTCAATTAATAATCTGAACCACCCCTGTTGGTTTAAATATTGCTGACGGCTTATAGAGCCTATGGCGGCTTAACTAACCAGGACATAATTATCCTTATACCATTAGGCCCCTTCATGAGCCGCCATTTTGAATATGCACAGTAATACTTTTGTCCTGCCCGGCTTAAATTTGAACTGGCACTTTTACTTTGTCTTAGGCTTTCAATCAGAATGGCGCCCAAGGCACCTACCTCTTGCAACTGGGTTAAATCCGTTGTCACTGAGATCACTTTGGATGACTTTGTGAAGATCGGCTATCTGCCGAAAAAAGAAGTCATGCCTTATCATGCTCCTAACCCGGATGAAGAATTTCCTCAACCCAAAGACGGAGAGGTCATTGTTTTCACAGATCATATGAACCGGGGATTTACTCCTCCCGGCTCAAAATTCTTCAGAGATGTGCTGAACTTCTTTGACCTTCACCCACAAGACATCGGACCCAATTCCGTGTCTAATATCTGCAACTTCCAAGTGTTTAGCGAAGTTTACCTTGGTGAAGAACCCGATTTACTGCTTTTCAGAGAACTGTTCTACTTGAACTGCCAGACGGAATGCGCCAGCGGCCAGAGCTTGGAACTTGGCGGAGTTTCGATTCAGCACCGCAGGGATGTGATCTTTCCCTATGCTAACCCGCCAAGCCACCCCAAAGACTGGAATATGACATGGTTCTACTGCAACGATACCTCTCCGGCTGATGAGAATCCTCTGCCCGGCTTTCGTGCCCTTCGTCTTGAAACCAATCATCCTCTGCCTGACAAGATTACCGCCACGGAGCGTAAATCACTTGCTCCTACTTTGGCCAAGATCAAGGCTCTGCTGGGGAACGGACTGACTGGTATTGACCTGGTCCGGGTTTGGCTCGCCTGGCGAGTTATTCCGTTGAGCCGCCGCACCGGCTTGATGTGCGAATACACTGGCGCCAAGAAGGATCCTCTGCGTCACAGCACTGACGACTTACCTGCCCATGTCATTGACGAAATGACCAAGTCTCTTCTTAATGAGAGTCTGGCGGACTGCGGCAAGGTGGGCCTAGCCCCCTTCTGCAAAGATAACCCGGCTCCAAAGGTAAACCGCTCACATGAAATGATTATCTTAATTTCTTAATGTTTCACCCATACTCATGAATATGCTTAATCTTTGCAGGCGGGTGATAAATTTTGGAAAGTTAAATATGTTCATGAAGCTGCCAAGAGAGCCAGAAAAGAAAAGAAAGCCGCTAGGAAAGAAGCTGTCAAAAGGAAGGGCAAGAAGGCTACCGCTTCTGGCCTGCTTCGGCTAGCGGACTCTTCTGAGTTGGAGGTAGCCCTTGACTCCCTTGGCTTATTTTTTTAACCATCTTATTGACACTGATCATCAGCAGGAGGACACAGGAGCAAGCCGTAACAAGGCTGATGAGGTAACTATCCTTTCCTCCGACTCCGAGCCTTTGCCAAGACGAAAAATCTGCAGAGTGACCTGGAAAGTAAGATTTTCTCATCCTTTAGCTCATCACGATCCTCAATTTCTTTTGAAGCGGCAAACTCATGAGAGCCAGAGGCAGACCCGGACCAGCAAGGATGCGGAGCTCTCCTCCAGCTTACAAACATTCCAAGGAAATGCCGAAATGAGATCACTTCTGTTTTAAATAAATTTTACCCCTTGGCGGGTCTCTCTCGTCAACCACTCAATCCCTTTGACTCGGATTATCAGGATACTTCCCCTTCCTACAGCGAGTCACTACAGTCCAATCTGCCAACCTTCAAGACTGCTCCAGGGTATGCTAACCCGCTCATCTTGCATTTATTTTAATCCCTTGCATCTGCATTAATCTTTTATTTTGACGCAGTGGTCAAGCCAAGCCCAGCAAAAGGGTTAGGAAAAGTAAACCAGCTCAAGACAGAGTTGAGACTGAGCCGGTTCTTGAGACAGTCGTGCCGGACTCAACCGCTCGTGAGCCGCCACCTGAGCCAGCTCAAGCCTTACCTCCTCCTGCCACGGACCTGCCCACTGATCAAGCTGCCGATGAGTCAGAGAATCCAGAGGCTCCTAGCCCGGTCCGGACATATGATTCTTCCAATGTTGATGTAGAGATCACCAGAACCGGCTATGTTGAGCCGGGAAGGCCAACTGTGCTGGCCAAATGCCCCGCCAAGGAAGAACTTCTGGACCAGCGCCGGGTCAAGATGGATGTTGCCAACTATGCTCATATGAGCGTTGGAGACATCTTTTCTTGCTATATGAACCAAGTACATAGCAGCTGGGACCTCTAGATTGATATGGTGAAGCAGATGCACCGCAAATTCGAGGTATAACCCATTTTCTTTTGTTCATTAATATCTATTATGTTAGCCCCCAAGTCTACTGCTTATAATGCTTATGTTGTATACTTTGAAACAATCTTAATGATATTAGCAACATAATGAAAGAAACATAAAAAGTTCCGGCTTACCGTGTAGTTCCCAAGTAGCGGCTTAACCAATATAATTGAGCCGGTCCTTTATATAAACAATTCTTATGAGCCTTTGAACAACAATATGCATTAGCCCCCAAGTGCCAAGCATTATTGCTTGCAAAATTCTTGGGACTTACTCTTATGAACCGCCATTGAAAAGAAAACTCTTTGATAACATTAGCTCCCAAGTGCCAAGTGTTATTGCTGGCAAAATGCTTGGGACTTTAACATTACATAAACAATTGACTTGACTCTTATTCTGTACTTGTATAGGCCACCACGAGCCAACTCGAATCTGAGGTGACTAATCTGAAGAGCCACCTTGAGACCCAAGAGTCAGAAATTGAAAAAGCCAACACCAAGTTCAAATTTAGCATTTTTGAGCAAGAAAAACTGAAGAAAGAATTTGATGTTGAAAAGAAAGCCTGGGTTGATGAAAGGACAACACTGATTAACCGAGCTGAAAAGGCGGAGACGACTTTAGAAGAATTCACCGGCGAGTTAGCCGATTTAAAGCGCCATGTCTCGCAAATGGTCTCCACAATCTTTGGTAAGTCGCCCCGCAAGTGTGTTAAATACCTAAGCCTTTCAATTGATCATAAGACTGGAATGAACTCACCTGATCGTGTTTATACAGGCCCCAGAAGTTCAAATTTGAACCAAAACATGCTGACAAAACTGAAGGCAGTATACACATTAGTGGAACAGCTGTACACCGGGTCTCAACGTGCACTAGCCATAGTGGCTCTGCCAAATGAAGTGCCGACCCTCCTGGTAGAAGTCTTGAAGAAGCTGTCCATTCTCCCTCAGCGGTTCAATGAACTAAGGCGGTCAGCTGCAAGAGCCGGAGCGGTAAATGCTTTAAGCCGGGCCAAGGCTTGGCTACCAGAACTAGACCCGGCTGACATTGCCATCGGCTACCCAAGCCTGAAGGAAGATGGCACTCCTTTTGAAGACGCAGACTTTCTCGCCTGTGTCGAAGAGACACGCCCCGTGGCGACTTTGATAGCAAATGAAGTGGATCTTACCAAGTACCAGGCGGGTTATGATGAAGGGAACCAGAGAATTCCAACGCCTCACTATGAAGTTACCAGTCTGATTCCCCCACTCCGTAAGCATACCTTTGCTCCTGAAGTTGACCCGGTCGGCCTTGTTGATGCTGAAGCTGAATTTGAAGTCTTGAACAACATTGACTGGTCATCGTCAACCTTCTAGGAAAGGGAGCAGGGCGAAGACGCGGAGAGGGCTAACCCGGACGCTTTAGGCCAATCATGAAGGCGAACCTGCCGTGGCGGTTCATACCTGGGGTGTACTAAAAACAATGTGACTTATTTGAACTCAAGGAGTCCTGTAATAGGATAGAAATAACTTTATTTTGGCCGTGTCATCGCGCACGTTTGAATGCTTAATGCCATTAAGTCGCCATAATGTATCCATCCGTATTACTTTTCATCTGCTTACCATATGCTTGATCAGGTTGCGAAAACTGTCTTGCATATGAAAACGGACTTCAAAAATCCCTTGACATCTGAAAACCAGGCGGGTCAAAAGGATTGTAAAAAGAGTCATAGATTAGCTTGTTGTAAAAAACACAACTATGATCGTATGATTAGGGCTTATTAGATTTGCACCGCAGGTTTATGACCCGGACGGTAAGGGTGATAACCCAGTCTTTGGATACCCAAAAATTTCAAAGGTACAATGATGCTTATGGATTGGCGACTCATCAATCGATATTGAGCCGGGTTAAAGCAATCATACTTAAACTCGCAAACCTCAAAAAAAGTCTCAAGTCAAAAGGGTGTTTCCAAAGACAACTTAAATCAAAAAAGAACAAAATATTGCAAGGCTACTGATTCGAATACGATCAGTAAACCGTTCCAGAGGGGTTTAAGCTAGGATTTGAATACGATCATGTAGCCCCCAATGGCTTTGGCGTTGCGCCAATCAAGAGGGTACCGACAGTTGTGTTCTCTTTGGTTTGAATACGACCTATGTTTGAACAGGAGGCCCCCTAATGACCTTGAGAGTTTTTTAATGACTCTGATTCGAATACGATCGAAGTTGGTTCCCAAAAGGGGTTGAGCTATGATTCAAATACGATCAAGAAGCCCCCTAGTGAGCTCGGCAGTGTGCCAATCAAAAGGGTACCGACAACTGTGTTCTCTTTGGTTCGAATATGACCTATGTTTGAATAGGAAGCCCCCTAGTGATCATAATTTTTAACGGCTAGATTCGAATATGATCATAAGCCAGATCAAACGGGTTAAGCCTGATCAAATGTGATCAGCCCCCAAGTGATCATGTGAGAAAATAATGATAATGACAAATTTACCTTGAGGGAAGGAAGAAAGGACAGAGGTCCTGCTTTATTATTTATCATAATATATACATTTTGGCAAAATATGTACATCAGGAGAGCCTATGGCTCAAGTGTAGTAGGTCCGAAGATGAGCTATATTTCACGGCCGGCGGGTCTCTTCCTCCGACTTACGTGAGTCCCTGCGCTCTCGAACATTGATAAGGTAATATGACCCGTTGTTCAAGTTCTTGCTGACCACAAAGGGCCCTTCCCAAGGTGGGGATAGCTTGTGCGCGTCAGTTTGATCCTGGATGAGCCGGAGCACCAAATCACCTTCCTGAAAGGCTCTGGACTTAACCCGACAGATGTGATATCGGCGCAAGTCTTGCTGGTAAATCATCGAGCGAGCTGCTGCCAAGTCCCGCTATTCATCTAATAGGTCAAGAGCATCCTGACGTGCTTGTTCATTGTCTGCCTCAACATAAGCCGCTACGCGAGGCGAGTCATGACAGATGTCGCTAGGGAGAACTGCCTCAGCTCCATAGACCATGAAGAAAGGTGTATAACCCGTAGATCTGTTAGGGGTAGTATTAATGCTCCATAACACAGAGGGCAACTCCTCAACCCAGCAACCCGGCGTCCTCTGCAAGGGGACCAAGATCCGGGGCTTGATGCCTTTCAAGATTTCCTGATTGGCTCTCTCAGCTTGACCATTGGATTGGGGGTGAGCCACTGATGAAACATCAAGCGAATATGCTCACGTTGGCAAAACTCCTCCATGGCGCCTTTAGACAGATTAGTGCCATTGTCAGTTATAATGCTGTGTGGAAAGCCGAAGCAAAATATCACCTTTTTCATGAATTGAGCTGTCGTGGCTGCATCACACTTACTGACTGGCTCTGCCTCAACCCACTTTATAAATTTATCAACCGCCACTAAGAGGTGGGTCTTTTTATCTTTGGACCTTTTAAAAGGCCCAACCATGTCAAGCCCCCAGACTGCAAACGGCCATGTACTTGGAATCATCCTCAATTCTTGAGCCGACACATGAGCTCGTCTTGAGAACTTCTGACAACCATCACATTTACTGACCAAGTCCTCTGCATCAGCATGAGCCGTCAGCCAATAGAATCCATGACGGAAAGCCTTAGACACCAAGGATTTTGACCCGGCGTGATGACCACAATCTCCTTCATGAATTTCACGAAGAATTTCTTGGCCTTCTTCAGGAGAAACGCAACACTGAAACGCCCCTGTAACACTGCGATGATGCAACTCACCACTGACAATCTTTATAGACTTAGACCGCCAGGTTATCTGCCTGGCCAAGGTTTCATCCTCAAGCAATTCGCCCCAGGTCATATAAGCCAGGTATGGCACCGTCCAATCTGGAATGATATGAAGAGCCGCCACCAATTGTGCTTCTGGGTCAGGAACAGCCAAGTCTTCCTCTGTGAGTAGCTTGACAGAAGGGTTATGCAGAACATCCAAAAAAGTATTAGGCGGCACCGTCTTACACTGAGACCCCAGCTGGCTTAAAGCATCAGCCGCCTCGTTCTTTCTGCGGTCAATGTGCTCCACCTGATAACCCTTGAAGTGTCCCGCAATTGCATCGACTTCACGGCGATAAGCCGCCATGAGAGGATCCTTAGAATCCCACTTGCCTGATACCTGCTGAGCCACCAGATCTGAGTCGCCGAAGCACCTTACCCGGCTTAAGCTCGTCTCTTTAGCCATTCGGAGACCATGGAGTAAGGCTTCATACTCAGCTACGTTGTTAGTACAAGGAAACATCAACCGGAGCATATAACAAAATTTGTCACCTCGAGGGGAAGCCAAAACCACTCCAGCCCCCGAGCCCTCCAATTGCCTGGACCCGCCAAAATGAATTGTCCAATAGGTGTTGTCCGACTTTTCTTCAGGCATCTGCAGCTCTGTCCAATCATTGATGAAATCCACCAACGCTTGAGACTTGATAGCTGTGCGCGGCACATATTTTAAGCCATGGGGACCAAGCTCAATGGCCCATTTGGCGACTCGTCCTGTGGCCTCTCTATTTTGAATGATATCCCCCAAAGGGGCAGAACTAACCACAGTGATGGGGTGGCCCAAGAAGTATTGCTTAAGCTTCCGGCTTGCCATGAACACCCCATAGACAAGCTTCTGCCAATGCGGATATCGCTGCTTGGACTCAATCAGCACCTCGCTGATGTAGTAAACCGGCCGTTGAACCGGATGTTCCTTGCCAGCCTCCCTGCGCTCCACCACGATGGCCACGCTGACAGCACACGTGTTAGCAGCCACATACAGTAACAAGGGTTCCTTGTCAATGGGAGCAGCAAGAACCGGCGGCTCAGCCAACTATCTCTTCAGATCTTCAAAAGTAGCATTTGCGGCGTCACTCTAGGTGAAGCTATCTGTCTTCTTCATCATTTGATATAGTGGCATGGCCTTCTCTCCTAACCGGCTTATGAAGCGGCTTAGAGCAGCGATACGACCCGCCAAATGCTGAACGTCATTGATACATGCTGGTTTGGCCAGAGAGGTGATGGCCTTGATCTTCTCCGGGTTAGCCTCGATGCCCCTGTTAGAAACCAAAAAACCCAAAAGCTTGCCTGCAGGCACACCGAAAACACACTTGGCCGGGTTAAGCATCATCTTGTAAACCCAAAGATTGTCAAAGGTTTCCTTGAGATCATCAATCAAGGTCTCCTTCTCTCTGGATTTTACCTCTATGTCATCCACATAAGCATGAACATTGCGCCCAATTTGATTATGAAGACAATTCTGTACACATCGCTGGTAAGTCGCCTGGGCACTCTTGAGCCCAAAAGGCATTGAGACATAGCAGAAGGCTCCAAACGGAGTAATGAATGCCGTCTTCTCCTGGTCCTTAACCGCCATCTTGATCTGATGATAACCAGAGTAAGCATCCAAGAAACTCAAACGCTCACAACCCGCCGTAGCATCAATGATTTGATCAATACGAGGGAGAGCAAAAGGATCAGCCGGACAAGCTTTGTTTAAGTCCATGTAATCCACACACATACGCCAAGTGTCGTTTTTCTTAAGCACAAGCACCGGGTTAGCAAACCATTCTGGATGAAAGACGTCGATGATAAACCCTGCTGCTAAGAGTCGGGCCACCTCCTCACCAATGGCCTTCCGCCTCTCCTCATTAAACCGCCGAAGAAACTGCTTGACCGTTTTAAACTTTGGATCAATATTAAGAGTGTGCTCAGCGAGTTCTCTCGGTACACCCGGCATGTCAGAAGGTTTCCATGCAAAGATGTCCCAGTTCTCACGGATGAACTCGATGAGCGCGCTTTCCTATTTGGGATCCAAGTTAGCACTGATACTGAACTGTTTTGATGAGTCGTTCGGAATAAAATCAACGAGCTTAGTATCATCGGCCGACTTAAACTTCATCTCCGGCTCATGTTCTGTGGTTGGCTTCTTTAAGGATGTCATATCTGCCGGGTCAACATTGTCCTTGTAGAATTTTAACTCTTCTGTTGCATAGACCGACTCAGCATAAGCCACGTCACCTTCTTCACATTCCAAGGCCACCTTCCGGCTCCCGAGCACCATAATGGTTCCCTTATGACCCGGCATCTTGAGCTGCAAGTACACATAACACGGCCGTGCCATGAATTTGGCATAAGCCGTCCCTCCGAACAGAGCATGATACGGGCTCTTGATCTTGACCACTTCAAACGTCAATTTCTCGGCTCTGGAGTCATATTCATCCCCAAAAGCTACCTCCAATTCGATCTTACCGACTGGGTACGCCAATTTTCCAGGTACGACTCCATGGAAAACAGTGTTGGACTGCTTAAGGCTCTTATCAGTTAGCCCCATGCGACGGAAGGTCTCATAATAGAGGATATTGATGATGCTGCCTCCGTCCATGAGTACTTTGGTGAATTTATATCCACCCACTTGAGGGGCCACCACCAGGGCTAAGTGACCCGGATTATCAACCCGGGGAGGGTGATCCTCCCTACTCCATATGATAGGCTGCTCAGACCATCTCAAGTAACAAGGAATTGCCGGCTCAACTGCATTCACAGCCCTCTTATGAAGCTTCTGGTCTCGTTTACATAAAGTGGTGATAAACACATGATATTGCCCGCTGTTCAGCTGCTTTGGATTGCTCTGGTATCCACCTTGCTGCTGTTGCTGACCGCCCTGGCCAGATTGTTGGTTATACCCACCTTGGTTGCCCTGGGAATTTTGGAAATTGGGATTTGACCCGCCGCCTGGGCCATGAAAGCCGCTGCCGCCCTGCCCATTGTTACCATCAAACATGTTGGAATTTTCGGAGGCCTTCATGATCGTACAGTCCTTCCATAAATGGGTAGCCGACTTCTGCTGAGTGTCGTGTCTCGGACAGGGCTCATTCAACAATTGCTCAAGTGTGGGGCCTGACCCGCCAGATCGGGAGGTGGCCTCCCTTTGCACCGTTGGTTGTTACCCTGCGCACTAGTGTTAGCCACGAAATCCAAACTACCGTCAGCCTTACGTTTATTACCTCCTTGGGTTGCCGGGTTGTGTTGAGGCCCCTTGCCGTTGTCGTTCTTCTTTCCCTTCCCTGCCTTGTCATCATCAGACTCGGGATCCTTGGTACTATGAGAGTCAGCGTACTTGACCAGAGCCGCCATTAGCGTGCCCATATCATTACAATCGCGCTTGAGCCACCCCAGCTTTTGTTTTAGAGGCACGAAATGACAATTTTTCTCCAACATTAAGACTGCAGAGCTGGCATCCATCTTATCAAATGAATGTATTATGGCTTTTACCCGGCGCACCCAATGGGTTGTAGACTCGCCCTCCTCTTGCTTGCAATTCATCAAATCCACAATCAACATGGGCTGCTTGCACGTGTCTTTGAAATTCTGGATGAACCGGGCCTTTAGCTCCGCCCATGAACTGATTGAATTAGGTGGCAGGCCTTTTAACCAAGTGAGGGCAGTCCCATCCAACATCATGGTAAAATACTTAGCTATTGCAGCATCACTGACCTCCAATAACTCCATAGCCATCTCGTAACTTTCAATCCATGCCCCGGGCTGTAAGTCGGCCGTATAATTAGGCACCTTCCTAGGTCCCTTTAAATCTTTGGGCAAACGCTCGTTACATAGAGCCGACACTAGACATGGGACTACTCCGGTCCGGGTGGCTACACCTGCCTCGATAGAAGTTGTCGGATAAGCCGGATACGGCTGGTAAGCCGTCAACTGAGCCGCCTGCTCAGCCGCCTGCTGAGCCGCTCGCTCAGCCTCTTGACGTCTGTCTTGATCTGCCAAGTTAAAGGCCTCATGGCGCGCCGGGTTATGCCCACCTGGCTGGTCACGGCGCCTGATGTTGCTTGAAGCGGCCGCTGAATCCATGTGCCTGCTATAACTTGGGCTTCGGCTTGGTCGAGGGGTCGAGTGGACCCTGTCCCGGTTGTATGAGTATGCCTCCTGCTGTGCTAAGGCCGTCTGAAGAAGTTCTCTGACCCGACGGGTTTCAACCACCGCCGAAGAGTCACCATCAATTGGGAGAGCCACCAATTGTGCCGCTGCTGCTATCATGTTCTCCAACGGGTTAGAATAGTGACCCGGGGGTGTTGGTATATACTAAGGTGGCGCCGTATTTACGCGGGGAGGTCCCATCACCTGCGGTTGAACCGGCGTGCCGTCCTTGGGTGTTGCAGCACGGTCTGCTCCTGCACGTGGAGAGAGCCACGGCAGGTTACCTGTACGCGGGGAGAGCCACGGTGGGTTACTGGGCCCTGCTCCTGGTGTGTGAAAGAGGTTTCGAGTGTCATAAACCGGGGGGAGTCGAGAATGAGTCTCCTGATGCCTTCTCCTCATGACCTCATTAGACGCGTTCTGATCTTGCGTGAGCCAGAAAGTCTGCGCCTGGATCTGCTGAGCCTGAACATCCAGAGCAGCCCGCTCTACAGTTATCCTGACATCTTCCGCTGCTAGATCTTCCTTAGCCTGCGCCATATCCAATTTTAACTGTGCCACCTCCTCATCATGACGAGCTTGGTTCGCCGGGTTGACCATGGCGGTTAACATAGTGATCAGCTTATCTGTAAGATCCATCAGCACCTGAGCCGGCGAGCACACAGGGCCTCCTGCCCCGGCTGCTACTGCCCTGGGGGTCATGGCTGCCGCAGTTGTGGAGTCTTGGATAGGTTGTGTACCGGCCATGAAGATTCCAACCCGGCTCGGCGGCTCGAAGCAATCCGGAATACTGCTGCCATCGAAACAGCCCCCAAGCCCGCCGTTTTGCAGTTGATACAACGAATCTGTCTCACCTATGGATGACCCACCATCAGAGTAGATGGCCCTCTCACCACCAGATGCAGATCCTTCAGGGAGCCCTTCATGGATGCATCCCACGAAGGCATGCTTCACAGCAGGCGCAGCCCGGGCGGGTTTTACACGCCGAGCCATTTCGACGAGGTCGGTGCAGATGTCCGGCTCAGGTCCCGGCTCGCCGATCTTGCCGATGAAGACATGAATTCCGCCGAAGGGGACCCGGTACCCGTACTCAATTGAGCCGGCATCAGGACCCTAGCCTGCGTCGTCGATTTAGAGCTTGCCGCGACGACTCTTGGTCATCCGGCCCACAACGTATCCCTTGAGCCCTTCGAAGCTGCCCTTCAAGAACTCAAATCCACCATGTGCTGGCCCCACGGTGGGCGCCAACTATCGTGGAATTGTCATGGCAGATATCCTAGTGAAAGGACTTAGTCGTGGAGCCATCGCAGCTAGGAAGCTTGAAGGGGTTAACCGGGACAAAGGACACGAGGTTTATACTGGTTCGGCCCCTTACGGTGAAGGTAAAAGCCTATGGTCCGATTTTGAGTGGGATTGCTTATGTCTTGATAACCAGGAAGCAAATCGCTTAACCTAGCTCTTGAGTTGATGTTACTTGCCCTGAACCGCCGCCGGGTCATCCCTTTATATACAGAGGCCGACGCCTAGCCGCTCTACAGAGTCCCGGCCGGCTTGTAAACAGTGTCCGGCTCGGTCTCTTAATATTTCTTGTCTTACAATACAAGTCACGTATACATGGTGGTTTATCACTATGGTCCTTAAGTCGCCTTTGGGCTTTGGGCCCTTACTGAACCGCCATCTTCCAGTTTGGTCTTGGGCTTCAAAATACTCATAGGTATAACCCGGCCCCTCCTGAGCGGGTCATACCTAATAGTTATATCCCCAATAGCAGGCTTTGTTAATATAGTCGGGTCATATGGTGTTTTCCGCTCTCTATCTTATTGTGATGAATTGAGTTTTCCCTTTGAGATTTTGTTCTTATCGTATCGAATACTTTTATGGACTTGAGATCAGTTGATATATGTCTTGCATATGTATACTCGTGGTGACAATGGGGTATCGTATTGATTCACTCAATATATATTTTGGCACTCAACTCACGGATTCCCGAGGTGACATTGGGGTAATCTATGCATAGGAGTTGATGCACATTCTTGTCTCTATTTCTCCAGTAGAAATCTTGGGGCACACTTTGAAGTTCTTTGTGTTGGATTGAGTATTATGAATCCAAAAATATTTGGTGTTATTTTAGTACGAAGTCTTGGATAGATCGATCGGAAAGAATAGCTTCGAGGTGGTTTCGTACCCTACAAACAATTTCTTCTTATGTTCTCTGCTAGATAGGAACTCTGTAGTGATTCTTCATCGCACTTTGAGGGATGGTTATATGATCCAATTATATTAGCATTGTTGAGAGATTGCACCAGCGAAAGTATGGACCCTAGGCCTCATTTTCAAGCATTGCAATACCATTCGTGCTCCATTTTATCAATTGCTACCTTGCTGTTTTTTATTGTTCTTATTACAAAAATCAATATCTACTATCCATATTACACTTGTATCACCATCTCTTCGCCGAACTAGTGCACCTATACAATTTGCCATTGTATGTGGTGTGTTGGGGACACAAGTGACTTTTTATTATTTGGTTGCAGGGTTGTTTGAGAGAGACCATCTTCATCCTATGCCTCCCACGGATTGATAAACCTTAGGTCATCCACTTGAGGGAAAATTGCTACTGTCCTACAAAACTCTGTGCTTGGAGGCCCAACATGTGTCTACAAGAATAAAGTTGCGCAGTAGACATCAAACTCTTTTGTGGTGCTGTTGCCGGGGAAGTGAGTGCATGGAGGTATATCTTTCGATCTTGCAATTGAATCTTTTAGTTTCTTGTTTTATCATTAGTTTGGTTTTATAATAGAAAACTAAAAAAATGGAGATTTGGTTTCGTCAGGTTGTTCTTTATCTTTATAATGTCTATCTTGAGAATAAGGATTCTGATAATTGTGCTCAACTGCTAGAAAAAGAATTCAACAAAATTTATAGCATAAAAACGTTGGATGATGGGCATGATTGCAATATTGCTAGTATGAATTGTTTGAATATCTGGAATGCTAATGATGATTGCACAAGTCATGACAAAAATGTTTCTTATAAGCATGTCAATTTTTGTGGAGTGCATAAAGTTTGTGAAGGCGTGCCTTATAGGGAAGATAGATTTTGTAAGAAGCATAAGTATGATAGAACTAATTCTTTGCTCAAAGAGATAGATGAATTTGCTACAAAATTATGTTCTCTTTGTCCTATTACTTGTGAACTTTGCAATAAGTATGGTCATCTTAATTTCCAATGCATGCTTTTTCATGATCGAATCGTGTCCAAATATTGCAATAACTTGACCACCCTTGAACTTTTTAATGAGCTTTGTCTATTTTGGGGGAGTGAAGAATTGACACATAAAAATAGTTGGTTTGAAGTATTCATTCTCACAGACGACATTGAAACTACTCTAAAAATATCTATATGTTTGCATGGTAAATTGCAATGAGAATGCTTATATTGCCAACTATAGAAAGATGGGAAAACCAATAGAATATAAAAGGAATACTAATGAAAGGGTAAAGATTTCCACTTTTCCTCCTATTGTCTCGCATGATGAAATAGGTGATGAGGAGGATCTCCCTATTCAACCAATCTCATCAATAAGAAGCTCGAAAAAATTAATTAAACCCACACATGATGTGGTGAAGAAGAAGAAAATAAGAAAGAATAGAGGTAAAAAGGTATCTCTCCCGAATAATGTTGCTCCTATTATTGTTGTGCCCATCATAATGAATCAAAAATAATTGTGGAAGATGATGCACTTGATGAGTATGGCACAATGTCCGAGAGCACTATTGATGATGATTTTGTTATGCCTATTGCTTGTTGTGATGATTATGATTGGGAAGATAATGATATTTCTTATAATCTTGAAAATCTTTTTGGAACCAACTTGGTAAATTATGATGATAGCAATTGTTATACCGTTGGTGTTATTCATACTATTAATGATGAGAGTGATTATGCTTATGATATGCCAAGCCACAAGCTTGGGGATGCTATGTTTGATGAGAATGACATGTTTGAGAATTTATTTGCTGCAATTAATGTTTGTCCCAAGCTTGGGGATGCTATGTTTGTTGAAGATGATCTTTTTAGTCCCCCTACTTTGAATGATCAAATTTGCTATGATGATTGCATGCTTCCTATCTATGATGAGAACAAAGTTGCTACTTATGATGATTATTGTGATGACACTTATGTTATAAAAAGTGGTGATGATTATATTTATAAAACTTGTCATAGTTATGATTACTCTCTTCCTGAAGATTACTCTTTTAATGTGGAAACAATTTATAGTATTCGAGTTTCATATGATACTCCCACAATTGTGAATGAGAAGAATTTTTCTTTGTGGGGAGTAATAAAATTTCTATTCTTGTGGATCATGAAAATAATGCTTTATGTAATGGTTATATTGATGAATCTATTCATGATGCTACTGAAAATTATTATGAGAGAGGAACTTATGATTCATGATGCTCTTGTTATGTTTCAATCCTTATCTTTTATTCGAGCATCATTGAACTCATCATGCCTAGCTAAAAGGCATTAAAGAAAAGCGCTTGTTGCGAGACAACCCAACACTTTTACCTACTGTTTTTGTGTGTTCACATGATTCATGTTTTATTGCTATTGTTTCAATAAAGTGCCAAGTAAATCCTTTGGGATAGTGTGGGTGATAGTTGACTAGAATATGTGCAAAAATAGAAACTTTTGCGCTCAGTATATGAATTTTGAAAATTCACTGGAACGTGCTTTTGATCTGAAATTTTTATAGGTGATAGATATACAAATTCCCTATGTTTTACTATTTTCAAAATTATTGGATTAGCAGAACTATGGTTGGAGTACAGATTACTACAGACTGTTTTGTTTTTGACAGATTTTGTTTTCAATGCATAGTTTGCTTGTTTTCTAGTTTCTATGGCTTATATTGCTCAATATAAATTGTAGAAATGATATTCTACAGTAGGCATCGTGTGGAAACAATTATGAATCTTGTCTTTGACAATAACAAAGTGAAATGGTTTGCTCTTTATCATACTAACCTATCTCACGAAGTTCCATTAAGTTTTGTGTGATTGAAGTTGTCAAGTTTTGGGTGAGATATCGATATGAGGAGAATAAGGAGTGACAAGACCCTAATCTTGGGGATGCCCAAGGCACCCCAAGTTAATATTCAAGGAAGATCCAATCAACTAAGCTTCCGGGGCATCCCCTCTTTTGTCTCTGACATTATCGGTAACCTCACTTGGAGCTATGTTTTCATTCGTCACATGATATGTGTTTTACTTGGAGCATCAATTTATTTTGTTTTGATTTACTTGGTTCTATCTATGATAAAGTTTTGCTTCTTTTACTTAAATAAAAATGTCAAGTATAGCCTCTGCCATGCTTATTTTGCAAGTCTATATGTGGCTGTTTAAAAACAGAAAGTTTATCGTTGTTGCAAAAAATCCCCAGAAAAGTCAGAATGTGATAAAATGTTGAAACTTTTTACACAATAAGCTCTGATAAATTTTCTACAGTGTGATAAATTTTCAGAATTTTTTAAGTTGAATAAGTATGCATCCTATTGCACTCTTTACAGACTGTTCTGTTTAGACAGATTGCTGTTATGTTTGCATATGTTTGCTTGTTTAATGATTCTATTCGAGGATAGAAGTATTAAATATGCATAGGCATTTAGTATGCAATGTTGAATAATAATTTTAGTGATTTGCTATAGTAGATAATGATAAGGTTTTTGCATTGATTTATACTAACTTATCTCACAAGTTCTTGTTGAGTTTTGTGTGGATGCAGTTTTTGAGATTTAGGAAAACCGTGAAATGAGAGGAATGAACAAGACACAAGAGCTCAAGCTTGGGGATGCCCAAGGTATCCCAAGTTAATATTCCAATAAGTGGCAAGCATCTAAGCTTGGGGATGCCCCGGTAGGCATCCCACCTTTGTTGTTCAACAATTATCGGTTAGTATCGGTTGAGCCTAAGTTTGTGCTTCTTCACATGATGTGTGCTATTCTTAGAATGTCATTTTATTTTGTTTTGCTTGCTTTTTTAAAAATATACTTAGATCTGAAAGTTTTTAAATAAAAGAGAGTCCACAATTAGCTACTTATTTACTTAACTACTCGCTTGATATTCACTTATATTTTTTTGGAGTAGTTTGTCATTTACTTCCGTGCTTCACTGATATCCTATGAGTAAATTGTTGAATGAATTGAATATCATGAAGTTGAAATTATATGTTCATATCATGCCTAGTGGTAGCTTCACATAGGGTTTAGAAAGTGAAATCTTTTGAAGCTTGACAATCACAATATTGGTCATATAAGCAATTTCTGAATGATTACTATAAGGAAGAGAACTTTCACATGAAAATACACTATCCTGGAAATCTTTTGTGATTGTGAGCCCCCATCAAAATATTATATGCCAAAATTGTTGATGTTGGACAAGGAAGATAGCATAACAATTTACGTCTGTTCATATTCACATAGAAGTTATATTGTCATAGATCCTTCAACATGTGGTGCTTTCCCCCCATCTTTGCTAGCCAAAAATTCCGCACCAAGTAGAGATACTACTTGTGAATCCAAAAAGCCCTTAAACCCAAATCTTATTTTCAAGAGTCCACCATACCTACCTAAGGATTGAGCAAGATCCTTCAAGTAAGTTGTCATTGGTGCAATAAGGCAATAAAAATTGCTTCTAAAAGTGTTAGATCATTTAGTGAAAGAGAAAATTGAGTGTTGTACGAACTTGTGATGGCAAAGAATAAAAGCGACAGACAACATAATAAAGGTTGCTATCATAAGGGGAAATATAATGTGACGTTCTTTTGCACTAAGGGATTGAGCATACAAACAAAAAGCGCATGGCAACCTCTCCTTCCCTCTGCAAAGGGCCTACCTTTTACTTTTATGTATTTACTTTCATGCAAGAGTCAAAGTTTTTCTCTCTATTCCTTTTTATTTTTCTATTTTGGCAAGCATCATGTGGTGAGGAAAGATCTAGGCACTGTTGGGGAACGTAGCATGCAATTTCAAAAAAAATCCTACGATCATGCAAGATCTATCTAGGAGATGCATAGCAACGAGAGGGGGAGAGTGTGTCCACGTACCCTCGTAGACCGAAAGCGAATGTCGGCGTACTAAAGTAGGGGCGCTCCTTTGAACCCCTTACTTGTGCATGGGCAGTCAGAGCCGCACCTGCGACCACGCTTAAGCAGAGCAGGGACAGGGAATCAAAGCCGTGAGATGGCCCAAGCAACGCCAAGACAGAGGTATAAAGAGCAAGAAGGTGAGGTGGTTTTCCCTGGCAAGGTCCTTGCCGGGGCGACCCCCACGGCCCCGGCAAGGACCTTGCCGGGGCAGCCTACCCGATGCCAGGGAAGCACGTCACCCTTGAGCCCCAGTTTTTCCAACACCACCAACCACATTGGCACCCAGGATCGGGAGGCGCCACCATGATGGCATGCAGATCTTTTTGAAGACAAGAAACACTCCAATTCAGAAGAGGATTAGAAGACGGCAAACCTCGGCAAGATTCTTGCCGAGGAAACCCACGAGACCCCCGGCAAGATCCTTGCCGGGGACGAAGGCAACACCACGGAAAGACCCTTGTAGGGGCCCCGGCAAGGCCCTTGCCGAGGACATCCGCGAGGCCACAGCCAGGCCCGCACCCGCCAAGTTTCTACCACCACTCCCATGCAGCTGCCAGCCCACCAGCTGGGCAGGTGCCTGCGTGTCGACATGAGGATTCTCAGCCAACTCAGCACATGCCTACGTGGTGGCATGCAAATCTTCGTGAAGGCCCTACCACCGCGCCACCTCAGCAGCCTGCCAGCCTACATGGTGCTGACCACCTCGCTGGCCCAGGTGCATGTCAAGGCAGGGCAAAGCGGCGGTAAAGTGAAGGGGACACGTCAGAGGCGCATTAAATGCGTCTTGTCCCGTAATGGCAAGCGATATGCTTAATCACAGTACCTCGATGCCACCTCCTGTGTGCCACTGTGGCGATCCCCTTGCCTATAAAAGGAGGCCCAAGGCATCCAGGAGAAGGATTTGGACCCTGGGACAAGTTACGCTCGTTGTAGCTAGCTCAAGAACTCCAAGAACACAAATATACACATAAAAGCAAGACTAGGGTATTACGCATCCTCGCGGCCCGAACCTGGGTAAACAACCTGAGTGTTTGTGCTGGCTGTTGATCCCGCTCTTCTCACCACCCCGTGCCCCGCAACCTTAGTAGGGATTCTTGTGATCCCATAGGTGTTGTTTCCCACCGACATCTTTGGCGCGCCAGGTAGGGGGCGCAGTAGTGAGGATCTGGTTTAGCAACTGGTTGAGCAGCTCCTCATCGCGATGGCTTCCAAAGAAGAAGGCGACCAAGCGAGCAGCTTCGTCAGCAGGTGCAGCCGGCGTTCGCACGACGAAAAAAAAGCTAAGTCATGCAAAACTTTGGGTAATTCCTTTTTATATAAGGTTATCCTCCTCGGAGATCTTTCCTTTGTATAAGAAACCTGTGCGTAGTGGGGCCCGTCCATTATTGGCAACGCCTTTGGTCTGTTTCGAGTCCGCTCAACAGATCGAGTGTCCGTGTCGAGAACGGCAAGGTGGCCTTCCGCTTTTTGCAACACTCTCGCTCTGTCTCGAGTCCGCTTGACAGTTCGAGCAGCCGCGCTGAGAACGACAAGGTGGTTCGCACGACAGTAGGCACACCCTGCCGGCTGCTAAAGGATCCGTCCTTCAAAGCGTTGCGGTCTGGGTTCGCGCGCCGGCAAGCCCGCCCAATTGGCGTAGGGTGGACATACAAGGAAGGGTTGAGCAGGGGAATAACATGCATCAAATTTAAAACACTGCAGAGTTATATTACATCAATTGTTGCTGTAGTTCTAACTAAAGATATGAATTGTCTTGGTAGTGAACCCGCAGCAGCAACAAGAAATGGGGTGCCTAATCCCGGTGTTGGCCCTCTATCCTATGAATTCCGCCGACGCGGCTGATGATGGGCTCGATGCGCTCCTTGAGCACCGAGAGGTTTGCATCACC
This sequence comes from Triticum dicoccoides, assembly GCF_002162155.2. Taxonomy (NCBI): domain Eukaryota; kingdom Viridiplantae; phylum Streptophyta; class Magnoliopsida; order Poales; family Poaceae; genus Triticum; species Triticum dicoccoides. The sequence continues at coordinate 281,859,487 of NC_041383.1, read as the reverse complement.
CAACAAGCTGTCCAGCGCGGCGTCAAAGTCGAGGTCAGGGTTCCAGTATGCCAGCTTGGTGAGGACCTTGGTCATGGTGCCCTGGCAAAGTATCCGGGACTCGTTGGCGGAGCTCGCCTGGTTGGAGTCGAGTCATTCCAGGGCACCAAGAACGCCCTCAAAGAACAAGGTAAGCTTGGCGTTGGGGCTCGTGCCCGGTTCCAGGGCATACCTCACTTCCGGCATCTTCATGTCGGCCAACTGCTTGGTGATCCTGTTGGCGACGTCGGCAAGGCGGCCGATCCAGATTTTCTCGCCCTTCATGAAATCTGCGTGGTTGGCGGTGTCGTTCTTCCGCAGCTGTTCCTCCTCCGCCAGTCTCTTGGTCAGGGCTCCCTCCCGGGCTTTAGCCTCCGTGAGCGTCCTCTCAAGACCCTCCAGCTTCAGCTTCAGATCCTCGATGGAGTCATTGGCGTGGGAGAGCTGCTCGGCCTTGGCAAGGTTTTCGTCCTGCGCCACCACCAAGGCACAGCGGGCCAAGTCTCTCTCCTTCACCAACTGACCGGCCTTGGCCTTCAAGCCGTCCCTCTCCACCTCCATATCCTTCACCTTGTTGCCGTGGGCCAGGGCTTGGGTATCGAGCGCCTCCTTGTGCTTATCCTCCAGCTCACGGGTTCGCGTTGCGGCAAGCTTCTCAACCTCCTCATCCTTGCCACGGAGGGTGGCGGCGAGCATCGTCTCGCGGGCGGCAAGGTCCTCCTCCTGGGAGTTCATCTCGGCCTCGCGCTGGGACTGGGTGGCCTCGGCCTTGGAGGCCTCCTCCCTCGCCTCCTCCCGGGCTTTCTTGATGTCGGCCTGCTTCAGGAGGAGCTCTAGCTCGCGCTGCGCCAGCTGACCTTGGGCGGCCTTCAGCTCCTTGTGGGCCTAGTGGAACCAGGCCTGCGCCTCGGCGACGTGCTTCTCGACGTCCGCCTCCGCCTGGCCCGCCACCGCCTCCCTGGACTTCACCTTGTCCAGGCGAGCGCGATGGAGCGCCTGCAGCTTCCAGAAGCTGGCACCCATGGCCCGGAGAATCTACTCCTCCTGGGTGCCACCGCCACCGGTGCTCGGCTCCTCGACAACCTCGAGCCCGGCGGCGGCAAGTGATGTCTACTACACAACCTTCTTGTAGATGTTGTTGGGCCTGCAAGTGCACATGTTTGTAGGATAGTAGCAAATTTCCCTCAAGTGGGTGACCTAAGGTTTATCAATCCGTAGGAGGCGTAGGATGAAGATGGTCTCTCTCAAACAACCCTGCAACCAAATAACAAAGAGTCTCTTGTGTCCTCAACACACCCAATACAATGGTAAATTGTATAGGTGCACTAGTTCGGCGAAGAGATGGTGATACAAGTGCAATATGGATGGTAGATATAGGTTTTTGTAATCTGAAATAATAAAAACAGCAAGGTAACTAATGATAAAAGTGAGCGTAAACGGTATTGCAATGATAGGAAACAAGGCCTAGGGTTCATACTTTCACTAGTGCAAGTTCTCTCAACAATAATAACATAGATAGATCATATAACAAGCCCTCAACATGCAACAAAGAGTCACTCCGAAGCCACTAATAGCGGAGAACAAACGTAGATATTATGATAGGGTACGAAACCACCTCAAAGTTATTCTTTCGGATCGATCTATAAAATAGTTCGTACTAGAATAACACCTTAAGACACAAATCAACCAAAACCCTAATGTCACCTAGATACTCCATTGTCACCTCAAGTATCCGTGGGCATGATTATACGATATGCATCACACAATCTCAGATTCATCCAACCAACATAAAAGTACTTCAAAGAGTGCCCCAAAGTTTCTACCGGAGAGTCAAGAACGTGTGCCAACCCCTATGCATAGGTTCCCAATGTCACGAAACCCGCAAGTTGATCACCAAAACATACATCAAGTGGCACATGATATCCCATTGTCACCACAGGTAATCACGGCAAGACATACATCAAGTGTTCTCATAAAAGACTCAATCCGATAAGATAACTTCAAAGGGGAAACTCAATTCATCACAAGAGAGTAGAGGGGGAGAAACATCACAAGATCCAACTACAATAGCAAAGCTCGGGATACATCAAGATCGTGCCATAGAGGAAACACGAGAGAGAGAGATCAAACACATAGCTACTGGTACATACCCTCAACCCCGAGGGTGAACTACTCCCTCCTCATCATGGATAGCGCCGGGATGATGAAGATGGCCACCGGTGATGGGACCCCCCCTCTGGTAGGGTGCCGGAACAGGGTCCCGATTGGTTTTTGGTGGCTACAGAGGCTTGCGGCGGCGGAACTCCCGATCTATCTTCTATTCTGGAAGTTTTATGGTACAAGAGTATACATGGGTGCAGGGGGTACGTCAGAGGAGCTACGGGGGCCCACGAGGCAGGGGGCGCGCCCCGGGGGGGGAGCCCCCACCCTCGTGGGCAGCCTGTATCTCCCCTGACGTGCACTCCAAGTTCCCTAGGTTGCTTTCCTTCCAAAAATAACTTCTCCAGTTGATTTCGTTCCGTTTTGACTCCGTCTGATATTCCTTTTCCTCGAAACACCGAAATAGGCATAAAACAGCAAATCTGGGCTGGGCCTCCGGTTAATAGGTTAGTCCCAAAAATAATATAAAAGTGGATAATAAAGCCCAATATTGCCTCAAACAGTAGATAAAGTAGCATGGAGCAATCAAAAATTATACATACGTTGGAGACGTATCACAAGCACTTCATTGTCGAACACCTCCCCCTCGGTCGGCGCCCTGGTGCTTGCCGTCCCTGGGAGGTGGATGAACAAGTCATCTCTCACCTTCAGGTATTTGCCTGAGCCGGAGGCAGCAGACGAGGAGGGTTGGTCATCAACCACCTCATCCTCGGCAGCGCCCTTGCCGGCCTCCTCCTCTGCGGCACCCTCGTCGTTCTCTCCGGCAAGCCCCTTGGCGTCATCCTCGGCTGCGGTCTCGGCGGCCTCCTTGGCGGCGACCTTGTCAACCTCAGCCACGGCGTCCGCGGCGACCTCCTTGATGATGGTGTCGGTGTCCTCTTGGTCCGCCGGGGGGGGGGACCTGGATGCCGAAATAGGAAATGAGGCAGGGCCAAAACTAAAATTCAAGAGAGAAGAAAAAAGAGTAAGAGAAATTGGATGACTCATCCATGTCGGGCTGAGAAAAAGGGGTCCCCTCCCCGCCAATGTCCGTTGCCGGGACGGAGCCACCGGAGCCCAAGTTTACCTCCTCCTCCTCCATGCGCATGGGTTCGGTGTCTGGCACCCTTGCCGGGGACGCCCCTTGGGGTGGCGTGGTCGATGGGGGTGGCCCTTGGTGGCTCCTCCCGCTGCTGCCCTCCTCCTGCAGCCACGACAAGGTTAGTACCAAGAAATCGTGCCCTGGCTCATGTTGATAGGAGGTAGGTGGTGGACGCATGCTGGGGGCTGAGCCGGGGGCTACGCCGTGGGCTGCTGTCCGGGCTGCTCTCCGCCACCAGCGGCGCCTTTGAGGTACCCGCCGGGGGTTGGCTGCCCATCGAGGCTTTGGCCCTCTTCGCCACCCGCTGGGACAGGGTCTCCATCTCCCTGCAAGAACAAGTCAAATCAAAGAAGGCGACGCGACTCGTGAGGGTGGAAACGGCGAGGGGCAGAGTTCTTACTCGTCGTCCTCCTCCTCCTCTTCTGCCTTTCTCTTCCCCCTCGGGCTGAGGGACGAAAAGTCAAAGCCGATCTTTGTGCCAGCACCTAGGAGGAGGCGATGGAGTCCGGTAGTGTTTGGATGAAGAAGAGGCGGTCGTCTTCTTCTTCGCCACCGTTGTCTTCTTATTCGCCACCACGGCCTCCTCCTTCGCCGTCGCGGCCCTCATCACACGCGCGGTTTCCCCCAGAGCCCCTTTGTTGTAGGGTCAAACCCTAGGAAGGATCTTTTCATTCTTGGAGGGGGAAAAGCAGGAAAAACTCAAGAACACCAAGAACACCAAGAACAAAATCTCTCAAACAAACCAAGTATCACATCCACTAGCGTGGCACACATAAGATCCACATGATTACAAGATCAATACAAGGAGAGTAGCACTTGGTAAAATTCTTCCCACTATGTGAGGTCTTGATGATCTTCTTCAAGAGGAGGCCTTGATAATCCTATGGATTCTTCCCTAGGTGGGGGCTTGAGCTCCTAAGAGGAGGGGATACAATGAGCAAAGGCTCACAATGTTTAGTCCAATCTTTGCTAGCTCACAAATGACCTAGGAGTTCCACTTATATAGTCTAGGGACGAAATATTAGGGAGAGGGGATACAAAGGACCAAAAAGTCCCTAAAACGCGTAGACACGGGGAAGGGTCCGGGCACCTGGGGTGGGACCGGCCGGGCACCCGGACCGGTTAGGGAGCTGCGCCCAGGCGGGGCCGGGCACCCGGAGGGGAAGGGGCCGGGCACCTGGCCAGGACAGGAGCCTCCAGGCGAGGGGCCGAGCACCCGGGGCGCCAAGCTCGGGCACCCGGGGTTGCTCCCAGCGGGCGGCTGCTCGAGGGCCGGGCACCCGGGGCCGGCTGGGCTGAGCCCAGGAGAGGGGCCGGGCACCCGGGGTGAGGGAGTCCCGGATTAGGGGGTGTCTGGATAGCCGGACTATAACCTTCGGCCGGACTCCTGGACTATGAAGATACAAGATTGAAGACTTCGTCCCATGTCCGGAAGGGACTTTCCTTGGCGTGGAAGGCAAGCTTGGCGATACAGATATGTAGATTTCCTCCCATTGTAACCGACTCTGTGTAACCCTAGCCCTCTCCGGTGTCTATATAAACCGGAGGGTTTTAGTCCGTAGGACGAACAACAATCATACCATAGGCTAGCTTCTAGGGTTTAGCCTCTCTGATATCGTGGTAGATCTACTCTTGTACTACCCATATCATCAATATTAATCAAGCAGGAGTAGGGTTTTACCTCCATCGAGAGGGCCCGAACCTGGGTAAAAACATTGTGTCCCTTGTCTCCTGTCCGCCTAGACGCACAGTTCGGGACCCCCTACCCGAGATCCTCCGGTTTTGACACCGACATTGGTGCTTTCATTGAGAGTTCCTCTGTGTCGTCACCTTTAGGCCTGATGGCTCCTCTGATCATCAACAACGATGCGGTCCAGGGTGAGACTTTTCTCCCCGGACAGATCTTTGTATTTGGCGGCTTCGCACTGCGGGCCAATTCGCTTGGCCATCTGGAGCAGATCGGAAGCTACACCCCTGGCCATCAGGTCAGATTTGGAAGTTTGAACTACACGACCGACATCCGCGGAGACTTGATCTTCGACGGGTTCGAGCCACAGCTGAGCACGCCGCACTGTCATGATGGGCATGATCTAGCTCTGCCGCCGAACAGTGCCCAGGAGGCCGCCCCAGTGTCCGCTCTGACCCTTAGCTCGGAGCCGACTGCACCAATCGAGGATAGGTGGCTGGACACTGCCTCGGGGGCTGTAATCCCTACGGCGATCGAGCCGAACACCAGCCTTGTCCTTTGCGAAGCTCGTGAATCCAAGGTGCAGGACTCCTCTCTGGAGTCCGAACCTTCCGCGCCCCTGCCAATCGAGCCTGATTGGGCACCGATCATGGAGTTCGCCGCCGCAGACATCTTTCAGCACTCGCCCTTCAGCGACATTTTGAATTCACTAAAGTCTATCTCTTTATCAGGAGAGCCCTTGCCGGACTATGGTCAGCAAGGTTGTGATGCGGATGACGAAGAAATTCAAAGCCCACCCACCACCCACTTCGTAGCCACTATCGATGATTTAACCGACATGCTCGACTTCGACTCCGAAGACATCGACGGTATGGACGCCGATGCAGGAGACAACCAAGACCCAGCGCCTATAGGGCACTGGAAGGCCACCTCGTCATACGACATATACATGGTGGACACCCCAAAAGAGGGGAATGGCGATGGAACAACGGAGGATGATCCCTCCAAGAATCAGCCTAAGCGTCGGCGTTAGCGGCGCCGCTCTAAATCCTGCCAAAGCAAAAACGGTGATTCTGGCACGGGAGATAATAACACCCCGGACAGTGCCGAAGACAACCCCCTCCAGCAGGATTCAGCACAGGAGGAGGGAGAAGCCAGCCCTCATGAGAGAGCGGCAGACAGAGAGGTAGAGGACGATAATTACATGCCTCCCTCCGAAGACGAGGCAAGCCTCGATGATGACAAATTTGTCGTGCCTGAGGATCCCGTCGAACAAGAGCGTTTCAAACGCAGGCTTATGGCCACAGCGAGCAGCCTCAAGAAAAAACAGCAGCAGCTTAGAGCTGACCAAGACCTGCTAGCCGACAGATGGACTGAAGTCCTTGCGGCCGAAGAGTACGAACTCAAACGCCCCTCCAAGAGCTACCCAAAGCGCAGGCTGCTACCCCGACTAGAGGAGGAAGCACCTAAACCTGCATCACCAGCGCACGACGTGGCCGACCGACCACCTCGTGGCCGCGACAGAGAGGCCTCTCGGCCATCCACTCAAGCCGCACCCTGGCGTCGCTCAAAAAATACTAAGGCACGGGGAAATGCGCCAGACCTGCGAGAGATATTGGAGGACAATGCAAGGCAAACAAGATCGATCTACAGATCGCGTGGGCGCCCACAACACGTGACGATAACCGTGACGCTGGATACGGCAAATACGGTCAGGCCGAACACAGCAGACAAAGCTCATTTGAGCTAAGTCGTGATATAGCCCAGTACAGAGGCGCCGCACACCCACTATGCTTCACAGATGAAGTAATGGATCATCAAATTCCCGAAGGTTTTAAACCCGTAAACATCGAATCATACGATGGCACAACAGATCCTGCGGTATGGATCGAGGATTATCTCCTTCATATCCACATGGCCCGCGGTGATGATCTACACTCTATCAAATACCTCCCACTCAAGCTCAAAGGACCAGCTCGGCATTAGCTTAACAGCTTGCCAGCAGAATCAATTGGTTGCTGGGAGGACCTTGAAGCCGCATTCCTCGACAACTTCCAGGGCACCTATGTGCGACCACCAGACGCCGATGACCTAAGCCACATAATTCAGCAGCCAAAGGAATCGGCCAGACAATTCTGGACACGGTTCCTAACCAAGAAAAATCAAATAGTCGACTGTCCGGACGCAGAGGCCCTAGCAGCCTTCAAACATAACATCCGTGACGAATGGCTTGCCTGGCACCTAGGACAGGAAAAGCCGAAAACCATGGCAGCCCTCACAACACTCATGACCCGCTTTTGCGCGGGAGAAGACAGCTGGCGAGCTCATAGTAATAACATGACCAAGAGCCCTGGTACTTCGGATACCAAGGACAGCAATGGCAGGTCGCTTCGCAACAAGCACAAGTGCCGCATTAACAGCGACAATGCTGAGGATACGGCAGTAAATGCCGGATTCAGAGGCTCTAAACCCGGTCAGCGGAAAAAGCCATTTACAAGAAATACTCCGGGCCCGTCCAGTTTGGACCGAATACTCGATCGCTCGTGCCAGATACACGGCACCCCCGAAAAACCAGCCAATCACACCAACAGGGATTGTTGGGTGTTCAAGCAGGCAGGCAAGTTAAGTGCCGAAAACAGGGACAAGGGGCTACATAGTGATGACGAGGAGGAGCCTCGGCCGCCGAACAATAGGGGATAGAAGGGCTTTCCCCCACAAGTGCGGACGGTGAACATGATATACGCAACCCACATCCCCAAAAGGGAGCGGAAGCGCGCACTCAGGGACGTATATGCGTTGGAGCCAGTCGCCCCGAAGTTCAACCCGTGGTCCTCTTGCCCGATCACTTTTGATCAAAGGGACCACCCCACTAGCATCCGCCACGATGGATTCGCCGCATTGGTTCTAGACCCAATCATTGACGGATTTCACCTCACTAGAGTCCTCATGGACGGCGGCAGTAGCCTGAACCTGCTTTATCAGGATACAGTGCAAAAAATGGGCATAGATCCCTCATGGATTAAACCCACAAAGACGACCTTTAAAGGTGTCATACCAGGCGTAGAGGCTAACTGTACAGGCTCAGTTACACTCAAAGTGGTCTTTGGATCCCCGAATAATTTCCGAAGCGAGGAGTTAATCTTCGACATAGTCCCGTTCCGCAGTGGCTATCACGCCCTACTCGGACGAACCGCATTTGCAAAGTTCAATGCGGTGCCGCACTACGCATACCTCAAGCTCAAGATGCCAGGCCCTCGAGGAGTCATTACGGTCAATGAAAACACCGAACGCTCTCTCCAAACGGAGGAACATACGGCGGCCCTCGCGGCGGAAGTACAAAGTAGCCTCTCAAGGCAATTCTTCAGTCCAGCTATTAAACGTCCGGACACCGTCAAGCGCGCTTGGAGTAACCTACAACAAGACCGCCTTGCACGTTCCAAGCAAGCGTAGCAGTACAGCCCCAACCCCAGCCCTCACGAAATACCATGGGCATAAGGGGAGGGGCACAACCACGGCACGCCCGAAATGCGGCTCAACCGCACTAGGGGCTCCCGATTTTGTCATTTCTTTTTTCTCACTTTCAGGACCCCACTCTCTGGAAGGCCTGTCCGGCAGTACAATAGCTGGACACACGATGCAACAGCCAGGGAGGTAGCAAGCTACGTCGAATGTCCAGGTGGTCTCTATAACAAGCTAAATACCTGTCTTACATAAAGTTCCGCAGCTTGCCCCTGGAGGGAGACATGTCAAATAATCCCATCTCTTGCTTATCGCACTATTTGTATCGTTCTGCTTTCACAGCAGCCTTTTAATAAACAATACATAGCTCTTGTCTATCATTGCATTCATTTTTTATGTAAATATATTCAGTTATGACATTATGCAACCGTACACTTTGGTACGGCCAATACACCAGGGGCTTAAGTACCCCAGAACATGGTGTGAGAAGTCCGAAAACTCTCATGAGTGCGGCACCCCGAACTTATAGCATTATATGCATCGGCTCCGAATCATGTCTTGGGTCAATAGTTGGGTTTGCCCGACTCCCATGTTTTGGTACCTTACGTTCCGTTATATCGGCTAAGGTAGCGCTGGGAGAACTACTGCGATTGTGCCCCAGTTGAGCTAGGTTAAGCACCTCAGTAGAGAAAGCTAAAACTGACCGTCATGATAGGGCGAGAGCCGGTCGCTGTTCGAGAGGTTTCGAGTCCCTAAAGACTTATGCCGCTTAGAGCGAGGAGCTGGCTTTGTCCGGCCTAGGCGTGGATAGCGCCCCGAACTCGGTCTTCCGAATACTAGGGGCTTCTCTGAAATTTAAAATTATAGAATTCTATGGCTAAGTGAGAGTGATAAAGCATTATAGTCTGATTGCCTTGTTCGTTGTGTTGAGCGCCTCCCTCGAAGGACCCAAGAATGGGAACAAGAGTGCTCAGGTTTATCCCGAACACCCCAGCACTAGTGGCATGGGGGTAGAAGCCGACGACTCGCCATCTCCCAGATTTAATAAATGGCCGCACAGAAGGTAATATTTTAAATTCAACAAGGTTGCTTAGCGCATATGCACAAGTTTTCAGCGCACAGGATAACACGAACGAGTTTACTCAAAAATTACATCCTTGGAACACTCACCCGCCACAAGGCGGGCACCCTTCAGGACGCCCTCATAATACATCTCGGGCTTGCGATGCTCCTTCCCCTCCGGTGGCCCATCTGTCACCAGGTTCTCAGCATCCATCTTGCCCCAGTGTACTTTAACACAGGCAAGGGCCCTACGGGCGCCTTCGATGCATACGGAGCGCTTGATGACCTCAAGCCATGGACAGGCATCCGCCAGCCGCCTCACCAGCCCAAAGTAGCTCCCAGGCATGACCTCCCCAGGCCATAGCCAGACTATAAGGCCCTTCATGGCCTGTTCGGCTGCCTTATGGAGCTCGACCAGCTGCTTCAGCTGGTCGCTCAAGGGCACCGGGTGTCCGGCCTCACCATACTGGGACCAGAACACCTTCTCCGTCGAGCTCCCTTCCTCGGCTCGGTAGAATGCGGCAGCGTCGGACACACTACGGGGCAGATCTGCGAATGCTCCTGGAGAGCTCCGGACTCGGGTAAGTAACAACTAATTCACTTTCATGTGCTTGCTTTGCATAAAGAATGCCTTACCCACCGCTATCTTCTTCATCGCCTCAATTTCTTGGAGGGCCTTTTGGGCTTCGGCCTTGGCAGATTTGGCGCTCTCAAGGGCCGAGGCAAGCTCGGACTCTCGAGTCTTTGAGTCAAGCTCCAACCTCTCGTGTTTTTTCACAAGAGCATGGAGCTCTTGCCGCACTTCCGCCACCTGCGCATCCTACTTTTCTCGCTCGGTGCGCTCCACGGCCGCATTGTCTTCGGCCTTGGACAACGCTTCCTTCAGGGTCGTCACCTCGGTTGTGGCCCCTGTAATACTCACGATGGTCCTGTCATTATTTGCAACCAGATCTTTTTATATATACTTATATAAGGTACTGCTTACCTTCCTTGTCCTCGAGCTGCTTCTTGGCAAGGCCGAGCTCGTTCTCGGACCGCTCGAGGCTCTGCTTCAATGCATCAACCTCCGCAGTCAGTGCGGCCGATGTCAGCAGCACAGCCTGCATTCCCATATTGACATACTTATGTTAGACTCCTGCGTATATCTTTTTAGATCATCAGTCCGGCTTTTCTTTCCGAACACCAAATTGAGCATCAGGGGCTACTGTCTATGCGGTAATATTTTTACATATCTCAAATACATACCTCAAAGCCTGTTAGAAGGCTAGCACAGGCTTCCGTTAGCCCGCTCTTGGCGGACCGAACCTTCTGGATCACCGCACTCATAATAGTGCGGTGCTCCTCGTTGATGGAGGCGCCGTTAAGCACCTCCAGCAAATTATCTGGTGCCTCCAGTTGGACGGAGTTCACCGGCGTCGTAGGCTTGCCCTTCTTACTAGGGGGGCGCCTGCCGGACTCCGGAATCATTGAAGGTTCCGGTGTGGTGTTCGGCCCAGGGCCGGACTTAGAGCCCTTTGGGGTTTTGTCCCCTTGGCGCCTGGAGTCCGGGAGGTTGCCTTGCTGCGCCTCCAGGACCACCTCCTCCTGGCTTGGCCCCTTTTGGGACTCCACCTCGGCATCGTCCGTAGGGAGAGGGGAGGTAGCGGTCGGGAGTGAAAGACTATTCACATCTGACGAATCCAGGGAGCCGCTCGACGAAGCACCGAGCTGGACCTTGGGCGGACTGCATGATTATATTCGGCGTCAGAAGACACCGTGCAATAAAGGAACGCCATGAGTTATTCTGATATCCGGATACTTATGATTTTGCCAGGGGCTTGGCCCTGGACGGCCACTCCTCTTCGCCGTTGTCGACGTCGGCGGAGTGGTCCGGAGGACGGGTCCTTCCCTTCTTGGACCCTCCGGCCCCCCTAGTTGGGGTAGCCTTCCTTTTCTTTCCTCGCCCCGCTGGAGGGGGAGAGGCCTCTTCTTCCTCCTCCTCGTCTTCATGGGAGGAGGGCGCTTCGGAGTCATCGGACGATGAATCCGACACCACCTGGCACCGGGAACTTTTTCGAGTTCCCGTGGCCTTCTTCTTGGCCTTCTTCTCTGGCACCACGTGAGGTGCAGGGACCAGCATCTTCACCAAGCGAGCATCTGCTGGGCCTTCGGGCAAAGGAGCCGGACATTCGATCTGTTCGGACTTCTTCTGCCAGTTCTGTCAAAGGAACGGGAGCTTAGAATCCTGCATAGAGTCAAACTATGAAACACGAGTGTCCCGTAAAGGGTAAACAAGCTTACCACGCTGGCTTGCCGCTTCGCGCAGAATCCGTGATCCTCGGTAAAGGGAGGGGGAACCTCGGTGCCCTTCAATAGCACCTTCCAGGCATCCTCGTGTGTTGTGTCAAAAAGCCTGGACAAAGTTTGGTGCTGGGCCGGGTCGAACTCCCACAAGTTAAAAGCCCGTCGTTGACACGGGAGGATCTGGCGGAAGAGCATGACCTGGACCACGTTGACAAGTTTAACCTTCTTGTCCATCAGGTTTTGGACGCAGGTTTGGAGTCCGGTCAGCTCTCCCGAATTACCCCATGACAGGCCCGTCTCTTTCCAGGAGGTAAGCCGTGTGGGGATGCCATATCGGAATTTGGGGGCCGCTGCCCATTCAGGGTCATGCGGCTCGGTGATGTAGAACCACCTCGATTGCCACCCTTTGATGGTTTCCACAAAGGAGCCCTCGAGCCATATGACGTTGGGCATCTTGCCCAACATGGCGCCTCTGCACTCCGCTTGCTGGCCGCCCACTACCTTTGGTTTGACATTGAAGGTCTTCAGCCATAAGCCGAAGTGGGGCTTGATGTGGAGGAAGGCCTCGCACACAGCGATAAACATCGAGATGTTGAGGATAAAGTTTGGGGCCAAATCGTGGAAATCCAGGCCGTAGTACAACATGAGCCCCCGGACAAATGGGTGGAGTGGGAAGCCCAGTCCGTGGAGGAAATGGGGAAGGAACACCACCCTCTCATGGGGCCTGGGGGTGGGGATAAGCTGCCCCTCGTCTGGGAGCCGGTGCGCAACGTTGTTGGACAAGTATCCGGCTTTCCTCAGCTTTTTGATGTGCCCCTCCGTGACGGAGGAGGCCATCCACCTGCCTCCCGCTCCGGACATGGTTGGAGAAGGTTGAGGTGGTAAGTGCGGACTTGGGCGCTGGAGCTCGAGTGCGCGGAAATGGATAAGCGAAGGAGGAAGAAGGCGTAGATGAAAAAGGTGGATCCTTATCCCCTTATATGGGCGGACGGACCTATCTGCCCCCACCAGCCTGGTAAAACTCGCTTATCTCCCAAGTGTCGTGATTGATGGCACGGTTGGGTTACCCACGCCCGTATTGATGAGAATCCCGGAATAAGGGGACACGATCTCTGCTTTGACAAGACATGCCAAGGAAACCGCCTCGCTAAACGTGCTGAGGTGGGATAGTAAAACGATTCGAATAAAGGCTTGGCTGTGGCGTGATGTCCGCTGGGAATACGTCAGCAGATTAGATTTGTGCAAATATTATTCTCTCTACAATGGTATGTGGAACTTATTTTGCAGAGCCGGACACTATCCTCATGTTCAAAATCTTCTATGAAGTATTCGGAGGAGGAACCTGCCTTGCAATGCCGAAGACAATTTGCGTGCCAGACTCGTCGTTATTGAAGCCTGGTTCAGGGGCTACTGAGGGAGTCCCGGATTAGGGGGTGTCCAGATAGCCGGCCTATAACCTTCGGCCGGATTCCTGGACTATGAAGATACAAGATTGAAGACTTCGTCCCGTGTCCGGAAGGGATTTTCCTTGGCGTGGAAGGCAAGCTTGGCGATACGGATATGTAGATTTCCTCCCATTATAACCGACTCTGTGTAACCCTAGACCTCTCCGGTGTCTATATAAACCAGAGGGTTTTAGTCCGTAGGACGAACAACAATCATACCATAGGCTAGCTTCTACGGTTAAGCCTCTCTGATCTCGTGGTAGATCTACTCTTGTACTACCCATATCATCAATATTAATCAAGCAGGAGTAGGGTTTTACCTCCATCGAGAGGGCCCGAACCTGGGTAAAAACATCGTGTCCCTTGTCTCCTATTACCATCCGCCTAGACGCACAGTTTGGGACCCCCTACTCGAGATCCGCCGGTTTTGACACCGACACGAGGCCTTGGGGCCGGGCACCCGGGGCCGGCTGGGGCATGGCCCAGGTAGAGGCCGGGCACCCGGGGCTGCTATGGCCGGGCACCCGGGATGTCCAGGGTTTTTTGCCCCTTCTCCTCCTTCTTCCTTCTTCTTGTTCTCTCCTTCCTTCTATTGTTTCCCTTGATTCGTGATCACTTGAGTCTCCGTCTTCTCCTTCTCATTATCATCTTCTTGGTACCTAAGCATGCACAATGTTTCCGATGACGGTAGAATCCAACTCTCATGTGAAACCGAGCGAAACTCGAAGAGGAGAGAATCAACCTCGTTCTCGATGGCGCGTGCATGTGCTTGTGTCATTGGTCCACTTGGAGCCTGCGTTGGTGATGGAGTGTTGTTGCGAGTAGTCGAGGGATGCTCCGCATCATCTTCCCCCCCTTGGGGAAGATCCGTCCACGGATCGTGCTCTTCATCACCATGGTACTTGGCCAAGTCTTTGACGTTGAAGATGTCGCTAACATTGTACTTGTCGCATGGGATGTCGACCTTGTAGGCATTGTCATTGTAGCGTGCGATCACCTTGAATGGGCTGTCGGCTCGTGGTAGTAGCTTGGACTTGCGTTCGTTGGGGAAGCAGTCTTTGTGGAGATGTATCCATACTTGATCACCCGGTTGGAATACCGTCCGAGACTTGTTGATGTTGAGCTTGGCGGAGAGGCGTTGCACTTGGTGCTCGATCGTGGAACGTGTTTCCTCATGCATCTTCTTGAGGTAGGCGGCTCTTGCACTTGCGTCCATGTTTGCTCGTTCTTGAAGCGGTAGAGGAAGGATGTCCAATGGCGACAAAGGGTTGAAACCGTAGACGACCTCGAAGGGGGACTTGCCGGTTGTAGAGTGTCTTGCGCAATTGTAGGCGTACTCGGCGATGGGTAGGCACTCCTCCCACTCCTTGATGTTCTTCTTGATCAACACATGTAGGAGAGTTGCAAGCGTCCGGTTGGTGACTTCCGTTTGGCCATCGGTTTGAGGATGATATGCCGTGGAGAATAGTAGCTTGATCCTGAGCTTGGCGCATAGTGTCTTCCAAAAGTAGCTTAAGAACTTGACGTCTTGATCCGACACAATTGTCTTTGGCACGCCGTGCAACCTCAAGATTTCCCTACAAAAGAGATTGGCAACATTTGAAGCATCGTCTATCTTATTGCATGGGATAAAATGAGCCATTTTAGAGAAACGGTCCACAACAACAAAAACCGAATCCTTGCCATTCTGAGTTCTAGGTAATCCAAGCACAAAATCCATGCTAATGTCTTCCCAAGGTTGATGTGGGATAGGTAAAGGCATATGTAAACCATGGGATTGAGAGTGTGGCTTAGCTTTGCAACATGTAGAGCACCGGTTGGTGAAGCGGGCAACATTGCGAAACATCTTGGGCCAATAATAGTTCTTGGAGAGCGTGGCAAAAGTCTTGTCGCGTCCAAAGTGTCCCACGAGTCCACCTACATGAGCCTCTTGTAAAAGGAGCAAACGAAAAGAGGACATGGGAATGCATAGTTTGTTAGCTCTCATAAGGTAACCATCTTTGATATAATATCGTTCCCAAGAAGTATGCTTCACACACTTAGCGTAAGGAGTAGCAAAAGTCACATCACCCTCATACAAATCTTTGATATGATCAAATCCTATGACATTCAATTCAAGTTGAGTAAGTAACATGCATTTGCGGGAAAGGGCATCCGCCACCACGTTTTCTTTGCCCTTAATGTACTTGATCACATAGGGAAAAGATTCAATGAATTCACTCCATTTAGCATGCCGTTTATTCAACTTGGTTTGACCTTTGAGGTATTTAAGTGTTTCATGATCCGTATGTATGACAAACTCATGCGGTCTAAGGTAATGCTCCCACACATGTAACACACGCACTAAAGCAAACAATTCTTTGTCATAGATGGGGTAGTTAAGTTGAGCACCAGAAAGTTTTTCACTAAAATAAGCAATAACTCGTTTTTCTTGCATCAAAACTCCACCAATTCCGGTACCACTTGCATCGCAATGAACCTCAAAAGTTTTGTCAAAGTTGGGTAAAGCAAGAATCGGAGCATGTGTAAGCAAAGATTTGAGCTCATCAAAAGCGGTTGATTGCAAAGGTCCCCAAACAAAAGGAGCATTCTTCTTGCTCAAAGCGTGCAAAGGAGCGGAGATAGTGCTAAAATCTTTCACAAAGCGACGATAAAAACCCACAAGACCAAGAAAACTTCGCACTTGTTGCAAATTGGTGGGTTGGGGACAATTTTTAATTGCTTCAATTTTAGTTTCATAAACATGGACACCCTTGGAAGAGACAACAAAACCCAAGAAAACCACTTTGTCAACACCAAATGTGAGGGCGTTGGCATAAAGACTTTCCTTGCGAAGTGTTTGCAAAACAGCCCTAACATGATTAAGATGCTCTTTCATGGTTTTGCTAAACACAAGAATATCATCGAAGTAAATCACAACAAAGACTCCAATATAATGGCGAAGTACATGATGCATGAGACGCATGAAAGTACCGGGAGCTTCCGATAAACCCATAGGCATGACTAACCATTCATATAACACAAATTTTCTTTTGAAAGCAGTTTTCCATTCATCACCCTCTTGTATGCGGATTTGATAATAGCCACTTTTAAGATCAATTTTTGAGAAAAAGTTGGCTCCACTAAGTTCATCAAGCATGTCATCTAAGCGAGGAATGGGATGCCTATAGCGAACGGTAATAGCATTTATGGGTCTACAATCGGAACACAAGCAAAAACTACCATCTTGCTTGGGCACAAGTATAACGGGAACGGCACAAGGGCTTAAGCTTTCACGTACATGACCGTTGTCGATTAGTTGTTGTACTTGCCGTTGAATCTCCTTTGTCTCTTCGGGGTTGACGCGGTAGGGAGCCTTGTTTGGAAGTGGAGCTCCGGGGATGAGGTCGATTCGATGCTCAATGCCTCAAGAGGAGGGAGACCCGGAGGTAGCTCATTGGGGAAAACATCTTGAAATTCCTGCAAAAGAGATTGAAACACCAAAGGTAGCTCGTGAGTGGTGTTAGTTTTTGGTTTCTCCATCCTTGCACACAAGTACAAAGTGCATCACACTCGATGGGTTCTCACACACTTCTCTCATCTCACTTTTTGTGGCAAATAGTATGAGGTTTTTCTCTCTAGGCGAAGAGGCGCTCAAGTTTGGCTTGTGGCTCTCACTCATGTTTGGGTGGCTCACTTTCTCACTCTTCTCTCCATGGTGGGTGCCTTGCTTGTCGGCTATCACTTGACTAGGATACATAGGTCGTAGCACATATTCCTTCCCTTTCATCTTGAAGCTATAGTGATTGGTACGCCCATTGTGGATAACACCACAGTCGAATTGCCATGGTCGACCAAGAAGAAGGTGGCAAACGGTCATGGGGACCACATCACACTCCAAAGTGTCCTCATATGCACCAATTTTGAAGGAGGCTTGGACCGTATGCTCAACGCGGATAGTGCCGGAGTCACTTAGCCATTGAACCTTGTAAGGGTGTGGATGTGTCCTCTTGACCAATTGAAGCTTGGAGCATAGTTCTTCCCTCGCCAAATTGTGGCAACTACTGTTGGGGAACGTTGCAGAAAACAAAAATTTTCCTACTCGTTTCACCAAGATCATCTAGGAGTTCATCTAGCAACGAGTGATTAGATGCATCTACATACCTTTGTAGATCGCGAGCGGAAGCGTTCAAAAGAACGGTGATGATGTAGTCGTACTCGACGTGATCCAAATCATCGATGACCAGCGCCGAACGGACGACACCTCCGCGTTCAACACACGTACGGGACGGGAGACGTCTCCTCCTTCTTGATCCAGCAAGGGGAGAGGAGAGGTTGATGAAGATCCAGCAGCACGACGGCGTGGTGGTGGATGCAGGGCGTCACAGCAGCAGGGCTTCGCCAATACTACGAGGGAGAGACGTAACGGGGAGAGAGGGAGGCGCCAGGGGCTGGTGTCTTAGGTTCCTCCTCTCCCCCACTATATATAGGGGTGCCAGGGGGGGCTGGTGCGCAGCCTAGGAGATCTGATCTCCTAGGTGCGGCGGCCAGGGG
>NC_041383.1:281827587-281838632 GCF_002162155.2 Triticum dicoccoides | reverse complement strand
AGCGGTAAATCGGTAAGAGACATCATAGATCGCACCATATCTAACAGAGTGCGATTACGACGTTCGGACACACCATTACGCTGAGGTGTTCCAGGCGGCGTGAGTTGTGAAACTATTCCACATTTTCTTAAGTGTGCCCCAAACTCGTGACTCAAGTATTCTCCTCCACGATCTGATCGTAGAAACTTGATTTTCCTGTCACGTTGATTTTCAACCTCACTCTGAAATTCCTTGAACTTTTCAAAGGTTTCAGACTTGTGTTTCATTAAGTAGATATACCCATACCTACTTAAATCATCAGTGAGAGTGAGAACATAACGATAGCCACCGCGAGCCTCAACACTCATCGGACCGCACACATCAGTATGTATGATTTCCAATAAGTCGGTTGCTCGCTCCATTGTTCCTGAGAACGGAGTTTTGGTCATTTTACCCATAAGGCATGGTTCGCACGTGTCAAATGATTCATAATCAAGAGACTCTAAAAGTCCATCAGCTTGGAGCTTCTTCATGCGTTTGACACCTATGTGACCAAGGCGGCAGTGCCACAAGTATGTGGGACTATCATTATCAACCTTACTTCTTTTGGTACTCACATTATGAACATGTGTAGCATCACGTTCGAGATTCATAAAGAATAAACCATTCACCATAGGAGCATGACCATAAAACATATCTCTCATAAAAATGGAACAACCATTATTCTCAGATTTAAAAGAGTAGCCATCTCGAATTAAACGAGATCCCGATACAATGTTCATGCTCAAAGCTGGCACTAAATAACAATTATTAAGGTTTAAAACTAATCCCGAAGGGAGATGCAGAGGTAGCGTGCCGACGGCGATCACATTGACCTTGGAACCATTCCCGACGCGCATCGTCACCTCGTCCTTTGCCAGTTCCCGCTTATTCCGCAACCCCTGCTTTGAGTTACAAATGTGAGCAACTGCACCGGTATCAAATACCCAGGAGCCACTACGGGCACTAGTAAGGTACACATCAATTACATGTATATCACATATACCTTTGGTTTTGCCGGCCTTCTTATCCGCTAAGTACTTAGGGCAGTTCCGCTTCCAGTGACCGCTTCCCTTGCAATAAAAGCACTCAGTCTCGGGCTTGGGTCCATTCTTTGGCTTCTTCCCGGCAGCTTGCTTGCCGGGCGCGGCAACCTCCTTGCCGTCCTTCTTGAAGTTCTTTTTACCCTTGCCTTTCTTGAACTTAGTGGTTTTATTGACCATCAACACTTGATGTTCCTTCCTGACTTCTACCTCTGCTGATTTCAGCATAGCAAATACTTCAGGAATGGTCTTTTCCATCCCCTGCATATTGAAGTTCATCACAAAGCTCTTGTAGCTTGGTGGAAGCGACTGGAGGATTCTGTCAATGACCGCATCATCCGGGAGATTAACTCCCAGCTGAGTCAAGCGGTTATGCAACCCAGACATAGTGAGTATGTGCTCGCTGACAGAACTGTTTTCCTCCATCTTACAGCTGAAGAATTTGTCGGAGACTTCATATCTCTCGACCCGGGCATGAGCTTGGAAAACCATTTTCAGCTCTTCGAACATCTCATATGCTCCATGTCTCTCAAAACGCTTTTGGAGCCCCGGCTCTAGGCTGTAAAGCATGCCGCACTGAACGAGGGAGTAGTCATCGAAACGTGCCTGCCAAGCGTTCATAACATCTTGTTCTGCAGGGAGAACGGGTGCGTCACCAAGCGGTGCTTGTAGGACATAATCTTTCTTGGCAGCTATGAGTATGATCCTCAGGTTCCGGACCCAGTCCGTATAGTTGCTGCCATCGTCTTTCAGCTTAGTTTTCTCTAGGAACGCGTTGAAGTTGAGGACTACGTTGGCCATTTGATCTACAAGACATATTGCAAAGATTTTAGACTAAGTTCATGATAATTAAGTTCAACTAATCAAATTATTAGTGAACTCCCACTTAGATTAGACATCCCTCTAGTCATCTAAGTATTACATGATCCGAGTTAAACTAGACCGTGTCCGATCATCACGTGAGACGGACTAGTCAACATCGGTGAACATCTTCATGTTGATCGTATCTTCTATACGACTCATGCTCGACCTTTCGGTCTTCTGTGTTCCGAGGCCATGTCTGTACATGCTAGGCTCGTCAAGTCAACCTAGGTGTTTGCATGTGTAAATCTGTCTTACACCCGTTGTATGTGAACGTCTGAATAAAACACCCGATCATCACGTGGTGTTTTGAAACAGCGAACTGTCGCAACGGTGCACAGTTAGGGGGAACACTTCTTGAATTTATTGTGAGGGATCATCTTATTTACTACCGTCGTTCTAAGTAAACAAGATGCAAAACATGATAAACATCACATGCAATCAAATAATAAACGTGACATGATATGGCCAATATCACATAGCTCCTTTGATCTCCATCTTGGGGCTCCATGATCATCTTGTCACCGGCTTGACACCATGATCTCCATCATCATGATCTCCATCATCGTGTCTCCATGAAGTTGCTCGCCAACTATTACTTCTACTACTATGGCTAACGCGTTTAGCAATAAAGTAAAGTAATTTACATGGCGTTTCTCGATGACATGCAGGTCATTAAAAGAATAAAGATAACTCCTATGGCTCCTGCCGGTTGTCATACTCATCGACATGCAAGTCGTGAATCCTATTACAATAGCATGAACATCTCATACATCACATATAGATCATTCATCATTCATCACAACTTTGGCCATATCATATCACAAACCACTTGCTGCAAAAACAAGTTAGACGTCCTCTAATTGTTGTTGCAAGTTTTACGTGGCTGAATTAGGGTTCTAGCAAGAACGTCTTCTTACCTACGTTAAAGCCACAACGTGATTTGTCAACTTCTATTTACCCTTCATAAGGACCCTGTTCATCGATTCCGCTCCAACTAAAGTAGGAGAGACAGACACCCGCCAGCCACCTTATGCAACTAGTGCATGTTAGTCGGTGGAACCGGTCTCACGTAAGCGTACGTGTAAGGTTGGTCCGGGCCGCTTCATCCCACAATACCGCTGAAGCAAGAAAGGACTAGTAACGGCAAGAAAGTTGACAAATCTACGCCCACAACAAATTGTGTTCTACTCGCGCAAGAAGAACTACGCATAGACCTAGCTCATGATGCCACTATTGGGGAACGTTGCAGAAAACAAAAATTTTCCTACTCGTTTCACCAAGATCATCTAGGAGTTCATCTAGCAACGAGTGATTAGATGCATCTACATACCTTTGTAGATCGCGAGCGGAAGCGTTCAAAAGAACGGTGATGATGTAGTCGTACTCGACGTGATCCAAATCACCGATGACCAGCGCCGAACGGACGGCACCTCCGCGTTCAACACACGTACGGGACGGGAGACGTCTCCTCCTTCTTGATCCAGCAAGGGGAGAGGAGAGGTTGATGAAGATCCAGCAGCACGACGGCGTGGTGGTGGATGCAGGGCGTCACAGCAGCAGGGCTTCGCCAATACTACGAGGGAGAGACGTAACGGGGAGAGAGGGAGGCGCCAGGGGCTGGTGTCTTAGGTCCCTCCTCTCCCCCACTATATATAGGGGTGCCAGGGGGGCTGGTGCGCAGCCTAGGAGATCTGATCTCCTAGGTGCGGCGGCCAGGGGAGGGTTTCCCTCCCCCCCAAGGCACCTCGGGGTGCCTTCCACCACTAGGACTCCTCCTAGGGGGAAACCCTAGGCGCATGGGCCTATAGGGGCTGGTGCCCTTGGCCCATCTAGGCCAAGGCGCACCCCCTACAGCCCATGTGGCCCCCCGGGACAGGTGGCCCCACCCGGTGGACCCCCGGGACCCTTCCGGTGGTCCCGGTACAATACCGATAACCCCGAAACTTGTCCCGATGCCCGAAATAGCACTTCCTATATATAATTCTTTACCTCCGGAACTCCTCGTGACGTCCGGGATCTCATCCGGGACTCCGAACAACATTCGGGTTTCTGCATATACATATCTTCATAACCCTAGCGTCACCGAACCTTAAGTGTGTAGACCCTACGGGTTCGGGAGACAAGCAGACATGACCGAGACGACTCTCCGGTCAATAACCAACAGCGGGATCTGGATACCCATGTTGGCTCCCACATGCTCCACGATGATCTCATCGGATGAACCACGATGTCGAGGATTTAATCAATCCCGTACGCTATTCCCTTTGTCTATCGATATGTTACTTGCCCGAGATTCGATCGTCGCTATCCCAATACCTCGTTCAATCTCGTTACCGGCAAGTCACTTTACTCGTACTGTAATGCATGATCCCGTGACCAGACACTTGGTCACTCTGAGCTCATTATGATGATGCATTACCGAGTGGGCCCAGTGATACCTCTCCGTCATACGGAGTGACAAATTCCAGTCTTGATCCATGTCACCCAACAGACACTTTCGGAGATACCCGTAGTCTACCTTTATAGTCACCCAGTTACGTTGTGACGTTTGGCATACCCAAAGCACTCCTACGGTATCCGGGAGTTACACGATCTCATGGTCTAAGGAAAAGATACTTTGACATTGGAAAACTCTAGCAAACGAACTATACGATCTTGTGCTATGTTTAGGATTGGGTCTTGTCCATCACATCATTCTCCCAATGATGTGATCTCGTTATCAATGACATCCAGTGTCCATAGTCAGGAAACCATGACTATCTGTTGATCAACGAGCTAGTCAACTAGAGGCTCACTAGGGACATGTTGGTGTCTGTCATTCACACATGTATTACGATTTCCGGATAACACAATTATAGCATGAATAAAGACAATTATCATGAACAAGGAAATATAATAATAATGCTTTTATTATTGCCTCTAGGGCATATTTCCAACAACTACCTCCATCGATGATGACCTTGACGGACCATCCATTGATGACGGCCTTGGTGTGGAAGATGTGGCACCGTTGGTCTTCTTCTTGGTGGTGTTGAAGCGTCAAGACCTTGGAGACCACGAGAGAGGAACTTGAATCATTGTTACAAAAGACTTGGTCATCTTCATCTTCATTCACGCGCCGGTACATGGCCACATGCTCAATGGCTTCCATTTCTTCTTCACTCATTGAGTCATATGTGTCGTCATCGTTGAAGATCATCGTTCGCTTGTTGGTGCATTGGAAGGACTTGTGGCCTCGGCAGCCACATGTGAAGCACTTGATTGAACTTATCTTGAAGGGATCATCGAGAGGCGCCGAAGATGAAGGAGTCTTGGATTTGTAGGTGCTTGCCGGAGGACGAGTCGAGGAAGGTGCCACTTGCTTGGAACTTGACTTGTCGCCGGTACTTGGTGATGTTCGAGTTGATGTAGGAGGTGCCGAAGTCGCGGGAACTTGAGAGTAGGAGCCGTAGGTCTTCGACGAGTACTTGGCGTATTTGAAGTCATCTTGTACTTGTCGCTCGGCCTTGGTCGCTTGATGAACTAGCTCAAGAAGGTTGGAGTATGGTTGGAAGTCGGCGATCCGCTTGATTGGGTGGTTGAGGCCATTCAAGAAGCGTGCCATTGTTTGCTCGTCATCTTCCTTGACATTGGCCCGTATCATGGCAATCTCCATTTCTTGGTAGTATTCTTCCACCCTCTTGGTGCCTTGCTTGAGGAGTTGCAACTTCTTGAAAAGATCTCGAGTGTAGTGAGTAGGAACAAAGCGGGCTCTCATGACTTCCTTCATAGCTTCCCAAGTTGTGATTGGTGGTTCGCCTCTTGTATGTCGTCGCTCAATCACTTGTTCCCACCAAATGAGGATGTAGTCTTGGAACTCGAGGGAGGCCATTGCTATCTTCTTTTCTTCATCGTACTTGTGGAGGCGGAAAATCCTGTTCACCTTCAATGCCCAAGAGAGATATTCTTCGGGATCATTGCTTCCGGAGAACTTTGGCATGGTGAACTTGAGCTTGCCGTAGCGGAGTTCTTCATCTTGATAGCGGTTGTGATATCGCTCTTGTCTTGGAAAGTCCTCAAATGCTCATTCCTCATGATGTCGCTCTTGGCGTGGCGGAGGGTCTTGAAGCACTTGTTCCACTTGGTGTCGCTCTTGTCTTGGAGGAGGGCGAGGAATATGCGCTTGGTTGTGCCTTTCTTGTTGTTCTTCACGTCGGGCGGCTTCCTCTTGTATCTCGCGATGAAGAGCTTCCTCTTGTTCTCGCACTTGGCGGTTGCGGACTTCAACGTCTCTAGTGGCCTCGCGTAGAGCTTGTTGTGATTCAAGTGCTTGAGCTTCACGGTCGAGGGCGTGTGCTTCACGTTGTTCTTGTGCTTGTCGAAGTGCATCACCGTCTTGAGGGGCTTGAAGTGGTACTTGTGGAGGTATTTGCTCTTGCTCCATTGCTCCATGAGGGACTTGGTGTCGCATCCGTTCACGTGCTCGAACTCGGTCTTGTAATCCATTGCCATGGAATGGGTTTTCTTGAGCTTGGTGAGCTTGATGATGATCACGTCGAGGAGGGCGAGCTCATGGTGGACTTGCATCATAAGAGGAGTAGCCCGAAGATTGCCGACTTGTACGGTGACTTGAGTGGCGCCGTCTTGAAGAAGCCGATGAGGAAGACGGGCGTCGAACGATCATGTTGCGGAGCTCTTCCATTTGTGTGTTGAATTTGTCATCGATGTTTTGACGAAGGTCGGAGGCGAGTTGTTCGAAGCGTTGACCAAATGCGATGTTTTCTTGATGAAGCGCTCATTGCGCGATGAAGAATTGGTTCTTGGAGACATATCCGGAATCATCACCTTGCTCCTCAAAAAGTGGGTTCGACGACGCGCTTGGCCTATCCATCATAACCAAGTGGAGTGAGTAGGAAAGTGAGAGAACAATACCAAAGTTACCTTCTCCGAGGATTGAAGATGTAACAAGTGTCACTCAATGTAATGCCACAATAGGAGAATTGCAACCGGGTTTGTTTCTCACACCTACAAGTAAGAGGCTTATGGAGGAGCTCGGTTAGGATGGTGGCAAAAATTTCAAGGAAATGTTAGTCAAGATATCGATAAGGTTGAGAAGGTTCACAAAAATGCAAGTAAAGCAAATAGATCAAACCCAACGGTATCACTAGGTACACACGCACGGATGATAGATGGGATCCGCACAACCAAGGGGTGAGCTCAAAATGTGCAACCACGGAAAATGCTCTTGTTGTGTGAATGCTCGAGAGACACTAGCTCGATTGCTCAAATGGGCAAGATACGCTTGTGCACCTACCTATGAGAGAACCGTGCCGTCTTCAATCCCAACTATGGTATGTATGCGATGACCAAGATGATATAGGTATGCAAATGGCTCACTCTATTGCTTACAAGCTTTTTGTTGCTCCTCTTTTGCTTAAAATCTTTTCTTTTCTTTTCTTTTCTTTTCTATGCTTGATTCTCGAGACGAGTAAGATATGAGACAAGTATGTATGATATGCACGGGAGAGATTTATGGCACTAAGATGATAACACGATCACTACGGTGCACAATAGCGTGGCCCGGCAATTCTCAACTTGCTAGTCTCAATGGGTAAGCGACGCAAAGTGGCTCGGGCTATCAATGCAAAAGCAAGGTAAGGAGTAAGTGTCGTCGAGGTTACCGTCCTTTCTTACGGTTAGCGATGAAGATGACTCCGAGTCGATGATGGTGATGAGGATGTCACACGCTCCTAAGTAGCCGAAACACCTTAGGAAACGCAAAAGGCAACACAAAATCAGTCAAATGCGGAAGGTGGGTGTATTTGTGATGATTTTTTGGATGGGGGTTAATGGTGGTGGTAGTGGGATGAGTGGATGGGGGATGTCCAGGGCTTCTAAACGAGCTAAAGAACACGAAAAACGGGCTTGGGAGGTGGAAGTTATGGCCAAAATGGTGTTGGTAGTGGGCTGATTTCGGGGGGTGCGGGCACCCGGGGGTGTGAGGTGTGGGTGCCCGGGGGTAGCTGGGTGCGGTGCGGGTGCGCGGTGGTTCGAGGTGCGGCACCCGGTGGTGGCCGATTTGGGCAGAAATTTTGGGGGAAAGGTCAAATTCGGTGGATTTCGTGGTGGGAAGGGTGGGGATTGCTGGGGAGGGGCTAGATCCACTTGCCAAACATCAAATCCATGGACCAAAACAACCAAATCTCACAAGATCCAACAAATTGCAAGAAAAAATTTTGGGGCTATTTTTGTGGGGATTTTCGGATTTGGACGAAAAACAACAAAATCAAGCTAGCTGTCAGGACCCCGACTCGATGTCACATCGATCTAGCCGGTAACACCTCATATCACTTTGCGGCCTCACGCACGGTATCCCCACGGTGTCGCCTTACCTTTGCCCGGGACCGTTTGCGCATTTTGGCTCACGTATATGATAGTGTCGCTAGCATCCATATGATAAAGAGCCCGGGCTGACATGGCTAGTCGTAAACCCAAAGCGGCACAGACTTACAGGGACAGGCATCCATGACCCAGCATCGAACGTGTCGGTCATCAGCAAGTGGGTCCGGGCTGTGGCACTGGGCTAGCAGGACTCCGGTAAACCGGGCTGTAGCGGGCTAACAGGACTCCGGTACTCAATGCGTGACATTTCCCCGAAGGGACAGACACAGGAACGAAGAAGGACACATGCCGGTCAGCCTAAGTGTTCCAGAGCAGTAGCAAGCTACCATGGCTCAGCGGTAACACTAGGAGACATTTCCCGGTAAGAGAGGCTACTAAAGATAAACAACTAGGTAGTCAGATCCCACACATACCAAGCATTTCAATAACATACACACAATATGCTCGATATGTGCAATACAACATGGCATCACAAAATGACTCTACGACTCAAGTAGTCTATTCAATAGGCTCCGAGGAGCGAGACATTACAAACATGGGTCTCATGACCCAACATTCAGAGCATACAAATCAAGCACAAGCGGAAGCTATCATGTCTGAGTACAGACATCTATAAATGAAAAAGGCTGAGAAGCCTGACTATCTATCAGATCCTGCCGAGGGCACAAGATCGTAGCTGAGGTATCAAGCTAAACGTCGAAGTCCAAGCGAAACTACTAGTGAGACTGAAGTCTCTCTGCAAAAACATAAATAGGCAAACGTGAGTACAAATGTACCCAGCAAGACTTACATCAGAACTATCTACATATGCATCATTATCAACAAAGGGGATGGTGGGGTTTAACTGCAGCAAGCCAGCTTTGACTCGGTGGCTATCCTGAACTACGACTGCAAGTAACTCTTTTGAGGTGGCGCACACGAGTCCACATATTCACCAACCAATACACCACTATGGATCCGCTCCCGTCTCCCTACGAGAACGCCATCCATAGCACTCACGCTTATCTTGCGTATTTTAGAGTATCCACTTTCACTTGTCTATGAACTATGCAATGGGGTCCAAGTTTCCATATCTGAGGAATCCGGCTATTCGAATAGATGATGATAACCCTGCAGGGGTGTACTTCTTCACACACGCTTTCGCCACTTATCGCCCTGTACACGTCATGTACCTCGGCAACCTTCAAGCGGAAGCCGGGCGAGGGAGTCGGCCACGACCTGACTAACCGAACAAGTCTCTAGTCCAGGTTTATCACCTATTCGGGTTCCATCCGCAAGGAGATCCGGCCGGGGTGTCGCTTACGGCCCCAAACGATGTGTGCAGGGTTCCCAAGCCCACCTCGACGGGTGGATGTACGCTTGGTACACCGTGCCACTGTGCCTAGTCTGTCCCAAGCCCACCTGTACCGGGTGCCACTTGGTAGACTACTAACACTACCTACAAACACCAGAAACTAGTTGCAACTCCTGGACAAAGATCATGTTGATTAATAAGTCGAGAGGGGTTGAGTTACCGGAACCCAATGTGTGGTAGTAACTGGTCATGGATCACAAACACAGAACTCAGTTCCTGAAGACGGCTGCAATGAGACAACCCACCATGTACTCCTACATGGCCTCTCACCGCTACCTTTACCAAATCGTGTTCACACACTTAGCTCACACACAGTAGGACATGTTCACACGCCTCTGATTCATCCCCGA
Source organism: Triticum dicoccoides (assembly GCF_002162155.2). Lineage (NCBI taxonomy): Eukaryota > Viridiplantae > Streptophyta > Magnoliopsida > Poales > Poaceae > Triticum > Triticum dicoccoides. Next base: position 281,828,622 of record NC_041383.1, on the reverse strand, counting down.
TGAATCAGACCTGACTCGACTCTAAGCAGTAGCAGGCATGACAAACAAACATGAATGAGTAGGCACAACAGGGCTCAAACAACTCCTACTCATGCTAGTGGGTTTCATCTATTTACTGTGGCAATGACAGGTCATGCAAAGGATAAAGGGGTTCAGCTACCGCAGCAGGTAACAAATATGTCGTTGTTGTCCTAATGCAGTAAAAGAGAGCAGGGGCGAGAGGGTGGGATTTTATCGGAATGAACAAGGGGGTTTTGCTTGCCTGGAACTTCTGAAGATAACATTGAGTCTTCATCAGTGTCAACGATCACATCATCGGTACAACGTCTACCGAGGGGGAACAGCACCGGCAAACACAGAAGAAACACGATCAATGCAATGCACAGTATGATGCATGCTATGACATGGCAATATGAATGTGTTTTGAGCTAATGCAACTAGCAGCAAGTTAAATGGAGTTGGTTTGAACCCTAGGTTCAAATTCAAACTCCACATGTGATTATTTAAATGCCATTTAATTGATTTGTGCTAAACAGCAGCTATAAGTTGTTCTAACATGCATGAAAATGGTACAGATGGATTCCTTGAATTTTTCTGATAATTTTTCATATATAATTTATTTAATTTGGAGTTACGGTTAATTTTCTATGATTTGTTGAAGTTTTAGCTATTTTCTGGAAATAATAAATCATTTTAAGAATTATTTAAATTCCAGAAAACATTTACTGCGTCAGCAGTGCGTCACCGTGACGTCAGCAAGTCAACAGGGGTCGGTCAGGGTCAAACCTGACGTGTGGGGTCCACACGTCAGTGACTAACTAACTAACCTAATTTTAATTAGAGCCTGGGCCCGCATGTCAGTGTCAGCAGGGGGGGTAATTAGTTAAAATAAACTAAACTAATTAACAGGGGGGCTGGCCCCACCTGTCATCGACCCAGGGGGGGTCAAACCCCTGGTCAGCGGGGCCTAACCCGCCGGCGGTTCGTCGCCGGTGGCAACAGGCGCGGCGGAGGGCTCGGGCTCGCTCCTCCGGC
>NC_041383.1:281823944-281826318 GCF_002162155.2 Triticum dicoccoides | reverse complement strand
TGGCGTCACCGGGGCGTCGAGGAGGAGCCAGGCAGGCTGGGAGGGAGGAGGTGGCCGGGGCGCGTGGCCGCGCGCGCCACCGTGTAGCTTCGGGGCGAGGGGGGGAAGACGACAGGGGGTAGCGGTGGCGGGCTGGGCCGCTGGAGGAGCTGGGCCAGGCTCTGGTGGGCTGCACGGGTGAGGCCAGGTAACTTACTCTCTCTCTCTCTTTCTGTTTCTATTCTGTTTTATATTTTTCTTCTGTTTTTGTTTTATTTAAATTATTTTGCCACTGTTTTGAATTTTAAAATAATTCAAACAATGCCAAAAACTCCTCTGAATATTTTATAATGCTAGATGGACTTTTCCAAAAGCTTATAAAATATTTCAGGGGTATTTAAATTATATTCTAATTATATGAATATAATTCAAATTCAAATAGCTAAAGATTTAAATTCAAAGTCCCAAAAATAAATCCTTAAAAATGTTCAATATTTTGGTTGGGAGCAGAACCCTTACCAAAAATTATCAAACATTTAAGAGGAGCACTTTGGAGCAATGAATGAGATTTCCAGGGTTTTTGCCCCTCTTTTATTTAGGGTTTTGAGGCTTCCAATTTTCCTCAATTCAAGTTTCAAAAATATAGACATGATGCACACATGAAGCTAGCCTAGAGCAAAGCCAGAAGCTAGGGATGTGACAACTCACCCCCACTAAACAAGAATCTCGTCTCGAGATTCAGGCGTAGGGTAGGCTGAAGGGGAAACGCAAACTAGTATAATTTTCACGATCCCGGTTGCACTTCAGTTGAACGTTGATTCATTCACCATCATTGTCTTGATGTCTTGTTCTGAGAACTCCAGCTAATCATGACAACGAGAGGAAAGGAAAGACCCTAAAAGAATCGTTCTTCTCGAAGGTCGAACAACTCAGGATTAACTCACGGAATGGGACATAGCAACATCTCTCGAGCTGAGAGACGAAGCATACCTCTGGAGGGATGGAGTGGAGCAGGTGACGAGGTTCACTAGGTAGACAACAATTCCAGACCTAAGAAGGTGGTAAACGATTGTCAAGGTAGCGAGGAGTTGGATTGCTATGAAACCACGACGAAACATCCTGGAGGAGGGTGATTCGTAGATTATTAGCTTAAGTGGCAAAAAGAATTACCTTTGATATAGAGATCATTGAGACTCTCTATATCAGCCTAAGGCAAATCACAGCAATCAATTGGCGGGGTCGGTAGAATGGCATACTCGGACTTGGATGATGTGGATTACCTTGTTGAAGACAACGTAATGGATGGATTTGCTTATCACCGGAGATGGAAGAGACCCATGGTAGAATGGCACATTGGTGGTGCAAGCTGGGAACAAAATGCAAATGCTGGGAATGATTCTAGTAACTGGGGAAGAACCCAACAATAGAGAGTGAATTCACTGTTTGAAAAGGTCATAGCATTGACGAGGGAACTGAGAGCAGACCTAGCTAGTGCCGATGATAACACGTAGCGCTTGTGCGTGCTCTCAAGAACTTGAGCATTTCCACAATCATCAAGATTCCACCAATATCCGTGTCAAGGATTCTGGCAACACAACTTGCTATCATGATGAATGGTGATGGAGGATGCAGATGCAAAGGAAGATAACACCTTCTCAGATTTCACCCTTGACGGGGCCAAGGAAATAAAATCTGGATGATCGACCGAGAGACATTTAGCACTCCGCTTCTAATGTTCTCCTTGATGTGCTAGCGTATCCCATTCATTGAAATGGTTTGGTATCTAGAACATCAAGTAAAGGTCGGACTTCGGGAACACAAAAATCCATAGGGGCAACTAGGGAGTAAATCCTACGAAATCCCTATGGGGAGGTGGCCAACTTCATCAATCAAGATATTATAATAACAGGTCTTCCGGCTGGGTGTGTTGGCCACGACATCCACTTTACCGGTTATCGCGCGACCAATATTATAATTCTTGGGAAATATTCCAACCATCATATCTGCCTGAGATTCAGATCTGGTTGGTGTCAGGATATTCCAGACTCATCGAGGCTAGGAAGAAAAACGGAGGTTTGCAACACAAATCGACGAGATGACGTTGCGGGATTCTCGGGAGATGAACTACGATAGCAAGCTCCAAAACATGAGCTGGTTCTGCTACAAACATGTGAACACGTTGTCCTAGACAAGCATGCCCACATGGTAGTCTTACAATAAAACCCTACCGAGTTCTGGTTGGGAACCATCAGCGAGGATATCGAAGTTCTTTCATAAGTCCGGATTAGCTCTTATGAAGATACTCCTTCTCCTTGAACAAATCAGTCAGTGGCTTGGTGTGCTAGGATATACATATGGAATGAAGATGATCAGTCTAACAGACCACAGAATTCTT
>NC_041383.1:281818332-281823934 GCF_002162155.2 Triticum dicoccoides | reverse complement strand
GGAAGTCACTCCTTTCATCAAACAAGTACTTCATGAGCTAGCATGAAGAAAATGCTTTCAAAAGTTTCCAACACTAACTTAATGTTCAACAACATCATGGAGGAGATAAGGATGTTGTCAATGGGCTCAACAACAACTCATCGGAATTTCCATATCACTGGACTTCCACCATCATGTGAACACGGTGATAGCATTGATCAGACCCAAAAGATATAATGGTGTATGCTCGAGGGATCAACCACGAGTAAGACAACATTACGAACATCGTTGGTTCTGACTTGATTTGACGATAGCCCACACTCCATTCAAAGGATTGATAAGACAGTAGATCCAGCAACTGACCACAGGGACCGATCGATGAAGATATCATCTTTCTCCAACACACACTACACAAGAACATCCCTTTGGAACGAACTAAGTCAGGCAAGCTTTTATCTTCCAACTCTCCAAGTTGTTGTTCAGCTTAACCAACTAGCTCCAGGATATCCAACACAGATTCTTGGAGAAAGGGTGGTTCACAAGAAACCAACTTAATCACGAGCTCAACATAGCGGTCAGGTGACAACCTGGTAATACTTCCGAGAAGATCTTCGGAAATCACGAACCACCGATATGTTACTAAGCTCGAGAACAATCTTGCTTTTCAGGGCAAGATGATATGATCAAATGAGCGAGGACTTGACAAAATCCTAACTCATCAATCAAAGAGTGCACCAGAAAATAAGGACTAGGTAGCACGATCAATCTTGGAATGGTGATTCAATAACCAACATACTAAGAATGAAATTATCATCCTTTAACTACCAAGCAACAGAGTTGCTAGCAGTATTGATTTCACACATCACAATTCATTTGTCGGTATTCCGGTTGCATCAACACGAGGGCCGAGGAATGAACAGTGATGGAAAGAAGTGTCACTGTACCAAGAGTTCATGGGATGGTGTGCAATTCCTATAACAATCTCGATATAAAATATGTAATACTCCAAGGTAGAGCAGAACCAAAAGCTGGATTGGCATTTGATCTGCGGAATACAACTACTTTGACCCAATCCTGGATATGGAAGAGGTACTGGAGTTTGTTTCTCCTAGTCATTCTGCGATAGAATGGCTTGACGGACCACAAGAGTAATAGGCATCGATAGACGAACGCGCGCATACTCTTGACAATAAATTGATAGACGAGGGTCAGAATGCAACTAAAGAGAGACAACTCAAAAGAACATATAACTTTCTGGGTTGTGGATACATGGGTTGGTATGCCGAACAAAGTTCAACATAATTCTTTCGGATAACCCATGCAGAAAAGTTGAGCTGGCAGAGTCACAATATAGCATGGAGAACTCATAGAGGGCCTGTTGTGATCTTTTGATCCAACAAACTTCTGCCATAATGGTTCATGGTATTTGGAAGAACGATATACCACGGACCTCGAGGACTATCGCAAAGGTTACTGATATACTAAAGGAACTAGCAACACTATCAACATGATGTAAGTAGGGTGAATATCGGGTTTAAGAACCCAGGAATAGAATACCTACTAACTATGTGGCATCACGGGATGCTTTCGAGAATAAAGGCCAGAATCATCACACTGGGAACACAAAACGTTGCTAGATTACTAGGTGACTCCCTAAAACACCTAGGGTCATAATAATTATTCCAACATATATGTCAAGGCAACGGAGTACCTCAACTCACTGATTAGTGTGGTTAATCTGGCCCATGGGTACTTTGAAACGGGAAGAAAGGATTTGCAATTGCATCAGACTACTTAGAAACCTGGGATGACTCGGACAGCATAACAGCTGTAAATGCTCAGAAAAGATTTGAGACATTCACAAAATGGTGGCATAACCACTCAGAAGCACAATATCAAGATTTCGAGATCAACAATTAACATACGGAAGTAGTAGAAACTGAACTCAAGCTTAAATCCAACAATCTTATAAGTCTACGGAATAGTAACACGTGATCCTGATAGAAAGAAGAGAAAGCCTAGTTCTTAATCCCCTTAGAAGAGAAGATGATGACTCAGATCAGAAGGCCATGAGGTATAAGGAGTAAAAAGAGCCTTACGTTCCATCCCACAATCAATTCCCTTATATAACTAAAGAATTTCTAGACTCAACTTCGACCAGTTTGGCTTGGTAATCCTACAGGCAGTCAAGCTCTGATACCAACGCTGTCAGGACCCCGACTCGATGTCACATCGATCTAGCCGGTAACACCTCATATCACTTTGCGGCCTCACGCACGGTATCCCCACGGTGTCGCCTTACCTTTGCCCGGGACCGTTTGCGCATTTTGGCTCACGTATATGATAGTGTCGCTAGCATCCATATGATAAAGAGCCCGGGCTGACATGGCTAGTCGTAAACCCAAAGCGGCACAGACTTACAGGGACAGGCATCCATGACCCAGCATCGAACGTGTCGGTCATCAGCAAGTGGGTCCGGGCTGTGGCACTGGGCTAGCAGGACTCCGGTAAACCGGGCTGTAGCGGGCTAACAGGACTCCGGTACTCAATGCGTGACATTTCCCCGAAGGGACAGACACAGGAACGAAGAAGGACACATGCCGGTCAGCCTAAGTGTTCCAGAGCAGTAGCAAGCTACCATGGCTCAGCGGTAACACTAGGAGACATTTCCCGGTAAGAGAGGCTACTAAAGATAAACAACTAGGTAGTCAGATCCCACACATACCAAGCATTTCAATAACATACACACAATATGCTCGATATGTGCAATACAACATGGCATCACAAAATGACTCTACGACTCAAGTAGTCTATTCAATAGGCTCCGAGGAGCGAGACATTACAAACATGGGTCTCATGACCCAACATTCAGAGCATACAAATCAAGCACAAGCGGAAGCTATCATGTCTGAGTACAGACATCTATAAATGAAAAAGGCTGAGAAGCCTGACTATCTATCAGATCCTGCCGAGGGCACAAGATCGTAGCTGAGGTATCAAGCTAAACGTCGAAGTCCAAGCGAAACTACTAGTGAGACTGAAGTCTCTCTGCAAAAACATAAATAGGCAAACGTGAGTACAAATGTACCCAGCAAGACTTACATCAGAACTATCTACATATGCATCATTATCAACAAAGGGGATGGTGGGGTTTAACTGCAGCAAGCCAGCTTTGACTCGGTGGCTATCCTGAACTACGACTGCAAGTAACTCTTTTGAGGTGGCGCACACGAGTCCACATATTCACCAACCAATACACCACTATGGATCCGCTCCCGTCTCCCTACGAGAACGCCATCCATAGCACTCACGCTTATCTTGCGTATTTTAGAGTATCCACTTTCACTTGTCTATGAACTATGCAATGGGGTCCAAGTTTCCATATCCGAGGAATCCGGCTATTCGAATAGATGATGTTAACCCTGCAGGGGTGTACTTCTTCACACACGCTCTCGCCACTTATCGCCCTGTACACGTCATGTACCTCGGCAACCTTCAAGCGGAAGCCGGGCGAGGGAGTCGGCCACGACCTGACTAACCGAACAAGTCTCTAGTCCAGGTTTATCGCCTATTCGGGTTCCATCCGCAAGGAGATCCGGCCGGGGTGTCGCTCACGGCCCCAAACGATGTGAGCAGGGTTCCCAAGCCCACCATCCGGGTGCCACTTGGTACACCGTGCCACTGTGCCTAGTCTGTCCCAAGACCACCTGTACCGGGTGCCACTTGGTAGACTACTAACACTACCTACAAACACCAGAAACTAGTTGCAACTCCTGGACAGAGATCATGTTGATTAATAAGTCGAGAGGGGCACTTAAGCATTCCAATGTGTGGTAGTAGCTGGTCATGGATCACAAACACAGAACTCAGTTCCTGAGGACGGCTGCAATGAGACAACCCACCATGTACTCCTACATGGCCTCTCACCGCTACCTTTACCAAATCGTGTTCACACACTTAGCTCACACACAGTAGGACATGTTCACACGCCTCTGATTCATCCCCGATGAATCAGACCTGACTCAACTCTAAGCAGTAGCAGGCATGACAATCAAGCATGAATGAGTAGGCACATCAGGGCTCAAACAACTCCTACTCATGCTAGTGGGTTTCATCTATTTACTGTGGCAATGACAGGTCATGCAGAGGATAAAGGGGTTCAACTACCGTAGCAAGTAACAAATATGTCGTTGTTGTCCTAATGCAGTAAAAGAGAGCAGGAGCGAGAGAGTGGGATTTTATCGGAATGAACAAGGGGGTTTTGCTTGCCTGGCACTTCTGAAGATAACATTGAGTCTTCATCAGTGTCAACGATCACATCATCGGTACAACGTCTACCGAGGGGGAACAGCACCGGCAAACACAGAAGAAACACGATCAATGCAATGCACAGTATGATGCATGCTATGACATGGCAATATGAATGTGTTTTGAGCTAATGCAACTAGCAGCAAGTTAAATGGAGTTGGTTTGAACCCTAGGTTCAAATTCAAACTCCACATGTGATTATTTAAATGCCATTTAATTGATTTGTGCTAAACAGCAGCTATAAGTTGTTCTAACATGCATGAAAATGGTACAGATGGATTCCTTGAATTTTTCTGATAATTTTTCATATATAATTTATTTAATTTGGAGTTACGGTTAATTTTCTATGATTTGTTGAAGTTTTAGCTATTTTCTGGAAATAATAAATCATTTTAAGAATTATTTAAATTCCAGAAAACATTTACTGCGTCAGCAGTGCGTCACCGTGACGTCAGCAAGTCAACAGGGGTCGGTCAGGGTCAAACCTGACGTGTGGGGTCCACACGTCAGTGACTAACTAACTAACCTAATTTTAATTAGAGCCTGGGCCCGCATGTCAGTGTCAGCAGGGGGGGTAATTAGTTAAAATAAACTAAACTAATTAACAGGGGGGCTGGCCCCACCTGTCATCGACCCAGGGGGGGTCAAACCCCTGGTCAGCGGGGCCTAACCCGCCGGCGGTTCGTCGCCGGTGGCAACAGGCGCGGCGGAGGGCTCGGGCTCGCTCCTCCGGCGTCCAAATGGACGGAGGAGAGCGGCTACGGAGAGCTGGAGCTCACCCGCGCCCGTTTCAGCAAGCAGCAGCAGCTAGGGCGGCCGGAGACGACGGCCCCGAGCTCGGCAGCGGCGGCCGGAGCTCGGGCGTGCTCGGGTTCGGCGTTACACGGCACGGCGAGGTCAGCTGAGGGCCTCTACGGATTACTGGGGTCGTCAGGAGCACTCGAAGGCAACGAGCGCAGGTGGAGGAGCCCGGGAGCACGAAGCTCACCGGCCATGGCGGACGGCGGCTTCGGGTGCTCGTGGGGCGGCGGCTACAGGGCGCGCGCGAGAGAGAGAAGTGAGGGGAAACAACGGCAAGCTCACAGGGAGGCGGCAGGGTGGCTCAGTGGGCCCGGAGACGCGCCAGACGTCGCGAATCGACAGCGGTGAGCTTCGGTGGCCGGCGACGGAAACGACGATGGTGGCGGCGTTGCAGCGCGTCCGGGGCCTCGTGGCTCGGTGGAGAGGAAGAGGGGGTCGAGGCGGAGCCTCTGGGCTAGTCGGGGGAGCGAGGGAGGCCCGGTGGCCATGGTTTTGGCGAGCGGCGGCGACGGCG
>NC_041383.1:281812422-281817770 GCF_002162155.2 Triticum dicoccoides | reverse complement strand
CCGGGGCGTCGAGGAGGAGCCAGGCAGGCTGGGAGGGAGGAGGTGGCCGGGGCGCGTGGCCGCGCGCGCCACCGAGCAGCTTCGGGGCGAGGGGGGGGAAGACGACAGGGGGTAGCGGTGGCGGGCTGGGCCGCTGGAGGAGCTGGGCCAGGCTCTGGTGGGCTGCACGGGTGAGGCCAGGTAACTTACTCTCTCTCTCTCTTTCTGTTTCTATTCTGTTTTATATTTTTCTTCTGTTTTTGTTTTATTTAAATTATTTTGCCACTGTTTTGAATTTTAAAATAATTCAAACAATGCCAAAAACTCCTCTGAATATTTTATAATGCTAGATGGACTTCTCCAAAAGCTTATAAAATATTTCAGGGGTATTTAAATTATATTCTAATTATATGAATATAATTCAAATTCAAATAGCTAAAGATTTAAATTCAAAGTCCCAAAAATAAATCCTTAAAAATGTTCAATATTTTGGTTGGGAGCAGAACCCTTACCAAAAATTATCAAACATTTAAGAGGAGCACTTTGGAGCAATGAATGAGATTTCCAGGGTTTTTGCCCCTCTTTTATTTAGGGTTTTGAGGCTTCCAATTTTCCTCAATTCAAGTTTCAAAAATATAGACATGATGCACACATGAAGCTAGCCTAGAGCAAAGCCAGAAGCTAGGGATGTGACACTAGCAAATGGGGGGATGGGACTCCAAGATGTGAATAAACCTGGCTCATGATAACAAGATGTTGTAGGGTCAAACCCTAGGAAGGATCTTTTCACTCTTCGAGGGGGGAAAGGAGGAAAACCTCAAGAACACCAAGAACACCAAGAACAAAATCTCTCAAACAAACCAAGTATCACTTCCACTAGAGTGGCACACATAAGAAACACATGATTACAAGATCAATACAAGGAGAGTAGCACTTGGTAAAATTCTTCCCACTATGTGAGGTCTTGATGATCTTCTCCAAGAGGAGGCCTTGATAATCCTATGGATTCTTCCCAAGGTGGGGGCTTGAGCTCCTGAGAGGAGGGGATACAATGAGCAAAGGCTCACAATGTTTAGTCTAATCTTTGCTAGCTCACAAATGACCTAGGAGTTCCACTTATATAGTCTAGGGACGAAATATTAGGGAGAGGGGATACAAAGGACCAAAAAGTCCCTAAAAACGCGTAGACATGGGGAAGGGTTCGGGCACCCGGGGTGGGACCGGCCGGGCACCCGGACCGGTCAGGGAGCTGCACCCAGGCGGGGCCGGGCACCCGGAGGGGAAGGGGCCGGGCACCCGGCCAGGACAGGAGCCTCCAGGTGATGGGTCGGGCACCCGGGGCGCCAAGCCCAGGCACCCGGGGTTGCTCCAAGCGGGCGACTGGTCGAGGGCCGGGCACCCGGGGCCGTATGGCCGGGCACCCGGGGCCGGCTGGGCTGAGCCTAGGAGAGGGGCCGGGCACCCGGGGCGGCTGGGGCATGGCCCAGGTAGAGGCCGGGCACCCGGGGCTGCCATGGCCGGGCACCCGGGATGTCCAGGGGGTTTTGCCCCTTCTCCTCCTTCTTCCTTCTTTTCGTTCTTTCCTTCCTTCTCTTCTTTCCCTTGCTTCGTGATCACTTGAGTCTTCGTCTTCTCCTTCTCATTATCATCTTCTTGGTACCTAAGCATGCACAATGTTTCCAATGACGGTAGAATCCAACTCTCATGTGAAGCCGAGCGAAACTCGAAGAGGAGAGAATCAACCTCGTTCTCGATGGCGCGTGCACATGCTAGTGTCATTGGTCCACTTGGAGCTTGCGTTGGTGATGGAGTGTCTGTGCGAGTAGTCGAGGGATGCTCCGCATCACCCTTGCCGCGCCTCAGCCCTACCGGGCTGGACCAGCTCGCCAGGGCTGGCCTGACGCAGGACGCGTCTCTTCTTCATAGCCGAGGGGTTGCCGGCCTTGGCCTCCTCCTCGGACGATTCTTCGCCCATGCCCCCAACGGGGGGCCTCGGTGTTGGCGTCGCCCGCCTCCTTGGCGGACTTCACCCACTAGGCGAGCTCCTCCTTTGCGGCCATGGCGGCCTCATTCTCCATGCTGTCGGTGTCGCCGGCCAGCCTGGCGAGATCCGCCTCCATCGCCCTGGCGGCGATCTAGTTTAGCTTCTCCTGGGTGGTGTCCTGGATGAGCAGCGGCTCATCGTGATCAAGTTCTTCGACCAAGTTGGCAAAGAAATTTTCCACCTCGCGTGCCGGGGGCTCGACCCAGGCCGGGTCGAGACCATGCGTGTTGAAGGCCGGCATCATGGCGAGCATTTCGGCCTGCTGGGAGTTGTTGCTCAACTAGACCACTCCTTGCGGCAGCCCGAACAAGGGCTCCTTGATGACCTTGCCGGACATCGTGGCCTTGCCGGTCCTCTCCACCTTACCGTTGGCGTGCACGTCGAGCTGGAAGAGCCTCCGATAATACCAGGAGTGCCCCAGCACCATGAGGTTGTTCTGCAGACGGTATAGAGCCTCATGATGTCGGCCGCGTTCCTGAAATCCCAGGCCGGCCTCCCTTTCTTGTGCAGCGGAGCGATTCGGCGGGGAGGAAATCCACCGCAATCATCTCGAGGGTGAGCCCGGCCTCGGTGAGGCGGCGGATCCTGGTGGTGGCGATCGAGAACTTCTTGTCGTTGGGGTCAAGGTCGCTCCAGTCCACGCCACGGAGCAGCGGCTCCCAACGAACACCCCGACAGAACTCCGGTGGGTTCTCCTCCATGATCCAGCACCACTGGGCCCGCCACTCCTCCCATCTCTCCTTCGTGGCACCCTCTGGGTACGCACCTTTCTCCTGGCCCCTCGGGATCCAGGCGACAGTTCCAGAAAGGGCGCCCCGGGGTTGGGCGGGGGTAGAAGTAATGGCAAAAGAGCGTCGTGCTGGGCACCACCCCGGCGAAGCCCTCACAAAGGTGGGCAAAGCACGCCAGGTACGCCACGGCATTCGGCGTGAGGTCCAGCAAACAGAGGCCAAAAGTGCGCATGATATCGTTGAAGAAGTCGGAAAAGGGGGGCAGAGCCCGCAGTAGAAGAAGTCAACGAAGAATGGGTACCGTTGTTGGCCACCCTTGTTGCAGTCCACAGGGAGGGCACGCGTGGCGGGGTGCGCCGGTGTTACCGCTCCCCACAAAGGCTTGAAGTAGTCCCTGAGCTCAAAGACGTTGACGGTCGACGGGATGAAATAGGCGGACTGCGCCCGCCGCGCCGCCGCCTCGCTCTCCGGCGTATCCTTCTCCCTCGTGTCCTTGGCCGCGCCCTTGCCCTTGCCGGATTTAGGCGCCATGCCAGCTGGTAAGAAAGTGAGGGATTGCAGTGGAGGGCGCAACAGCAGTGAGCGAGAGCTTGAAGAGGAAGAAGATGAGGACAATGATGGCGAGATTGGGGAAAGCACAGAGGGTAAATGATCCGCGCGCCCGCGGTTATTCCTTTTTATGGGGAAGACGCGGGCCGCCTCTTTCCCATTTATTGCGACATGACGCATGGCTGCAACGACCACCCCACGCATGCCCCCCACGTCACGCACGACCCCCACATTGCACATTCAACGTGGGTCGTGCTGAAGCGCAGCGGATGGAAAGTTACCATGGTAAAAACCACCCCGCTTGCCCGCACACCATTTTGGGCCTGGCCCAACAACGTGTCGCGCTTATGTGTGGCCCATGCCCGAGGGCTCCTGTTGGTGTACTAAAGTAGGGGCGCTCCTTTGTACCCCTTACTTGTGCACGGGCAGTCAGAGCCGCACCTGCGACCACGCTCAAGTAGAGCAAGGACAGGGAAACAAAGCCACGAGATGGCCCAAGCAACGCCAAGACAGAGGTATAAAGAGAGAGAAGGCGAGGTGGTTTTCCCCGGCAAGGTCCTTGCCGGGGCGACCCCCACGGCCCCGGCAAGGACCTTGCCGGGGCAGCCTACCCGATGCCAGCGAAGCACGTCACCCTTGAGCCCAGTTTTTCCAACACCACCAACCACATTGGCACCCAGGATCAGGAGGCGCCACCATGATGGCATGCAGATCTTTTTGAAGACAAGAAACACTCCAATTCAGAAGAGGATTAGAAGACAACAAACCTCGGCAAGATTCTTGCCGAGGAAACCCACGAGACCCCCGGCAAGATCCTTGCTGGGGACGAAGGCAACGCCACGGAAAGACCCTTGCCGGGGCCCCGGCAAGGCCCTTGCCGAGGACATCCGCGAGGCCACAGCCAGGCCCGCACCCGCCAAGTTTCTACCACCACTCCCATGCAGCTGCCAGCCCACCAGCTGGGCAGGTGCCTTCATGTCGACATGAGGCTTCTCAGCCAACTCAGCACGTGCCTACGTGGTGGCATGCAAATCTTCGTGAAGGCCCTACCACCGCGCCACCTCAGCAGCCTGCCAGCCTACATGGTGCTGACCGCCTCGCTGGCCCAGGCACATGTCAAGGTAGGGCAAAGCGGCGATAAAGTGAAGGGAACACGTCAAAGGTGCATTAAACGCGTCTTGTCCCGTAATGGCAAGCGATAGGCTTAATCACAGTACCCCGATGCCACCTCTTGTGTGCCACTGTGGCAATCCCCTTGCCTATAAAAGGAGGCCCAAGGCATCCAGGAGAAGGATTCGGACCCTGGGGCAAGTTACGCTTGTTGTAGCTAGCTCAAGAAGTCCAAGAACACAAATATACACATAAAAGCATGACTAGGGTATTACGCATCCTCGCGGCCCGAACCTGGGTAAACAACCTGAGTGTTTATGCTGTCTGTTGATCCCGATCTTCTCACCACCCTGCGCCCCGCAACCGTAGTAGGGATTCTTGTGATCCCATAGGTGTCATTTCCCATCGACGGCGGAAGCGTTAGGTTAACACGGTTGATGTAGTCGAACGTCTTCACGATCCAACCGATCTAGTACCGAACATACGACACCTCCGAGTTCAGCACACATTCAGCTCAATGACGTCCCTCGAACTCTTGATCCAGCAGAGGGTCGAGGGAGAGTTTCGTCAGCATGACGGCATGGTGAAGGTGATGGTGATGTGATCCGCGCAGGGCTTCGCCTAAGCACTATGACGCTATGATCGGAGGATTAAACTGTGGAGGAGGGCACGCACATGGCTAAGAGAACAAAATATGTGCCTTTGGGGTGCCCCCGCCCCCGTATATAAAGGAGGGGAGGAGGAGGCGGCCGGCCAGGAGGGGCGCGCCATGGGAGGAGTCCGACTAGTACTCCACTCCTAGTAGGATTCACCCCCCTTTCTTTTCTTACCGGAGAGGAAAAGGAAGGAGAGGGAGAGGGAGAGGGAAAGGGGGCGCCGCCCCCTCCCCTGGTCCAATTCGGACTGCCATGGGGGGGTGCGCGGCCACCCCTTGC
>NC_041383.1:281785224-281811916 GCF_002162155.2 Triticum dicoccoides | reverse complement strand
ACGTAGCATGCAATTTCAAAAAAATTCCTATGATCACGCAAGATCTATCTAGGAGATGCATAGTAACGAGAGGGGGAGAGTGTGTCCATGTACCCTCGTAGACCGAAAGCGGAAGCGTTAGTTAACGAGGTTGATGTAGTCGAACATCTTCACGATCCAACTGATCCAAGTACCGAACGTACGACACCTCCGTGTTCAGCACATGTTCAGCTCAATGATGTCCCTCAAACTCTTGATCCAGCAGAGGGTCGAGGGAGAGTTTCATCAACATGACGGCGTGATGATGGTGTTGATGATGTGATCCCCGTAGGGCTTCGCCTAAGCACTACGATGATACTATCAGAGGAGTAAACGGTGGAGGGGGGCACCACACACGTCTAAGACAATGTTGTGTCTTTGGGGTGCCCCCTGCCCCCGTATATAAAGGAGGGGAGGAGGAGGCCGGCCACCAAGGGGTGCGCCATGGGGGGAGGAGTCCTACTAGGACTCCACTCATAGTAGGATTCGCCCCCCCCCCCCTATTTTTTCGTTCAACCGGAGGGGGAAAAGGGGAAGCGAGAGGGAAAGGAGAAGGAAAGGGGGGTGGCGCCCCTTCCCTAGTCCAATCCGGCCCCCTCCCTTGTGGGGGGCGCACCATCCCCTTGTGGGCTCCTATGGCCCATATGGCCCATATCTTCCACCGGGAGGTTCCGATAACCCCTCCGGTACTCCGGTTTGTACCCGATACACTTTGGAAACCTTCTGGTATCCGAATACCACCTTCCATTATATCAATATTTACCTCTCGACCATTTCGATACTCCTCGTCATGTCCGTGATCTCATCCGGGACTCCTAACAAACTTCGGTCGCCAAAACACATAACTCATAATACAAATCGTCATCAAACGTTAAGCGTGCGGATCCTACGGGTTCGAGAACTATGTAGACATGATCGAGACACATCTCCGATCAATAACCAATAGCGGAACTTGGATGCTCATATTGACTCCTACATATTCTATGAAGATCTTTATCGGTCAAACCGCACAACAACATACGTTGTTCCCTTTGTCATCGGTATGTTACTTTCCCGAGATTCGATCGTCGGTATCGTCATACCTAGTTCAATCTCGTTACCGGCAATTCTTTTTACTTGTTCTGTATGCTTCATCCTGCAACTAACTCATTAGTCACATTGCTTGCAAGGCTTATAGTGATGAGCATTACCGAGAGGGCCCAGAGATACCTCTCCGATACACGGAGTGGCAAATCCTAATCTCGATCTATACCAACCCAACAAACACCTTCGGAGACACCTGTAGAGCATCTTTAATGTTTGATAGCACACAAGGTTTTCCTCTGGTATTCGGGAGTTGCATAATCTCATAGTCAAATGAACATGTATAAGTCATGAAGAAAGCAATAGCAATAAAACTTAACGATCATTATGCTAAGCTAACGGACGGGTCTTATCCATCACATCATTCTCTAATGATGTAATCCCATTCATCAAATGACAACACATGTCCATGGTCAGGAAACATAACCATCTTTGATTAACGAGCTAGTCAAGTAGAGGCATACTAGGGACACTTTGTTTTGTCTATGTATTCACACATGTACTAAGTTTCCGGTTAATACAATTCTAGCATGAATAATAAGCATTTATCATGATATAAGGAAATATAAATAACAACTTTATTATTGCCTCTAGGGCATATTTCCTTCAGTTCTGGTAATCCCTTGGTACTCCGGTAAAATACCTGAACCACTCGAAACCATTCTGATGTCTGAATACTACCTTCCAATATATGAATCTTTACCTCTCGACTATTTAGAATCTCCTCGTCATGTCCGTGATCTCATCCAGGACTCCAAACAAACTTCACCAAAACACATAACTCATAATACAAATCGTCATCGAACGTTAAGCGTGCGGACCCTACGGGTTCGACAACTATGTAGACATGACCGAGACACATCTTCGGTCAATAACCAATAGCGGAACCTGGATGCTCATATTGGTTCCTACATATTCTACGAAGATCTTTATCGGTCAAACCGCACAACAACATACGTTATTCCCTTTGTCATCGGTATGTTACTTGCCCGAGATTCGATCGTCGGTACCCTCATACCTAGTTCAATCTCGTTACCGGCAAGTCTCTTTACTCGTTCCGTACAGAATCATCCCGTAACTAACTCATTAGTCACATTGCTTGCAAGGCTTATAGTGATGAGAATTACCGAGAGGGCCCAGAGATACCTCTCTGATACATGGAGTGACAAATCCTAATCTCGATATATGCCAACCCAACAAACACCTTCGGAGAAACCTGTAGAGCATCTTTATAATCACCTAGTTATGTTGTGATGTTTGATAGCACACAAGGTGTTCCTCCGGTATTCTGGAGTTGCATAATCTCATAGTCAAATGGACATGTATAAGTCATGAAGAAAGCAATAGCAATAAAACTTAACGATCATTATGCTAAGCTAACAGATGGGTCATGTCCATCACATCATTCTCTAATGATGTGATCCCGTTCATCAAATGACAACACGTGTCTGCGGTCAGGAAACATAACCATCTTTGCTTAACGAGCTAGTCAAGTAGAGGCATACTAGGGACACTCTGTTTTGTCTATGTATTCACACATGTACTAAGTTTCCGGTTAATAAAATTCTAGCATGAATAATAAACATTTATCATGATATAAGGAAATATAAATAACAACTTTATTATTGCCTCTAGGGCATATTTCCTTCAGTCTCCCACTTGCACTAGAGTCAATAATCTAGGTTATGTAGTAATGATTCTAGCACCCATGGAGTCTTGGTGCTGATCATGTTTTGCTCGTGGAAGAGGCCTAGTCAACGGGTCTGCAACATTCAGATCCGTATGTATATTGCAAATCTCTATGTCTCCCTTCTTGACTTGATCGCGGATGGAGTTGAAGCGTCTCTTGACACTAGTAGAAAATGGATCTATATTACCGGTTTGTAGGGGACTTTAGTGCCGGTTTGGTAACTGGCACTAAAGTGTGGGGACTAAATGCCCCCCCTTTAGTCCCGGTTCTGCACGAACCGGCACTAAAGGGCCACCACGTGGCAGGAGCCAGGGTCGGGGGCGGGGAGACCTTTAGTACCGGTTTGTACCACCAACCGTACTAAAAGGTTTAGGGGTTTTGGATTTATTGTTTATTCTCCCTTTAATTTTGTGTTTTCCATTAAATTTAGAGATTGTTTTCCATTTATTTTCCCTTTCATAAATTATATAATAACCCATCATCATCATCATATTAATATAAAAAGTCTTGCATTTCATATCATCACCAACAACAACACTAGCTAATAATCATCATATATATAGTCATTACCACTATTTTAATCATCATTATGTAATCACCACCAACACTAGCTTAAAGAAGAAACATTCGCTTGTACAAAAAGCAAATATATCATCGAGTTCAACATGGTCATGAGATTATTATAAACTTTCATAACTAAGACCACAAAATTAAATCACTAAGAATTAAGTTCAGGACGAAGAACGCGGACATGAGACGACAAGTACTAAGAGCAGGAACTACCTAATCACTCGTGTTGCTCTCTCTCAGATAAAATGGCATAGAACATTTGTAGCTCTCCTGATTCATCATATTGGAGCATGCAGATGAACCTGTTTCCTAATCGTGGGTTGCGCTTCAGATTGTTTCCCCCTAGTACTTCTCTGCGATCATTCACAATTTTGCTATAGTCTTTCACTATTAAGTATTCCTCGGATTTAGAAATCCTGAATGCACTCATGTGCAATGTAGGATGTCTTGGCTGTAAGCTAACCATTGACATGCGACCGTTAGTTGAGATCCACTGAGGCACAACTATCATCGGGAGTCCCTGTTGGAGAACATTGTATAGTAACATACTTAGCAATGAAGTTTAGCTTAAAAATAATGTATGCAAAAGATGCACCGAGGACAAATAGTAAAAATCTTACCATCTTTCCTAAATAGATGTGACTGTAGTTCAATACGAACACTATTGGTCGCACGTTTTGAGTACTAAGATTTGCAAGTCTAGGAAAATAATTTCTCTTGACAGCATCAAGATCCTCAAGCCATGAAACATATTGACTTATCTCCTCGCAGTTTAGTTCAGCCCCGGGACAGTGGACGGTCCTATCTACCAAGCGTCGGACATGTTTGCTTGAATGGAAATAAGCTATCAATAGAAATTAGTTGTCAGCTATTTTTGAAATAAACAATATCAAAGACATAAATATGGTTGAGGAACTCACATAATGGTAGAACTGGAGGCGTCTGCAGATCGACCCAGATATCGGTATTACCTTCAATAACATCTTCCGGATGAATATCAAAGGTGATAACCATATCAGGCTCAAATGCATAAGCCTTGCATAGTGCTTGCCAAGTTTTGGATTCAAAATAGGTGTAGGTGTCTGCATTGTATAATTTTGCGTGGAAAGTATAACCATGCTCGGTCTTCAAGTAAACTCTCTTTACCTCCATAGTTTTCATAGTACTGAAACCTATCTTATCCAAGACAAAAAATCTTGCATGGCAGGGGATACACTAGTAGAATAGTAAAAAATTAAAATTATAAGTTGAAGCAAATGAAGCATATGCTTAATTAATAAAAAAGACTTGTCGTTGTGACTTACTGCATTCACTTTGAAGGTCTCATTCAGCTTGATGTTGAAACGCCTACCATTAACTAGAAAATTTCTGTCTCACGTGTCGCGCTTGTCTTTGCGGTATTCGCACATAACGAAATCATTCTCGTCGTCTGACATTTCCTATGTTCATATATAGTTGAAACATTAATTGATATAAACACTTACTAGCAGTTCTATTAATTCAACTAGTTCTATTAATTCAACTAGTTCTATTAATTCAACTAAGCACTTACTAAAAATAAACTAGTTCTATTAAGCTCCTTACTAAAAATAAACTAGTTCTATAGTAAAATTTTAATTAATTATCAGATCATCAAATCTCATATATATACCTAAATTTATCAAGCTAATTCATCTAACGTTTGACATTAATATATCTACATTATTTTCTATCTAATTGATCTAACATTTGACATTAATATCTAACATTTCTATATATATAAACATCTAACAATTGACATTAATCTAACATTTATATAAACTAAAAGTACAAAAAAATAAAAAAAAATAAAAAAAGAAAATATTTACAGCGGGGCGATGACCGGCGATGCGAGGAGACGGGGGCAGCGACGTACAAGGACGGGCCGGGCGAGGGCGGCGACGGGGAACGGGGACGGCGACGGGGATGGGGACGGGGACGTACGGTGACGGGCACGCGCGATAGGGGCGGCGACGGGGCGACGGGCGTGGCGATGGGGCGACGGGAAAGGGTGCGGCGGGGCGGCGACGGGCGCGACGACGAAGAAGCAGATGAGAAGAAACTAACTGAAATTTTTGTAAGTGCTATATATATAGGAGAGGCCTTTAGTACCGGCTGGTGCCACCAACCGGTACTAAAGGTCAAATTTGACCAGGCCAAACGGCGGGAAGCGACCACCTTTAGTACCGGTTCATGGCTCCAGCCGGTACTAAAGGTCACCCTTTAGTACCGGATGGAGTCACGAACCGGTACTAAAGGCCTGCGCTGGCGCAGGTCCTGTGCGGCAAGTTTACTCCCACCTCTCTAGCTGAGAGGCGTCCGCACTAGTTTATAAGCCCCAGTGCGGTAGCTCTCTCGAGCACCTCTCTTTAGCAGGCTTCCGGGGCTAACTTTGCCGCGCTGCCCTGTGGGCCTGCTCGGCCTTATGGGCCTATTTCCTGGCCCAAGGCCAGGCAGGTCCACTAGGCAGCACGCATAGTTTTTGTTTATGTTTTTTTCTTTTCTGCTTTTATTTATTTGTGAGTTGTTTTATGATGTATTTAGAGTTTCTTTGTGAATATTTTTGCTTTAGATAAAAAATTAATATTCCTTTATTTATTTCTGAGTACTTGATGTCAGAACAAATCTGTAAATGCATGAAAAATAGCAAATGATGTCAGAAAGGGTTAAAAGTTGATGACGTGACTTTGAATGGTGCATACTGAATGCAACAAAAGTCTGGAGTTGTAATAAGTTTAAAAAAATGAAGTGCCTGTGTAACAGATGAGTTTTCGTCCAAAACCCTGATACTTCGAAAGAGATTGTCTAGTTTCTACACAAAGTGCATACAGTTTTTACCATAACACTCTCTACTTTTTCGCACATGCTATGTGAAATGATGATGCCATGCCAAGTTTCAACCTTTTCAGAGTTCATTTGTAGTGCTTTTACATTTCAGGGTCATTTAGCTCAAAACAAATCTATAAATGCATGAAAAATAACAAATGATGTCAGAAAGGGTTGAAAGTTGATGACGTGGCTTTGAATGGTGCATACTGAACGCAACAAAAGTCTAGAGTTGTAATAAGTTTAAAAAAATGAAGTGCCGATGTAACAGATGAGTTTTCGTCCGAAACCCTGATACTTCGAAAGAGATTGTCCAGTTTGTACATGAAGTGCATCCAGTTTTTGCCATAACCCTCTCTACTTTTTCGCACATGCTATGTGGGTGAAATGATGATACCATGCCAAGTTTCAACCTTTTCAGAGTTCATTTGTAGTGCTTTTCAATTTCAGGGTCATTTAGCTCAAAACAAATCTGTAAATGCATGAAAAATAGCAAATGATGTCAGAAAGGGTTCAAAGTTGATGATGTGGCTTTGAGTGGTGCATACTGAACGCAACAAAAGTCTGGAGTTGTAAT
Source organism: Triticum dicoccoides (assembly GCF_002162155.2). Taxonomy (NCBI): domain Eukaryota; kingdom Viridiplantae; phylum Streptophyta; class Magnoliopsida; order Poales; family Poaceae; genus Triticum; species Triticum dicoccoides. The sequence goes on along the minus strand of NC_041383.1, from coordinate 281,805,134 downwards.
AAGTTTAAAAAAATGAAGTGCCGGTGTAACAGATGAGTTTTAGTCCGAAACCCTGATACTTCAAAAGAGATTGACGAGTTTGTACACGAAGTGCATCCATTTTATGTTGTAACCCTCTCTACTTTTCCGCACATGCTATGTGGGTGAAATGATGATACCATGCTAAGTTTTAACCTTTTCAGAGTTCATTTGTAGTGCTTTTCAATTTCAGGGTCATTTAGCTCAAAACAAATCTATAAATGCATGAAAAATAGCAAATGATGTCAGAAAGGGTTGAAAGTTGATGACGTGGCTTTGAATGGTGCATACTGAATGCAACAAAAGTCTGGAGTTGTAATAAGTTTAAAAAAATGAAGTGCCGGTGTAACAGATGAGTTTTCGTCCGAAACCCTGATACTTCGAAAGAGATTGTCTAGTTTGTACACGAAGTGCATCCAGTTTTTGCCATAACCCTCTCTACTTTTTCGCACATGCTATGTGGGTGAAATGATGATACCATGCCTAGTTTCAACCTTTTCAGAATTCATGTGTAGTGCTTTTCAATTTCAGGGTCATTTAGCTCAAAACAAATCTGTAAATGCATGAAAAATAGCAAATGATGTCAGAAAGGGTTGAAACTTGATGATGTGGCTTTGAATGGTGCATACTGAATGCAACAAAAGTCTGGAGTTGAAATAAGTTTAAAAAATGAAGTGCCGGTGTAACAGATGAGTTTTCGTCTGAAACCCTGATACTTCGAAAGAGATTGTCCAGTTTGTACACGAAGTGCATCCAGTTTTTGCCGTTACCCTCTCTACTTTTTCGCACATGCTATGTGGTTGAAATGATGATAACATGCCAAGTTTCAACCATTTCAGAGTTCATTTGTAGTGCTTTTCAATTTCAGGGTCATTTAGCTCAAAAAAAATCTGTAAATGCATGAAAAATAGCAAATGATGTCAGAAAGGGTTGAAAGTTGATGACGTGGCTTTGAATGGTGCATACTGAACACAACAAAAGTCTGGAGTTGTAATAATTAAAAAAATAAAGTGCTGGTGTAACAGATGAGTTTTCATCCGTGTAAACATGTAAAAATATACATTAAAAAATACATTGATCATCAATGATCTTTTTGTGTAGAATCTTAATTGTCAATAGGAATCTTCCCCGGTTTAAGAACCGGCAAAGATTCCTATTGCAGCCACAGATCCTACACATAGAGTTCAGTGAAGACCAAGTGGTTGTGATAGTTTGAGAAGTAACATATTTAAGGTGGTAAAAACCCTATTAGCGTAGCGAGGTGGGACTAAAAAAAACCCTGCAACTAAAAAAGTTTAGTACCGGTTTATGGCATGAACCGGTACTAAAGGTGCTAGTGGGGCCCCCGCCTACCAACAGCCTGCCACAGCCTCTTTAGTACCGGTTCGTGGCATGAACCGGTAATAAAGGTTTTCCACGAACCGGTACTAATGAGCGACGCCCGCCTAGCCGTTTGAACCGGCACTAATGTGACCATTAGTACCGGTCCAGCTACAAACCGGGACTAATGTGCTTCACATAGGCCCTTTTTCTACTAGTGTGATGTGTTTGGTTCTCTTGTGAAATCTGGATTCCTTCGCCAATGCAATTGCTCCAATGTTGTCACAAAAGATTTTCATTGGACCCGGTGCACTAGCTATTACACCTAGATCGGATATGAACTCCTTCATCCAGACTCCTTCATTTGCTGCTTCTGAAGTAGCTATGTACTCCGCTTCACACGTAGATCCCGCCATGGCGCTCTGCTTGGAACTGCACCAACTGACAGCTCCACCATTCATTATAAATACGTATCCGATTTGCGACTTAGAGTCATCCGGATCAATGTCAAAGCTTGCATCGATGTAACCATTTATGACAAGCTCTTCGTCACCTCCATAAGCGAGAAACATATCCTTAGTCCTTTTCAGGTATTTCAGGATGTTCTTAACCGCTGTCCAGTGATCCACTCCTGGATTACTTTGGTACCTCCCTGCTAAACTTATAGCAAGGCACACATCAGGTCTGGTACACAACATTGCATACATGATAGAACCTATTGCTGAGGCATAGGGAATGACTTTCATTTTCTCTCTATCTTCTGTAGTGGTCGGGCATTGAGTCTGACTCGACTTCACACCTTGTAACACAGGCAAGAACCCTTTCTTTGACTGATCCATTTTGAACTTCTTCAAAACTTTATCAAGGTATGTGCTTCGTGAAAGTCCAGTTAAGCGTCTTGATCTATCTCTATAGATCTTGATGCCCAATATATAAGCAGCTTCACCGAGATCTTTCATTGAAAAATTCTTATTCAAGTATCCTTTTATGCTATCCAGAAATTATGTATCATTTCCAATCAACAATATGTCATCCACATATAATATTAGAAATGCTACAGAGCTCCCACTCACTTTCTTGTAAATACAGGCTTCTCCAAAAGTCTGTATAAAACCATATTCTTTGATCACACTATCAAAGCATATATTCCAACTCCGAGAGGCTTGCACCAGTCCATAAATGGATCGCTGGAGCTTGCACACTTTATTAGCACCTTTTGGATCGACAAAACCTTCTGGTTGCATCATATACAACTCTTCTTTAAGAAATCCATTAAGGAATGCAGTTTTGACATCCATTTTCCAAATTTTATAATCATAAAACGTGGCAACTGCTAAGATGATTCGGACAGACTTAAGCATCGCTACGGGTGAGAAGGTCTCATCGTAGTCAACTCCTTGAACTTGTCGAAAACGTTTCGCAACAAGTCGAGCTTTGTAGACAATACCATTACCGTCAGCGTCAGTCTTCTTCTTGAAGATTCATTTATTTTCTATGGCTTGCCGATCATCGAGCAAGTCCACCAAAGTCCACACTTTGTTCTCATACATGGATCCCATCTCAGATTTCATGGCCTCAAACCATTTCGCGGAATCTGGGCTCATCATCGCTTCCTCATAGTTCGTAGGTTCATCATGGTCTAGTAACATGACTTCCAAAATAAGATTACCGTACCACTTTGGTGCGGACCGTACTCTGGTTGATCTACGAGGTTCGGTAGTAACTTGATCTGAAGTTTCATGATCATCATCATTAGCTTCTTCACTAATTGGTGTAGGAATCACTGGAACTGATTTCTATGATGAACTACTTTCCAATTCGGGAGAAGGTACAATTACCTTATCAAGTTCTACTTTCCTCCCACTCACTTCTTTCGAGAGAAACTCCTTCTCTAGAAATAATCCATTCTTAGCAACGAATATCTTGCCTTCAGATCTATGATAGATGGTGTACCCAACAATTTCTTTTGGGTATCCTATGAAGATGCATTTCTCCGATTAGGGTTCGAGCTTATCAGGTTGAAGCTTTTTCACATAAGCATCACAGCCCCAAACTTTAAGAAACGACAACTTAGGTTTCTTGCCAAACCACAATTCATATGGTGTCATCTCAACGGATTTAGATGGTGCCCTATTTGATGTGAATGCAGCCGTCTCTAAAGCATAACCCCAAAAGGATAGCGGTAAATCAGTAAGAGACATCATAGGTCGCACCATATCTAATAAAGTATGGTTACGATGTTCGGACACACCATTACGTTGTGGTGTTCCAGGTGGCATGAGTTGCAAAACTATTCCACATTGTTTCAAATGAAGACCAAGCTCGTAACTAAAATATTCGCCTCTGCGATCAGATCGTAGAAACTTTATTTTCTTGTTATGATGATGATTTTCCACTTCACTCTGAAATTCTTTGAACTTTTCAAATGTTTCGGACTTATGTTTCATTAAGTAGATATATCCATATCTGCTCAAATCATCTGTGAAGGTCAGAAAATAACGATACCCGCCGTGAGCCTCAACACTCATCGAATTGCATACATCGGTATGTATTATTTTCGATAAGTTAATGGCTCGCTCCATTGTTCTGGAGAACAGAGTCTTAGTCATCTTGCCCATGACGCATGGTTCACAAGCATCAAGTGATTCCAAAAGCCCATCAGCATGGAGTTCCTTCATGCGCTTTACACCAATATGACCTAAATGACAGTGCCACAAATAAGTTGCACTATCATTACTAACTTTGCATCTTTTGGCTTCAATATTATGAATATGTGTATCACTACGATCGAGATCCAACAAAAATAGACCACTCATCAAGGGTGCATGACCATAAAAGATATTACTCATATAAATAGAACAACCATTATTCTCTATCCTCCTCGCATCAAACAAGATCCAGATATAATGTTCATGCTCAACGCTGGCACAAAATAACAATTATTCAGGTCTAAAACTAATCCCTAAGGTAGATGTAGAGGTAGCATGCCGATGTTGATCACATTGACCTTGGAACCATTTCCGACGCGCATCGTCACCTCGTCCTTAGCCAATCTTCGTTTAATCCATAGCCCCCATTTCGTGTTGCAAATATGAGCAACAGAACCAGTATCAAATACTCAGGCGCTACTACGAGCATTAGTAAGGTACACACAATAACATGTATATCAAATATACCTTTCACTTTGCCATCCTTCTTATCCGCCAAATACTTGGGGCAGTTCTGCTTCCAGTGACCAGTCCCTTTGCAGTAGAAGCACTCAGTTTTAGGCCTAGGTCCAGACTTGGGCTTCTTCCTGGGAGTAGCAACTTGCTTGCTATTCTTCTTGAAGTTCCCTTTCTTATATTTGTCCTTTTTCTTGAAACTAGTGATCTTGTTAACCATCAACACTTGATGCTCCTTCTTGATTTCTACCTCCGCAGCCTTTAGCATCGCGAAGAGCTCGGGAATTGTCTTTTCCATCCCTTGCATATTATAGTTCATCATGAAGCCTTTATAGCTTGGTGGGAGTGATTGTAGAACTCTGTCAGTGACACTATCATCAGGAAGATTAACTCCTAGCTGAGTCAAGTGGTTATGGTACCTAGACATTCTGAGTATGTGTTCACTGACAGAACTATTCTCATCCATCTTGCAGCTATAGAACTTGTTGGAGACTTCATATCTCTCAATTCGGGCATTTGCTTGAAATATTAACTTCAACTCCTGGAACATCTCATATGATCCATGATGTTCAAAACGTCTTTGAAGTTCCGATTCTAAGCCGTAAAGCATGGCACATTGAACTATCGACTAGTCATCAGCTTTAGTTTGCCAGATGTTCATAACGTCCGGAGTTGCTCCTGCAGTGGGCCTTGCACCTAGCGGTGCTTCCAGGGCGTAATTCTTCTGCGCAGCAATGAGGATAATCCTCAAGTTACGGACCCAGTCCGTGTAATTGCTACCATCATCTTTCAACTTAGCTTTCTCTAGGAATGCATTAAAATTCAAGGGAACGGTAGCATGGGCCATTGATCTACAACAACATAGATATGCATAAAACTATCAGGACTAAGTACCTGATAAATTAAAGTTCAATTAATCATATTACTAAAAAACTCCCACTTAGATAGACATCCCTCTAGTTATCTAAATGATCACGTGATCCATATCAACTAAACCATGTCCAATCTCACATGAGATGGAGTAGTTTTCAATGGTGAACATCTCTATGTTGATCATATCTACTATATGATTCACGTTCGACCTTTCGGTCTCAGTGTTCCGAGGCCACATCTGCATATGCTAGGCTCATCAAGTTTAACCCGAGTATTCCGCACGTGAAAAACTGGCTTGCACCCGTTGTATGTGAACGTAGAGCTTATCACACCCGATCATCACGTGGTGTCTCGGCACGACGAACTGTACCAACGGTGCATACTCACCGAGAACACTTATACCTTGAAATTTAGTGAGGGATCATCTTATAATGTTGCCGCTGTACTAATCAATATAAGGTCCATAAAATATAAACATCACATGTAATCAATATATGTGACTTGATATGGCCATCATCATCTTGTGCCTTTGATCTCCATCTCCAAAGCACCGTCATGATCTCCATTGTCACTGGCTTGACACCTTGATCTCCATCGTAGCATCATTGTTGTCTCGCCAACTATTGCTTCTACAACTATCGCTACCGCTTAGTGATAAAGTAAAGCAACTACATGGAGATTGCATTTCGTATAATAAAGCGACAACCATAGGGCTCCTGCCAGTCGCCGATAACTTTTATAAAACATGATCATCTCATACAATAACTTATATCACATCATGTCTTGACCATATCACATCACAACATGCCCTGCAAAAACAAGTTAAATGTCCACTACTTTGTTGTTGCAAGTTTTACGTGGCTTCTACGGGCTTCTAGCAAGAACCATTCTTTACCTACGCATCAAAACCACAACGACTTTTCGTCAAGTGTGCTATTTTAACCTTCAACAAGGACCGGCCGTAGTCAAACTTGATTCAACTAAAGTTGGAGAAACAGACACCCGCCAGCCACCTGTGTGCAAAGCACGTCGGTAGAACCAGTCTCATCGTGGTCATGTAATGTTGGTTTGGGCCGCTTCATCAACAATACCGTCAAATCAAAGTAAGACATTGGTGGTAAGCAGTATGACTATTATTGCCCACAACTCTTTGTGTTGTACTCATGCATATCATCTATGCATAAACCTGGCTCTGATGCCACTGTTGGGGAACATAGCATGCAATTTCAAAAAAATCCTCCGATCACGCAAGATCTATCTAGGAGATGCATAGCAACGAGAGGGGGAAGTGTGTCCACGTACCCTCGTAGACTGAAAGCGGAAGCGTTAGGTTAACGCGGTTGATGTAGTGTAATATCTTCATGATCCAACCGATCTAGTACCCGAGCGTACGATACCTCCGAGTTCAACACACATTTAGCTCGATGATGTACCTCGAACTCTTGATCCAGCAGAGGGTCGAGGGAGAGTTTCGTCAGCACGACTGCGTGGTGATGGTGATGGTGATGTGATCCGCGCAGGGCTTCGCCTAAGAACTACGACGCTATGTCCGGAGGAGTAAACTGTGGAGCGGGGCACCGCACACGGCTAAGAGAACAACTAATGTGCCTTTGGGGTGCCCCCAGCCCCCGTATATAAAGGAGGGGAGGAGGAGGCGGCCGACCAGGAGGGGCACGTCATGGGGGGGAGTCCTACTAGGACTCCACTCCTAGTAGGATTCGCCCTGCCCCCCTTTTCCTTTCTTACCGGAGGGGAAAAGGAAGGAGAGGGAGAGGGAAAGGGGGCGCCGCCCCCTCCCCTAGTCCAATTCGAACTGCCATGGGGGGGTCACCCCTAGCGGCCCTCCTCTCTCTCCACTAAGGCCCATGTAGGCCCAATACTTCCCCGGGGGGTTCCGGAACCCCTCAGTACTCTGGTAAAATACCCGAACCACTGGAAACTATTCCGATGTCTGAATACTACCTTGCAATATATGAATCTTTACCTCTCGACCATTTCAAGACTCCTCGTCATGTACGTGATATCATCCGGGACTCCAAACAAACTTCGGTCACCAAAACACATAACTCATAATACAAATCGTCATCAAACGTTAAGCATGCGGACCCTACGGGGTCGAGAACTATGTAGACATGACTGAGACACATCTCCAGTCAATAACCAATAGCGGAACCTGGATGCTCATATTGGTTCCTACATATTCTACTAAGATCTTTATCGGTCAAACCGCATAACAACATACGTTATTCCCTTTGTCATCGGTATGTTACTTGCCCGAGATTCGATCATCGATATCCTCATACCTAGTTCATCCTCGTTACCGGCAAGTCTCTTTACTCGTTCCGTAATGCATCATCCTGTAACTAACTCATTAGTCACATTGCTTGCAAGGCTTATAGTGATGAGCATTACCGAGAGGGCCCAGTGATACCTCTCCGATACACGGAGTGACAAATCCTAATCTCGATCTATGCCAACCCAACAAACACCTTCGGAGACACCTGTAGAGCATCTTTATAATCACCAGTTATGTTGTGACGTTTGATAGCACACAAGGTGTTCCTCCGGTATTCGGGAGTTTCATAATCTCATAGTCAAGCAACATGTATAAGTCATGAAGAAAGCAATAGCAATAAAACTTAACGATCATTATGCTAAGCTAACAGATGGGTCATGTCCATCACATCATTCTCTAATGATGTGATCGCGTCCATCAAATGACAACACGTGTCTATGGTCAGGAAACATAACCATCTTTGATTAACGAGGTAGTCAAGTAGAGGCATACTAGGGACACTCTGTTTTGTCTATTTATTCACACATGTACTAAGTTTCCGGTTAATACAATTCTAGCATGAATAATAAACATTTATCATGATATAAGGAAATATAAATAATAACTTTATTATTGCCTCTAGGGCATATTTCCTTCAGGCACATATATCCAGTTGGATATGGGTAGCATGAGTTATTATTGTTGACATCACCCTTGAGGAGAATATGTTGAGAGGCGAAATTATAAGCCCCTATCTTTCTATGTGTCTGGTTGAAACGTTTTGCTCATGTGTATGCGGTGAGTGTTAGCAATCATAGAAGACTATATGATGGTTGAGTATGTGGAGCTCTTACTTAAACTCTGTTGAATAAGTTGAGTTATAATTGCTTGGTGACTGAGAACATAGGTTGTTGAGTTTCAAGAGAATTCATTGTTTGAACCTTAACATGTGAATTGGTTGCTACTTTTAACATGATAAGTTTTATAGGAAAGAATTGTTGTTATGATTCTAGGAAAAGTGATTGAAATTGTCATTGATCAAACTTGTGCACTTTGCTAGCATTCACACTTCATAAATTATTTCTTTTATGATTTACCTACTCGAGGACGAGTAGGAATTAAGGTTGGGGATGTTGATACGTCTCCAACATATCTATAATTTATGAAGTATTCATGCTAATATATTATCATTCTTGGATGTTTTACAATCATTTTATAGCAAACTTATATCATTTTTTGGGACTAACCTATTGAGCCAGTGCCCAGTGCTAGATGCTGTTTTTTTATTGTTTTTTACATTGCAGGAAATCAATATCAAGTGGAGTCCAAATGCAGTGAATCTTTTTGCAGATTTTTTGAACCATAAGACATCCATTGGGCCAGAGAAGCACCTGGGGGGTGCCCCGAGGGGGGGCACAACCCACCAGGGCGCGCCTGGGCCCCCAAGCACGCCCAGGTGGGGTTTGCCCACCTCAGTAGCCTCCCGTACTGCCTCTTCGCCCTATAAATTGTCAAATATTCCAAAAACCCTCGGGGAGACCCTAGATCGGAAGTTCCGCCATAGCAAGCCTCGGTAGCCACGAGAAACCAATCTAGACCCCGTTCCGGCACTTCGTCGAAGGGGGGAATCATCACCGGTGGCCATCTTCATCATCCCGCGCCACCATGACGAGGAGAGGGTAGTCCACCCTCAGGGCTGAGGGTTTGTACCAGTAGCTATGTGTTTAATCTCTCTCTCGCATGTTCTTGAGATGTCACAATATTGATGTATCGCGGGCTTTGTTAATATAGTCAGATCATATGGTATTTTCCCCTCTCTATCTTGTTGTGATGAATTGAGTTTTCCTTTTTAGATTTCATTCTTATCGGATTGAATACTTTTATGGATTTGAGAACACTTTATATATGTCTTGCGCATATGAATACTCGTGGTGACAATGGGGTATCGTATTGATTCACTTGATATATGTTTTGGCACTCAACTCACGGATTCCCGAGGTGACATTGGGGTAATCTATGCATAGGGGTTGATGCACGTTCTTGTCTTTGTCTCTCCGATAGAAATCTTGGGGCACTATTTGAGGTTCTTTGTGTTGGATTGAGTATTATGAATCTGAAATTATTTGGTGTTATTTTAGTATGAACTCTTGGATAGATCGATCAGAAAGAATAGCTTCGAGGTGGTTTCATACCCTACAAACAATTTCTTCTTATGTTCTCCGCTATATAGGAACTGTGGAGTGATTCTTCATCGCACTTTGAGGGATGGTTATATATTCCAATTATATTAGCATTGTTGTGAGATTTCACTAGCGAAAGTATGGACCCTAGGCTCATTTTCAAACATTGAAATACGGTTCATGCTCCGTTTTATCAATTGCTACCTTGCTGTTTTTTACTGTTCTTATTACAAAAATCAATATCTACTATCCATATTACACTTGTATCACCATCTCTTCGCCGAACTAGTGCACCTATACAATTTGCCATTGTATTTGGTGTGTTGGGGACACAAGAGACTTTTTATTATTTGGTTGTAGGGTTATTTGAGAGAGACCATCTTCATCCTACGCCTCCACGGGTTGATAAACCTTAGGTCATCCACTTGAGGGAAAATTGCTACTGCCCTACAAAACTCTGCGCTTGGAGGCCCAACACGTGTCTACAAGAATAAAGTTGCATAGTAGACATCAGTCACCTTCCTTCCCCGATGCCGATCTCCTTCCTTTCTATCACCGCCCGCCGAATCTCCCGTATCGACATCGTATCATCGCCCCTACCCCACACCAACCCCTCTATAAAGCACCCCCTCCCTGCACCCGAACCCCCCTAAACCCCTCTCCTCTGCATCGCCTCATGCCCTCGCCGGAGCTCGGGACCCCCTGGAACATCGGCAGCCTTAACCACCGCCACCCTACCTTGTCGTCGACCTCACTGCCACCGCGGTGAGCACCGGAATGCCCCCTCGCCGTAGGATCTAGATCCAACAAACGAGATTAGAACTTTTTTTTCCAGGCGTGTACCGTTTTTCTGTTAGGCTTCGATCGTCCGCCCGGTAGGCTCGATCGGCCACTAGCATCGGCCAATAGGGCTCTGCCATGTAGCCTCTTATCCGTTTGATAGATTTTCTTTTTTCTAATTTCCGTTTTAATCACAGAATTAGTTTCTATTTTAAAAACTTAATATCTCCTAGTATATTTAGTATTTTAGGTGATTTGTTTTGCATTAGGTTATAAATTTTATGAAGTTTCTGTAAGTATCAAGTTTTGATTATGTTTGAAAGTTTGAATTTGAATTTGCATGAAATTTGTTCAAAACACTAGTTTGGTAATTTGAGCTAGGAGCTATATTTCTGAGTGATTCGTTTTGCCACTGGTCACTTGTGACTTGGTTTATCAGTAGGGATTATTTTAAAGCTTTTAGATTATTTTAAATTAGGGTAGTAGTGAAAACAATATTGTTTTAGTGTTTTATAGGTTTTGTGTTGTTTCTTTAATTTTAATTGCTTTAAATTGTTTTATTTTGTTATTTTTGACATATTCCTTTCTGTTTCTGTTAAATTATCAGTAACAATTTTATTGTTAGTAAAATTATATTTTTAGTAATTTATTCCTTTTTATATCTTACTAGAAAAGTTGTTTTGAGCATAATAGGAGTTTTACAAATGATTTTAATGTGAATCTTTTTGCATAAAATTTCTTTGTTATTTTTATTTCTGTTATTTAGTGAACACTTGATTTTTAAGCTATTAAAAGTTCATTAGTGGCAGAACACTCAGTGCTAGCTTGTTTTACTTGTAGTAAAACTTTGCATTGAGTTTCATTCATTTTCTTTCGTTTTGTTTATGGGTTTCTTTGTGTGTTTCAATGATTTTATTATTATTAGAATTACTTGTTGTTGTAGTATTATTTGTATGGTGAATTGCTCATGAATGTCTTGTTTGTTTCGATAGATTATCCGGAGTGCGAGGCTTGTTACTATGAGTCTTTAGAGTTCAAAGATTGTCACCAAGGCAAGTCATTTGATCATGAATTTTATTACCTATGTTTTATTACATTGGTTGATATCCTCCCCACCATGCACGCAAGTAGGTGAACTTAAGTTATGTACTTGAGTAGTATCATGTGGCAGGTGTTACGTCTCCAACGTATCTATAATTTTTGATTATTCCATGCTGTTTTATTATCAATCTTGGATGTTTTATAATCATTTTATAGTCATTTTATATCATTTTTGGTACTAACCTATTGGCATAGTGCCAAGTGCCAGTTGCTGTTTTCTGCATGCTTTTTGCATCGCAAGAAATCAATATAAGATGAGGTCCAAATGCCACACCAATTTATGATGATTTTTTATGGGCCAGAAGGAACACAATGGGCCCTGGTTACACCTGGGGGAGTCCCGAGGAGGGGACAACCCACCAGGGCGCGCCAGGAGGCCCAGGCGCGCCTAGGTGGGTTGTGCCCACCTCGGGTGCCCCCTCGACCGACTATTTGCTCTATAAATACCCCAATATTCCAGAAACCCTAGGGGAGTTGACGAAATTTTCATCCAGCCGCCGCAGAGTCCAGAACCACAAGATCAATTCTAGACACCATCACGGAGGGGTTCACCACTTCCAAGTGTGCCTCTCCGATGATGCGCGACTAGTTCTTTATAGACCTTCGGGTCCGTAGTTAGTAGCTAGATGGCTTCCTCTCTCTCTCTTGATTATCAATATAATAATCTCTTGGAGATCCATATGATGTAAGTCTTTTTGCGGTGTGTTTGTTGGGATCTGATGAACTTCGAGTTTATAATTAGTTATATCTTTTTATATCCATGAAAGTTATTTGAGTTCTCTGATCTCTTATGTGTGTGATCTCTTATAGCCTCGTATTTCTTCTCCGATATTTGGGTTTTGTTTGGCCAACTTGATCTATTTATCTTGCAATGGAAGAGGTGCCCGGTAGTGGGTTCGATCTTACGGTGCTTGATCCTAGTGACAAAAGGGAACTGACACGTATGTATCGTTGCTACTAAGTATAAAAAGACGGGATCCATATCTGCCGCAATAGATAAACGGATCTTGTCTACATCATGTCATCGTTCTTATTGCATTACTCTGTTTTTCCATGAACTTAATACACTAGATGCATGTTGGATAGCAGTCGATGTGTGGAGTAATAGTAGTAGATGCATGCAGGAGTCGGTCTACTAATCTTGGACATGATGCCTATGTAATGATCATAGCCTGGATATCATCATGATTATTTGAAGTTCTATCAATTGCCCAACAGTAATGTGTTCACCCACCGTTTGCTATTTTCTCGAGAGAACCCACTAGTGAAACCTACGGCCCCCGGGTCTTCTTTCTCATATATTTGCCTTGCGATCTACTTTTTCCTTGCGTTTATTTTCAGATCTATTAAACCAAAAAAATACAAAAAGACCTTGCTGCAATTTATTTGTTCCGAGATCTATTTATCCTATCTACAAATTTACCTCACGTCCTTTGCCGATCTTGAGGCGTCGTACCCCGAAAGGGATTGACAACCCCTTTAACCCGTCGGGTTGCAAGGTATTGTTCTTTGTGTGCAGGGGCTGTTTACATTGTGTTGCTTGGTTCTCCTACTGGTTCGATAACCTTGGTTTCATATCTGAGGGAAATACCTACCACCGTTGTGCTGCATCATCCCTTCCTCTTTGGGGAAATACTGACGTAGCTTCAAGAAACATCAAAAGGAATTTCTGGCACCGTTGCCTGGGAGGATCTTCAACATAACCAGGTTCCTAATCACAAATCTCATCTCCTTGCAATTTACACTATTTGCCTCTCGTTTTCCTCTCCCCCACTTCACAAAAAATTGTCTTTTTATTCGCCTCTCTTTTTTCGTTCGCCGTTTTCTTGCCAGATCTGTTTTTGCATGCACCCTTGTTTGCCGGTATGGATAGTTCTTCCTCTATTGCTTGCACTCCTGAGGACGAGGTCCTCAACTTTAAACAAAGGGGAGGAGAAAATTTAAAAGATGCTTGGTATAGAATTTGCAACGCTCATACTAGATCTATCTGTAAGCAATCTGCCGTTGTGCTTCTGCGTTGTTTTTATGTTGGCATCACCACTTGGTATAGATTCGTCCTTGATACGGTTACCAGTGGAAATTTCTTAATGAGTCCTCCTTTTGATGCTCTTAATGCTATGAGAAATTTAGTAGGCTCACCACCTCTTACGGTTTATGAAACAATTTTGACTCTTGAGCATGTTATGGAAAGACTAGATGCTATTGAAAAGAAAATGCTCACCGAAGATCATATGGAAATTATATACAAAAAGATGCATGATTTTGCTGCTAATCTTGGGTCAAAATCAGGCGATATTTTTAAGCTGTTAAAAGAGAGGGGTACCTTAATCCATGAAAGAATAGAAGAAAGTCCGTCTCGGATCGATAAATTGGAAGAATCTTTAGTAATCTAAGCACGGCTTTTACTACCACTAAAATTATTGAGGAAACTCCCGTAAATAGTAAGAAAACTAGGAACAAGGGTGCATCTTCTAGTAATAATGATAAAGGAGATCTTAAGATGATTAGCGTCCATCCGGATTTTGTTGAAGTGTTAAGAGATCCTTTTTGTAATAATAAAATATTTAAATTTACTCCGAGGAGTATTGCTATTGAAGATCTTTATGCTAAATCTTTGAAGGATTCTAAGTGTTTGATTGAAGCGTTGGACAAAGATGATGAAACTTCGATCCTTGCTTTATGCCTAGCTAAGGGCGTAAAACTATAGCGCTTGTTGGGAGGCAACCCAATGAATAAATTTTTTTTTGCTTTTTGCTTTCTGTTCTTGAGTGTTAGCACAATTATGCTATGTTATGATTGTGTTTTTTGTGTTTTAATTAGTGTTTGTGCCAAATAAAGCCTTTAGGATCTTCCAGGGTGATAGTTGTTTGATCTTGCTGAAAAAGACAGAAACTTTGTGCTCACGAAAATAATTATCATAAATCACAGAAAAGAAATTTTGCCCTCATTCTTTTTTAAGAAGATTAATATACACATTATGCTGGTCGTCCTAATTTGTTATCATTTTTGGAGTTACATAAGTATTCGAAAGTTCCATATTACTACAAACTGTTCTGTTTTGACAGATTCTGTTTTCTTTCTGTTATGTGCTTATTTTGATGGCTCTATGGTTTTGTTTGGTGAGTTTTTGACATAGAAAAGTTGGAATCTAGTAGGTATAATACAAAAACAAAATAAGAATTGGTTTGAGGTAGTGGTTTGCTTTCTTTTACTAACGGATCTCACAAGGGTTTTGTTGAGTTTTGTGTGATTGAAGTTTTCAAGTTTTGGGTTATCTTACGATTGATGAAAGAAGGATAGAAGAGCCTAAGCTTGGGATGCCCCGTCATCCCAAGCTATAATCCAAGAATGAGCAACCAACTAAGTTTGGGGTTGCCCCCGAGTGGCATCCCCTCTTTCTTCTAACAACCATCAATATTTTACTCGAGACTATATTTTTACTCGTCACATGATATGTGTTTTGCTTGGAGTGTCTTGTATGATATGTGTAATTGCTTGTTTTATTTTGTGTTTTAAGTCATAAATCCTTTCTTGACAAACCTATTTGAGAGATCCAAAATTATGTCATGACTTGTTAGAATTGCTCTCTATGCTTCACTTAAATTTTTATGAGCAATGGACTTGCTCTAGTGCTTCACTTATATCTTTTTTAGCACGGTGTGCTTAGTATTTTTGAAGAAATTCTCTCTTGATTCACTTAGATCTATTTGTGAGTTAGTAAAATTTTGAATAAATTATCTCTTGCTTCACTTAAATTATTTCGAGAGAAAGAAAATATGTTATGCTCATTATCTTCACTTATATTTGTTTGAGCTTATGAAAAGCAACACATGAAAATTAGTCCCAAAGTGATAAAATAATAAAAATATATGTCATGAAGATCATTGGACAAAATAAACTTGATTCTTAGTAATAGTTTTGAGATATGATGATGTGATATGTGAGTCATGTTGGTGAGTAATTGTGCTCTGGTAAGAATGTTGGTGTTAAGGTTTGTGATTCCCTATGCATGCACGGAAGTCAATAATCATGCAATGAAAATTGTATCCTACTTGTGGTGCATTATTCGGTGTTAATTATTCTTAATATTTTCTTATGAGATTATTTGTTTCTTGGTTGGTCGCTTCTCAATCTTTTTGCTAGCCTTCATTTTGCACCAAGTATGACCTCTACTTGTGCATCCAAAATCCTTTAAACCAGTTTTGCCACATGAGTCCACTATATCTACCTATATGCGGTATTCTTTTACCATTCTAAGAAAATTTGCATGTGCCATCTCTAATTTTCAAAATGAACTTCTCTTTTGTGTGTTTGTTTCGCTCGCGAAACGGTAACGAGTAGATAATATTTTCCATGCTAGATGTGTTATTCTCACGATGAGTGTTTATTCACTTGTCATTGCACGAGAGTAAGGCAAAGGTATTAAGGATGCCCAGTCCCGGAATGCAAAAATGAATTTACTTTATGTTGTCAAATAATAAATTCCTTGAAAAGTGTTGATATGGAGGGCACCCGTGGATACGTTTAGCCATGGAAAGTGAAAGTTATGGTGGAAAAAGGAATAAACTTTATTTTCTATTTGGGACCGCCTACTATATATCTAGCATGGAAAGTGTTGGGATGCTCCAAGTCGTTTTCGTTGGTGGGATGGATACACCTCCCAAAATGTTTTTATCTCTATTTTTTTTCTTTGTGCTCTGGCACCTCTACAAATCACTACTTCCCTCCGCGAAGGGCCTTTCTTTTACTTATGCAATTTTTATTTTTGAAATTGAGTCTCCATCCTCTCTTATAAAAGCACCAACTGGGGGACAATATGATCGTACTTAAGTATTGGGTGTAGCTAATATTCGAGTGTGTTTCATGAATGGATCAATGTTTCAGCATGATGGGCTAGGGATAACTTGTTTTAGCATTGATATTTTGAAAGACATGGTTGCTTGTTGATATGCTTGAGTATCTAAATTATTATGTCAGAACTAGACTATTGCTTTGAATCACATAAAAGTCCAAATGTCCATGCTATGAAGAAAAGAATATGATATGACATGATAAACAACACTCCACATCAAAAATTCTATTTTGTCACTTACCTACTCGAGGACGAGCAGGAGTTAAGCTTGGGATGCTGATACGTCTCCAACATATCTATAATTTTTTATTATTCCATGTTGTTTTATTATCAATCTTGGATATTTCATAATCATTTTACAGTCATTTTATATCATTTTTGGTACTAAACCATTGACATAGTGCCAAGTGCCAGTTGCTGTTTTCTACATGTTTTTTACATCGCAGGAAATCAATATCAGATGAGGTCCAAATGCCACGCCAATTTAAGATGATTTTTATGGGCCAGAAGTAACACAATGGGCCCTGGTTGCACCTAGGGGGAGTCCGAGGAGGGGACAACCCACCAGGGCGCGCCAGGAGGCCCAGACGCGTCCAAGTGGGTTGTGCCCACCTCGGGTGCCCCCTGGACCGACTCTTTGTTCTATAAATACCCAAATATTCTAGAAAGCCTAGGGGAGTCAACGAAATTTTCATCCAACCGCTGTAGAGTCCAGAACCACGAGATCCAATCTAGACACCATCACGGACGGGTTCACCACTTCCATTGGTGCCTCTCCGATGATGCGTGAGTAGTTCTTTGTAGACCTTCGGGTTCGTAGTTAGTAGCTAGATGGCTTCCTCTCTCTCTCTCTCTTGGTTATCAATACAATGATCTCTTGGAGATCCATATGATGTAAGTCTTTTTGCGGTGTGTTTGTTGGGATCTGATGAACTTCGAGTTTAAGGTCAGTTATATCTTTTTATATCCATGAAAGTTATTTGAGTTCTTTGATCTCTTATATGCGTGATCTCTTATAGCCTTGTATTTCTTCTCCGATATTTGGGTTTTGTTTGGCCAACTTGATCTATTTATCTTGCAATGGGAAGAGGTGCATGGTAGTGGGTTCGATCTTACGGTGCTTGATCCCAGTGACAGAAAGGGAACCGATATGTATGTATCGTTGCTACTAAGGATAAAAATACGGGATCCATATCTGCTGCAATAGATAAACGGATCTTGTCTACATCATGTCATCGTTCTTATTGCATTACTCTGTTTTTCCATGAACTTAATACACTAGATGCATGCTGGATAGTGGTCGATGTGTGGAGTAATAGTAGTAGATGCAGGCAGGAGTCGGTCTACTAATCTTGGACGTGATGCCTATGTAATGATCATTGCCTGGATATCGTCATGATTATTTGAAGTTCTATCAATTGCCCAACAGTAATGTGTTCACCCACCGTTTGCTATTTTTCTCGAGAGAAGCCACTAATGAAACCTACGCCCCCCGAGTCTTCTTTCTCATATATTTGCCTTGCGATCTACTTTTTCCTTGCGTTTATTTTCAGATCTATTAAACCAAAAAATACAAAAATACCTTGCTGCAATTTATTTGTTCCGAGATCTATTTATCCTATCTACAAATTTACCTCACGTCCTTTGCCTATCTTGAGGCGCCGTACCCCGAAAGGGATTGACAGCCCCTTTAACACGTCGGGTTGCGAGGTGTTGTTCTTTGTGTGCAGGGGTTGTTTAGGTTGTGTTTCTTGGTTCTCCTACTGGTTCTATAACCTTGGTTTCATATCTGAGGGAAATACCTACCACCGCTGTGTTGCATCATCCCTTCCTCTTTGGGAAAATACCGATGTAGCTTCAAGCGACATCAGCATGATGAACCCAAAATCCCCATGTTACTAAGGCCCGGGAAACATTGTAGTTATTTTGCTATGCTTCGTAGATGGAGTTGGTTGAGTGAATTACATGAGAGTTGTGAGAGTTAAGATGATGAAAACCCCAAGACTTCAAGATGGTCAAGACAGACTTCAATTCACTACTGGGTGGAGGACGAATGGACGGGTACCCTGGAGTACCCAGTGGTTGACCCAGGGATGCATGGAAAAGCGCCATGACATCTTGTGGAAAGATTCACCCAGACATGAAGAGACAAATGGATGTACCTTGACCGGAATCTCACATGTGCAGCCGCAAGTCGCTATGGGCTCTGGCTTGGTTGACCCTAGGCATGACTCTGGACGGATGGTGCAAGCAGATGTAGAAGAACGGTAGGAAATGGATGGCATTGGCAGCAGCCTAGAGGAACTCTACGGAAGACCTTGTTTCCTTCATCCCATCTTCAAGCACCCTGCAGTGCGAGGACATAAAGGAGGGAATAATTCTTGCGGGTAAAGTGAACAAGACTTTGCAGAGTGAAATCGAATCGATTAGTCGTGTCCCTGTTTACGTACATCTGAGCCTCTGGAATTGGATTTATTCGGAACTCCCAACACCAAACATAATTTATTAATCATTGGGGTAATAATGATTTCAGGTATGAGACAATATTGGCGGCACCATCTCAATAACCACAAACATTTTGTAGTAATTGCAAGCAAGTCCTTTTGTTATAGGAAAAAATTTGCTTTTCGCAAAAACTTAAACTTAGAATCCCACAGCCAAAATTGCATATAGAGATAGCCGTTTATTATTGTTTTTCCACTTTATGACTTGCTATCATATTAAAAAATGCTAACCTACATGGCTGCAATGTCTTATGTTGCAGAGTTTTATTCCGACCAGGACTGAGGCTACGATCTACGCTTAGTGATTGCCCTTTGGAGTCAGATGGACTCACTTATCGTCTACGCATCCGCATTAGTGTATCTCATGAGTTGGCCTTCGGCCAAATTTATTCTGATGTTAATAAAGACTCTATATGAGATTCGTGTAATAAATCAGGTGTACTTGAACTTTGATATTTTCATCAATGTATTGTGTGTGCCAACATGATCTTGGTGTTGGGACTCGTTGCATGAAAACAAAAATATATTCCTATGCCCATGCAAGATCTATCAAGGAGATGCATAACAACGAGAGACGAGAGTATGTCTACGTATCCTCATAGACCGTAAGCTGAAGCGTTTCACAATGTGGTTGATGTAGTCGAGCTTTCTTCGCGATCCAACCGATCGAGTACCGAATGTACGACACCTCTGTGTTCAACACACTTTCAGCTTGATGACGTCCGCGCCTTCTTGATACAGCAAGACGGTGGGGTAGTGGATGAGTTTCGACAACACGACGGCGTGATGACGATGACGGTGAAGTCATCTCCGCAGGGCTTCGCCTAAGCACTATGAAAATAT
>NC_041383.1:281782431-281784951 GCF_002162155.2 Triticum dicoccoides | reverse complement strand
CGAGCCGCGCCCCCCTTTCCTTATTTGGAGCACGGGGAAAGGCAGGGGAGGGTGCGCCCCCTTCTTTCCTTTCTCCCATGAGAGGGAAAGGCGGGAGGGGCTAGCCCTCCCCCTTTTCCTTCCCTAGGGCTGGCCAACCAAGGGAAGGGGCGCACCAGCCCCCTTGTGGGCTGGTCTGTTCCCTCCTTTGGCCCAAAAGGCCCATAACTTGCGCGGGGGGGGGGGCCCCCTTTCGGTGACCCGATTACTTCCTGGTACGTCCCGAAACACTTCCGGTGTCCAAATACCATCGTCCTATATATCAACCTTTACCTCCCGAGACTCCTCGTCATGTTCGTGATCTCATCCGGGACTCCGAACAACATTCGGTCACCAAAACATATAACTCATATAACATTATATCGTCAACGAACGTTAAGCGTGCGGATCCTATGGGTTTGAGAACTATGTAGACATGACCGAGACACCTCTCCGGTCAATAACTAATAGCGGAACCTAGATGCCCATATTGGCTCCTACATATTCTACGAAGATCTTTATCGGTCGAACCGTTATGACAACACACGTAATTCCCTTTGTCGATTGGTATGTTACTTTCCCGATATATGATAGTCGGTATCTTCATACCTAGTTCAATCTCGTTACCGGCAAGTCTCTTTACTCGTTCTGTAATACATCACCTTGCGACTAACTCCTTAGTCACTTGCTTGCAAGCTTATTATGTGTATTACCGAGAGGGCCCAGAGATACCTCTCCGATACTCGGAGTGACAAATCCTAATCTCGATCTATGCCAACTCAACAAACACCTTTAGAGATACCTGTAGAGCATCTTTGTGATCACCCAATTACGTTGTGACGTTCGATAGCACACAAGGTATTCCTCCGGTATCCGGGAGTTGCATAATCTCATAGTCGAAGGAATAAGTATTTGACATGAAGAAAGCAATAGCAATAAACTGAATGATCATTATGCTAAGCTAACGAGTGGGTCTTGTCCATTACATCATACTTCTAATGACGTGATCCCGTTATCAAATGACAACACATGTTCATGGTTAGGAAACCTTAACCATCTTTGATCAACAAGCTAGTCTAGTAGAGGCTTACTAGGGACACAATATTTGTTTATGTATTCACACATGTATTTAAGTTTCCGATCAATACAATTCTAGCATGAATAAACCTTTATCATGATTAAGGAAATATAAAACAACAACTTTATTGCCTCTAGGGCATATTTCCTTCACTTGGGATGATACAGATACACAGAGACTTGACCATTTTCGGGTCGGGTCGTTAGAGAGATGGTATCAGAGCACATGCTGACCGTAGGACGTAACCTCTGGGACGGAAAGCCATGGGAAGAATTTTTTTTTATGTTTTTATTTTTCCATAATTCTCCCCTGTTAGTTTCTAACTTCCCTCCAATTTCAACCTTCTAGATGTCCATCGAGTTCACCCCAGTCTTGCTGCTGGACTTTTGCCAGTCGGATGAGATGATGCCTTTCGGCAAGCAGCTGGTTCAGATCATCAGGAAGTTGAAGATTGCTCTGCCCTGTATCACCAGGACTCCTACTAATGCACTTCCGACGGACACTCGCTATTGGATTGTGGTGCACATTCCACGGAGGACTTTCAAAAGCTTCTCAGAGCCCATTGACTTCCAATTTACCTCCCCTACTTGGATCCTTGGGAGGGATATGGCTATTCATCATGCACTCGGACACATCCGGGAGTATAGGGCCGAGCTCATCGGATGAGACCTCACCATGGTGTCACATCCCTAGTCTGGTATGACCTAGACTAGCTAGTCATTTGTGCATCATGTTTAAATTTCATTTAAATTTGAAATGAGGATTGGTGGAACCCTCAGAATCATTTTTGAAAATGACCCAAATAAAAATTTCTCCAAAAGGGTCCAAGAAAATGCTCATGTTGCCCTCTGAAAATATTGGACAGAGATAAAAATCAAAACAATATTTTTAGGAGCTCATGGACATTTATTTTGGCCAATTGGATTAATTCGATAAATATTTGCATTGGAAATATATTTCTATATATATGAAATATGGTCCAAAAATTATGCCAATTATAAAAGAGCTCTGGAATAATATATCTAGCTCCTGCAAAAATTGGCATAAGGAAATTAAATGATTTAATATATTTATTAAATCAAAACAAATGTCAGAAAAAAATAGAAAAACAGAAATAAAAGAAGGAGGGGCTTACCTGGGCCTCCCCTCCCCTGCGCAGCTCAGCCGCAGCAGGCCGGCCCAGCCAGGAGGCGGCCCAGCCCGCCTGGCCCCCCCTCCTCTGTCGTCTTCCTCCCCGACCAGGGGAACGGCGCGTGCCGACGCGCGCGCACCGCCGCGCCTCCACCTCCTGCTTCCCTGGCCACCTCCTGCTTCCTCCTCGTCGCCTGGAACGCCCCGGACGACGCCACGCAGCCCCGACCGCCCTCTCACTCTCTCATTCCTCCCCCCCTCCCCTGGTTCTCTCTCCCCCTCGCACACCCGAG
>NC_041383.1:281745948-281779128 GCF_002162155.2 Triticum dicoccoides | reverse complement strand
ACATACTTGCATGTTATGCGTACGTGTAATGTGTATTGCTATGTGTGGGATCTGACTATCTAGTTGTTTATTCTTAGTAGCCTCTCTTACCGGGAAATGTCTCCTAGTGCTTCCACTGAGCCCTGGTAGCTTGCTACTGCTCCGGAACACTTAGGCAGGCCGGCATGTGTCCTTCTTCGATCCTGTGTCTGTCCCTTCGGGGAAATGTCACGCGATGAATACCGGAGTCCTGCTAGCCCGCTACAGCCCGGTTCACCGGAGTCCTGTTAGCCCAGTGCTACAGCCTGGATTCACTCGCTGATGACCGACACGTTCGATGCTGGGTCATGAATGCCTGTCCCTGTAAGTTAGTGCCACTTTGGGTTTACGACTAGCCATGTCAGCCCGGGCTCTTTATCATATGGATGCTAGCGACACCATCATATACGTGTGCCAAAAGGCGCAAACGGTCCCGGGCAAAAGTAAGGCGACACCCGTGGGGATACCATGCGTGAGGCCGCAAAGTGATATGAGGTGTTACATGCTAGATCGATGTGGCATTGAGTCGGGGTCCTGACAGCGTTGGTATCAGAGCCTGACTGCCTGTAGGATTACCAAGCCAAACCGGTCGAAGTTGAGTCTAGAAATTCTTTAGTTATGTAAGGGAATTGATTGTGGGTTGGAACGTAAGGCTCTTTTTACTCCTTTACCTCATGGACTTCTGATCTGAGTCATCCTATCTTTCCGACGGGATTAAGGAACTGGGCTTTCTCTTCCGTCTATCAGGATCACGTGTTACTACTTCGTAGTCCCATAGGATTGATTGATCAGAGTCATACCCCAGTTTCGAGTACTTCCGGTGTAGTCTGTTTAGTATGATCTCATAACCTTGGGTAATGCTGATGAGTATGTTACCACCCCATTCTTAGTAGGATGTCTCATTCTGAGCAGTTTACTGCCGTTATGCTGCCGGAATTTTCCTAGGAGTTCGAGAGATACTAATTTCTTGTCCTACATTCTATAGTCCATAGTTGATGCTGATTCCATCCTTGGTTCGTTTCTCAGGATGTCATCAGCTAAGCGAAGTTCCGTTGCTCGTAGCCAGAACCACGAAGATGGTAGGGATGAGGATCCTCCTGATCAGCCTTCGTTGACAGAGTTCATGCTAGAGATGGAGAGGAACAAGCGTGAGACCAACCACTTGTTGGCACGTATCGAGGAGAACACCGCACATCAGTCCAATAAGTCTGTGACCATTCATGACTTCATTCGCTTGCACCCACCTACCTTTCATCATTCCATCGAGCCACTCGATGCAGATGATTGGCTCCGTAGCATCACTCATAAGCTGCTTTCCGCGAGCGTAGCGAAAGATGATAAGGTCACCTATGCTGCATACCACCTGGAAGGTCCTGCTAGTCTTTGGTGGCAGAACTATGAGGCTATGCTTCCAGCTGGCCAGACTTCCACCTGGAGGGATTTCGTTGAGGCTTTTCGCGAGCATCACATTCCTGAAGCCCTCACTGATCGCAAGAGAGAAGAGTTCTGTAGTTTCACCCAGGGTAAGATGGCTGTTGATGCCTATAGTAGAGAGTTTGAGAACCTCGCCCGTTATGCCACAGAAGAGGTGTCCACGGACGCCAAGAAGCAGGCTAGGTTCCGGAAGGGTCTCAACCCCAAGTTGCGTCGTGATCTCCACCTGCATCATTGTGATACATTCCAAGCCCTTGTGAGCAAGGCCATTAATGCAGAGACAGCTCAACTCACTTACGAGGAGTCTCGTAAGCACACTCGTGCTTTGGGATCTTCCTCCGGTTCTAGCTCTCAGAAGCGCCGGATTTGGGTTCCAAACTCCGCTCTTCCACCCAAATATGTATCGAGGCCATCTTATGTGGCACCTCATCCAGTTCAGCAGTATGCTCCACCCAGGCCTATTGGTGGACCGCCTTCCAATGCAGGTCCACATCCTACCTCCAAGATTTGCTACAAGTGCGGAGAGCCAGGCCACACTGCCCGTATTTGCAGTCAGACCAGAGTTGCTCCACCCCAGCCCGAGAAGTCTATTGGCCGTGGTAAGCCATCACGTAAGATGATCAGTGCCAAGTCAGCTCCCACTGAACATGGATGTGTGCATCACGTCTCAGCTAAAGCCGCTCATGAAGATCCAGATGTCATTCTTGGTACACTCCTTGTCAACTGTCATCCGGCATCGGTTTTGTTCGATACTGGAGCGTCTCATTCCTTCATTTCTGAAAGCTATGCCCGCTTGCACGACATGTCATTTTGTGATATGCCCTCTCCACTACTTATTCAAACTCCTGGATCCAAATGGCAAACTTCTAGGATAAGTTATGGCAATGAAATCCTTGTGGACAGACTTGCATTCCTTGCTTCCTTGATATCTCTCAAGTCTTCGGATATTAACATCATCTTGGGTATGGACTGGATGACAGCTCATCATGCCAAGATTGATTGTTTCACCAGGTCTGTTCAGCTCACACACCCATCTGGCAAGATAGCCATTGTCTCCACTAGAGTTGCAAAGCGTCAGCTCTATTCCCTTAATGCCAGTCCTCTTCCAGACCTTGAGGATATCCCGGTAGTCCGTGACTTTCCGGATGTCTTTCCAGAGGAACTGCCAGGTGTTCCGCCTGACAGAGATGTAGAGTTCGTCATAGATCTTATCCCAGGAACAACTCCAATCTCCCGGAGACCCTACAAGATGGCACCCTTAGAACTAGCCGAGCTTAAGAAACAACTTGATGAGTCCTTGCAGAAGGGTTTCATCCGTCCTAGTTCTTCTCCTTGGGCTTGCCCCGTCCTCTTTGTCAAGAAGAAAGACGGTACGGACCGGATGGTCGTTGATTATCGTCCCGTTAATTTGGTCACGATAAAGAACAAGTATCCGCTCCCCAGGATCAACGACCTGTATGATCAGCTCGCTGGATCCTCAGTCTTTTCCAAGATGGATTTAAGGTTAGGCTACCATCAAATCAAGATCAGAAACGGGGACATTCCCAAGACAGCTTTTGTCACTCGTTATGGTCAGTATGAGTACACCGTCATGTCCTTCGGCCTAACCAACGCCCCAGCCACATTCTCCCGCCTGATGAACTCGATCTTCATGGAGTACTTAGATAAGTTCGTCGTGGTTTACCTCGATGATATACTTATTTACTCGAAGAACAAGGAAGAGCATGCCGAACATCTTAGACTTGTTTTAGAAAAACTCAGAGAACACCGCCTTTATGCCAAGTTCTCCAAGTGTGAATTTTGGTTGCCAGAAGTGACCTACTTAGGCCACGTAATCTCTGGTAAGGGCATTGCTGTCAATCCCGAGAGAGTTCAAGCCGTTCTCGATTGGACTCCACCTGAAACAGTCAAACAAGTTAGGAGTTTCCTTGGTCTAGCCAGCTATTGTCGCCGCTTTGTTGAAAACTTCTCCAAAGTAGCCAAACCCCTCACGGAACTTCTCAAGAAAGATAAAAAGTTTGAGTGGTCCCCACAGTGTGAACACAGTTTTCAGGAACTGAAAAGGCGCTTGACTTCTGCTCCCATACTTGTGCCACCGGATTTCACTAAAGACTTTATTATCTACTGCGATGCCTCACAACAGGGACTAGGTTGCATTCTTATGCAGGATCGTCATGTGATTGCCTATGCATCTCGACAGTTGCATCCACATGAGGATAATTATCCCACACATGATCTAGAGCTTGCAGCCGTAGTCTATGCACTCAAGACCTGGCGACATTACCTCCTTGGTAAACGTTGCGAGATCTACACCGATCACCAGAGTCTCAAGTATATCTTCACCCAACCAGATTTGAACCTTAGGCAAAGACGTTGGTTGGAGTTAATCACAGATTATGATCTAGGGATTACCTACACCCCAGGCAAAGCCAATGTCATGGCTGATGCTCTAAGCCGTAAATCCTATTGCAACAATCTCATGTTGCAGCAAGGCCAACCACTTCTCCATGAGGAATTCTGTAAGCTTAACCTTCACATTGCTCCTCGCGGATTCCTTTCTACCTTGGTGGCGAAACCTACCCTTGTGGATCTTATCATAGAAGCCCAGAAGCATGATACGGGGATTACCCGGATCAAGAGAAACATTGCCAAGGGTATTGCTGGTAGTTTCTCTATAGATGATCGAGGTGTTGTTTTCTTTGGGAACCGCCTGGTGGTCCCCAAGAAGCAACATCTTCGACAATTGATTCTTAAGGAGGCGCATGAATCTCCTCTCACAATTCATCCCGGTAGTACTAAGATGTATCAGGATCTACGCCAGAGGTTCTGGTGGACTAGGATGAAGAGAGAAATCGCTGAGTTCATTGCTAACTGTGACGTTTGTCGTCGCGTTAAGGCAGAGCATCAAAGGCCTGCTGGCACCCTTCAGCCTTTAGCTATTCCTGAGTGGAAATGGGATAAAGTTGGTATGGACTTCATTACCGGTTTTCCCAGGACCAAGAAAGGGAATAACGCTATCTTCGTAGTCGTTGATCGTCTTTCCAAAGTGGCTCACTTCCTTCCTGTTCGGGAAAGTATCACTGCTGGTCAGCTTGCTGACTTATATATTTCTCGAATAGTGTCACTTCATGGTGTTCCACTAGAGATCAATTCAGACCGTGGCAGCCTTTTCACTTCTCATTTCTGGGAGAGTTTCCAAACTGCCATGGGAACCCATCTTTCCTTCAGTACCGCTTTCCACCCTCAGTCGAGTGGTCAGGTGGAACGGGTCAATCAAATTCTCGAAGACATGCTCAGAGCTTGCGTTATCTCATTCGGTATGGATTGGGAGAAATGTCTTCCTTTCGCCGAGTTTGCCTATAACAATAGCTACCAATCCAGCCTCAAGAAAGCTCCTTTTGAGGTTCTCTATGGACGAAGATGTCGAACACCTTTGAACTGGTCAGAAACCGGTGAAAGACAATTCTTTGGACCGGATATGATCCAGGAGGCAGAAGAGCAAGTTCGCATCATTCGTGAGAATTTGAAAACAGCCCAGTCTCGTCAGAAAAGTCAGTACGATCGTCATCACAAGGATATGACCTATGAGATTGGCGACCAAGCTTACCTTCGGGTTACTCCTTTGAAGGGTACCCATCGTTTCGGTATCAAGGGCAAGTTGGCTCCTCGTTACATTGGTCCTTTTCGTATTCTCGCTAAACGAGGAGAGGTTGCCTACCAGTTGGAACTACCCCCACATCTTTCTCGAGTTCATGATGTCTTCCACGTCTCTCAACTCAGGCGTTGCTTCTCGGATCCCATCCGCGGAGTGGACCACGAAACGCTTGATCTCCAAGATAACCTCACATACCGAGAGTACCCGGTTTGCATTCTTGATCAAGCAGAGCGTGTTACCCGACGTCAGAACATCAAGTTTCTCAAAGTTCAGTGGTCTCATCATTCCGAGAGAGAAGCTACCTGGGAGCGAGAAGATCGTCTTCGACTGGAGTACCCCGCTTTCTTTCCGTCGACCCCTGAATCTCGGGACGAGATTCTTTCAAGTGGGGGCGAGTTGTCACATCCCTAGTCTGGTATGACCTAGACTAGCTAGTCATTTGTGCATCATGTTTAAATTTCATTTAAATTTGAAATGAGGATTGGTGGAACCCTCAGAATCATTTTTGAAAATGACCCAAATAAAAATTTCTCCAAAAGGGTCCAAGAAAATGCTCATCTTGCCCTCTGAAAATATTGGACAGAGATAAAAATCAAAACAATATTTTTAGGAGCTCATGGACATTTATTTTGGCCAATTGGATTAATTCGATAAATATTTGCATTGGAAATATATTTCTATATATATGAAATATGGTCCAAAAATTATGCCAATTATAAAAGAGCTCTGGAATAATATATCTAGCTCCTGCAAAAATTGGCATAAGGAAATTAAATGATTTAATATATTTATTAAATCAAAACAAATGTCAGAAAAAAATAGAAAAACAGAAATAAAAGAAGGAGGGGCTTACCTGGGCCTCCCCTCCCCTGCGCAGCTCAGCCGCAGCAGGCCGGCCCAGCCAGGAGGCGGCCCAGCCCGCCTGGCCCCCCTCCTCTGTCGTCTTCCTCCCCGACCAGGGGAACGGCGCGTGCCGACGCGCGCGCACCGCCGCGCCTCCACCTCCTGCTTCCCTGGCCACCTCCTGCTTCCTCCTCGTCGCCTGGAACGCCCCGGACGACGCCACGCAGCCCCGACCGCCCTCTCACTCTCTCATTCCTCCCCCCTCCCCTGGTTCTCTCTCCCCCTCGCACACCCGAGCGCTGCCGCCGCCATCGCTCGCCGTTGCCGTGGCCACCGGTCTCCCCTCACCTCCCCGACACGCCCAGGAGCTCCGCTTCGTCGCCAGCTACCTCCTCGCCGAGCCACGCAAGCCGGAGTGCCCCGAGGAGCCACCATCACCATCGTCTTCCTCCTCGGGCTCCGCCGTCCGCCGCCGTCGATTCGCCGTCACCAGGCCTTCCTCGACCCCGCTGTGCTGCTCTGCGTGATCGCGGTGAGCTCCGCCGCCGTTCCCCTTTCTTCTCCCCCTCGTATCCACGCCGTAGCACCGTTCCCCACCACGGCCGAAGCCTCTCGCCGCCGTCCATGTCGCCGCCGCCGTCTCGGCCCGCCTCCGCCCAAACCAAGCCTCCCTCCGCGTTCCTGGTGCCACGAGGGTGCCGCCGGGCCCCTCAGGTGGCCTCCCCGTGCCCCGCAGCCCGATCCCGCTCGCGCCCGAACCCCGGCCGCCGCCGCGAGCCTTGCTCCGGCGAGCTCCGGCCGTCCCCGCTCCTCCCACCTGTCCCACCAGATGCGCGAGAGCCCGGGCTACGCCCCGGTGCTCTCAGACGCCGTCCCCGTGGCCTGTGGCGCGGACTCCGCCGCGTCCAGAGGTCGCCGGCGACGAGCCCCCGTCGCCTGAGCCCTGCCAGGTGGGGCCGGCCCGTCAGGTGATTAGCTTAGTGCTAATCACCGTTAACTAACCCCCCCTGACGCTGACCAGTGGGCCCGACCCCCCCCCTAACCTTTTAATTAAACTAAATTAACCCCTGTTAACCCCCCTGTCACTGACGTGTGGGTCCCACACGTCAGGTTTGACCCGGACAGCCGCGTTGACCCGCTGACGTCGTGCTGACGTCATGCTGACGCAGTATATAAATTCTGGATTTAATTAAATCAGGAAAATTCCAGAAATTGATTTAAATTTCAAAAATCCATAACAATTCAACCGTAGCTCAGATTAAAATAATTTATATATGAAAAATTATCAGAAAAATGCAACCTTTCCATCTGTACTAGTTTCATGCATGAAAAACTAACCTATACATGCTGAATATGGGAAAACACATTATGGCATATATAAGAGACCTAATTTAGAAATGCATTTGAACCTTTGGTTCAAATGGACTTCAAACCAATTGAACACTAGTTGCATTAGCTCAACAGCATCACATCTACATGACATGTTCATGCATCATATTGTTGCATATGATTGTGTATTGATTGCCGGCACCGTTCCTTCTCGATAGGTCCTACTCCGGAGACGTTCCAGAGTACCTGTCTGTGAAGCAGTGCCTCCCTTGTTGATTTACCAGGCAAGCAAACCCCCTTGTTCATTTCGATAAAACCCTACTCTTTCGCTCCTGCTCTCAGTTATTGCATTAGGACAACAACGATTCATCTGCTACTTTGTGCTGCGGTAGTTGAACCCATTCCTCTGCATGACCTGTCATTGCCACAGTAAATAGTTGAAACCCACTAGCATGTGTAGGAGTTGATTGAAGCCACTGATGTGTTCCTACCATGCTATGCCTGCTATTGCTTAGAGTTGTGTCAGGTCTGATTCATTGGGAATGAATTGGAGTGTTACGATATGTTCTGGTGCTGAGAGTTAAGTGTGTGAACACGATTTGGTAAAGGTAGCGGTGAGAGGCCATGTAGGAGTACATGGTGGGTTGTCTCACTGGAACCGTCCTTAAGCACTGAGTTCTGTGTATGTTGTCCAATGACTCGATACTACCACACATTGGGTTCCGGTAACTCGACCCCTCTCGACTTATTAACCAACTTGATCTCGGTCCAGGAGTCGCAACTAGTTTCTGGCGTTTGTAGGTAGTGTTAGTAGTCTACCAAGTGGCACCCGACCAGGTGGGCTTGGGACAGACTAGGCACCAGTGGCACGGTGTACCAAGCGTAGATCCATCCGGCGAGGTGGGCTTGGGAACCCTGCACACATCGTTTGGGGCCGTGAGTGAAACCCCGGCCGGATCTCCTTGCGGATGGAACCCGAATAGGCGATAAACCTGGATTAGAGTCTTGTGTGGTTAGTCAGGTCGTGGCCGACACCCTCGCCAGGCTTCCGCTTGAAGGTTGCCGAGATACATGACGTGTACATGGCGGTAAGTGGCGAGAGCGTGTGTGAAGAAGTACACCCCTGCAGGGTTAACATGATCTATTCGAATAGCCGGGTCCGCGGTTATGGACTTCTTGGATGCTTACATGGTACATAGACAACTTGAAGTGGATACTATAAAATGCTCAAGACATGTGTGAGTGCTATGGATGGCCTTCTCGTAGGGAGACGGGGATGAGTCCATAGTAGTGTATTGTGTGGTGATTAGTGGACTCGTGTACGTTGCTTCACCTCCAGAGTTTCTGGTAGTCGTAGAACAGGATAGCCATAGAGTCAAAGCTGGCTTGCTGCAACTAAACCCCACATTACCCTCTTGATGCAAATGCATGTATGATAGGATCTGATGTAAGTCTTGCTGAGTACCTTTGTACTCATGTTGCTTTATTTA
This sequence comes from Triticum dicoccoides, assembly GCF_002162155.2. NCBI lineage: Eukaryota > Viridiplantae > Streptophyta > Magnoliopsida > Poales > Poaceae > Triticum > Triticum dicoccoides. Next base: position 281,770,359 of record NC_041383.1, on the reverse strand, counting down.
TGTTTTTGCAGCGGAGACTTCGGTCTTACTAGTGTTCTCGTGGACTTCGACTAGTAGCTAGTACCTCAGCTACGATCTTGATCGGATGGTGTAGATAGTCAGGCTCTTCAGCCTTTTTCATTTGTAGATGTCTGTACTCAGACATGTAATGCTTCCGCTTGTTGCTTGATTGCTCTGACTGTTGGGTCATGTGACCCCTGTTTGTAGTAATGCTGTGACGGCTCTTCCGAGCCTTTATCTATATGAGTTGTTGAGTTATGCTGTGATGCCATGTTGTACAGCACATACTTGCATGTTATGCGTACGTGTAATGTGTATTGCTATGTGTGGGATCTGACTATCTAGTTGTTTATTCTTAGTAGCCTCTCTTACCGGGAAATGTCTCCTAGTGCTTCCACTGAGCCCTGGTAGCTTGCTACTGCTCCGGAACACTTAGGCAGGCCGGCATGTGTCCTTCTTCGATCCTGTGTCTGTCCCTTCGGGGAAATGTCACGCGATGAATACCGGAGTCCTGCTAGCCCGCTACAGCCCGGTTCACCGGAGTCCTGTTAGCCCAGTGCTACAGCCTGGATTCACTCGCTGATGACCGACACGTTCGATGCTGGGTCATGAATGCCTGTCCCTGTAAGTTAGTGCCACTTTGGGTTTACGACTAGCCATGTCAGCCCGGGCTCTTTATCATATGGATGCTAGCGACACCATCATATACGTGTGCCAAAAGGCGCAAACGGTCCCGGGCAAAAGTAAGGCGACACCCGTGGGGATACCGTGCGTGAGGCCGCAAAGTGATATGAGCTGTTACATGCTAGATCGATGTGGCATTGAGTCGGGGTCCTGACACATGGTCTCCCGCAGAACTACAAATGGAGATATTGTGTGCACCATGAATGAAGACTCCGTCCTCTCATATGTCCAAGACTTGGAGGCTTACATCAGGACTCTAGAGGTTCAGATGCACAGAAGCTCAAACATGTTCAGGACGCTGTTATTCCGTGAACTGGAATTGGAGCACAAAGTACGTGAGGACCACGACGAGCATGAAGAGGAAGTCAAGGACCTTATGGAGAGAATCCAGAACTTGAAGACTTATATTGTTGCGATGGAAGAGAAGGTGGACCTGGGAGACGACCTTTATCCGAATGGTGATGATGGACCCTTGGTGAGTAGTGATGATGACTATGAGGAGAGCACCACGGAAGGACGCACCAAGAGGAGACACACCACCGGAAGACGCACCGCTGGAGGACGTAGGGATATCTGAGGAGGACATTTAGTCATGACGCCATGTTATTTTTATTTTCTTGTTGATCGATTAGGCTAATGCTTTCAATTTATCGTAAGACTTGTATCCCAAGTTGAACTATGATTGAGTTGAATAAATGAATGATTTGTGTGTTAATGATTGTTGCATGCATACAGCTAGTGTTATTTTCTGTTTAGACCCTTGTTATATTCCAATTTCTTATCCACTTAAAAACATTAGATGCCTCTGATACGTGACATCGGATTCAACTTCCCACCGGAGCTCACTCAGTTGATCTAGTAGTAGAATGCCTTGATGCAGATGCTCATCCAGAACCAAGGCAATAACAACAACAATGAACGCCAGCACCCCTTGTCAACAACCTGACCCATTTCTTAAGGTTGAATCCGCCGGTGTTCTCTAGCAGCACCGAGCCGATTGTTGCTAATGATTGGCTCCGCAAAATCGGAAGGGAGCTAGTAACTACTGTATGCACGGATGCGGAGAGGATGTTATTTTCCGCACATCAGCTTGATGGACCCACAACCTCTTTGTGGGAGAATACACCACCACCTATCCCATTGCCACATGCACATGGAATCAATTTCAGCAGGCCTTCCACACCGCTCATGTATCAACTAGAGCAATGAGGCCGAATAAGCGTGAGTTCCACAACTTGCGCCAGGGGAATCGTACTGTGGGGCAGTACGTGGATGAGTTCAGCAGTTAGCTTGCTATGCCCTAGATGATGTGGCCAGAGATGCCGCAAATCAGAGAAGTTTCTAGAAGGGCTCAATGATGAACTAGGTATGCAGCTAATCATGGCGACCTTCAACAACTACTAGGAGCTGGTAGATATAAAAATATTTGCGGAAGAAATACCAGGAAGGGGCACCAGGGAGCGATAAGCTTAACGGGCGCACCCTACCCCCCGAGCACGCCTACCAAGCTTGTGGGCCCCTGGCAGGCCTCCGGTGTCCATCTTCTGCTATATGAATCCATTTGACCTAAAAAAATTAAAAGAAGACTTTTGGGGCAAAGCGTCGCCGTCTTGAGGTAGAACCTGGGCAGGAGCACTTTGGCTCTCTAACGGAGCGATTCCGCCGGGGACACTTCCTTCCGGGAGGGGGAAATCAAAGCCATTGACATCACCAACGATCCTCTCATCGTGGAAGGACCAATATTCATCAACATCTTCACCAGCACCATCTCATCTCAAATCCTTGTTCATCTCTTGTATTCAATCTTTGTGCCAATACCTCAGATTGGTACCTGTGGGTTGCTAGTAGTGTTGATTACATCTTGTAGTTGATACTAATTGGTTTATTTGGTGGAAGATCAAACATTTAGATCCTCAAGCATATTCAATACCCCTATGATCTTGAACATGAATATGATTTGTGAGTAGTTACTTTTGTTCTTGAGGACATGAGAGAAGTCTTATTATAAGTAATCATGTGATGTTGGTATTCGTTCGATATTTTGATGATATGTATACCGTTTCTTCCTTTAGTGGTGTCATGTGAACGTCGACTACATGACACTTCACCATACTTGGGCCTAAAGGAAGGCCTTGTGGAGTAATAAGTAGATGATGGGTTGCTAGAGTGATAGAAGATTAAACCCTAGTTTATGCGTTATTCTGTAAGGGGCTGATTTGGATCCATATGTTTCATGCTATGATTAGATTTATCTTAATTCTTCTTTCTTAGTTGCGGATGCTTGCGAGAGGGTTTAATCATAAGTGGGTTGCTTGTTCAAGTAAGAACATCACCCGAACACCGTCCCACCCACATACCAAATTATCAAAGTAGAGAACGCGGATCAACTAAACATGCTGAACGTGACTAGACGACAATTCCCATGTGTCCTCGAGAGCACTTTGCTTTATATAGGAGATTTTTCAAGCTTTTCCTTTGCTATAAAAAGGATTGGGCCACCTTGTTGCACCTTTGTTACAACTGCTACTTTTTACTTGTTACGAATTATCTTGCTACAAAACAAGCTATCACCGCTACTTTCAGTACTTGCAGAGAATACCTTGCTGAAAACCGCTTATCATCTCCTTCTACTCCTCATTGGGTTTGACACTCTGACTTATCGAAAGGGCTACGATTGATCCCCCATACTTGTGGGTCATCACTATTTTTTAGACTCCAAGTCTTTCGAATGGTTCATCAAGTTCTAAGCTTAAATTATGCGAATGGATACTATCTGAGATCATGTTGGCATATAGCCAATTTCCGGAGTCAGGGCCCATCAATGCTTCTTTGTGTATTATAGGTTTATTGTTTGTTCAACAGTATTTCATCTGTACACCACAAAGGTCTGCACGAATTTGCTCAACCTATATAGTCCAGCTACAAGTTCGACCGTAGTCTCTATATCTCATGTAGAGGCTTTCGTATCAGTCGTGGTAGGAAATTCTAGAATTACTTCTAGCATTTCTTTTCTCTGACTTGATCACGAATATTCTGTAATCTTGTCAAGTTGCACTATCCTCCCACTCACTCTTTTGCAGAAAACATTTTCTTCAAAATTTTCATACTCTCATGCAAAACACTCTGCCTTAGCGTAGTAATAGAGGAATACGCAATCATTTGGGTTAACCTACAAAGTAACACTTATTTCAACAAATTTGATGACATTTCGGTGTAAAAGCCACAGTCTCTAAAGCATCACACTAAAAAGTATATTGGCAAAATAATTAATGTCATCATTGATCTCACCATGTCATACATAGCTTGATTATATCTACTCAAAACATTCTACTCTTAGTAATGTTTTGGGAAGTGCAAGCCCATCCCGGCAGTCCGGCGGCCCCCAACCGTGCAAGTCTCGCCGGAGTAGGTGGCGACGTAGAGAGGCAAAACGTGTTTCCTAGATTGTATTTGTGGATGGATGGGATTGAACGGTTCGGCTAGGAAACAGAAACTACATGCGAATTTTCTGGGTAACCGACCATCTGCTGAATTGCAGACGCCCTTCTTCTCTCTCCTCGTTCTCTTTGCTCCAGCTAGACAAAAATCCTATGTGGCATCTGCTGCAGACGGCTGGCTGGACACTATTGTACATGCCCTAACAACCGACGCATTGGCTTGCGTTGATGGGTTCCCTAATTATTACTTCCTCCGTCTGAAAATACTTGTCATCAAAATAGATAGAAAGAGATGTATCTAGAACTAAAATACGTCTAGATCCATTCCTTTTTATCCATTTTGATGACAAGTATTTCCGGACGGAGGAAGTATTTTTTTTAGCATTGATGGGGTGCACCGTTCACGACATTTGTCCCCCAAGCGCTTAACTCTTAATGAAACTCATATTGCTCTTATCCCCAAAAAGATAGTTTATAAATGACCTTCAGATTTTAGACCTATAAGCCTGTGTAATGTAGTTTATAAAATTATTGCTAAGTCCTTGGCTAATAGGTTGAAGTCTCATTTGCCAGATTACATCCATCCTTCTCAACAGGCATTCATTAAAGGTAGACGTATTAGTAACAACATCATAGTAGCGCAAGAAATTGCTCACTCTTTCTCCTTGAAATCCTATAAAGGCAATGACTTCATGCTTAAAATCGATCTTGCAAAAGCTTTTGACAGAATCGAGTGGAATTTCATTTGCTCTGCTCTTGCACGTAAGGGGTTGCATAGCCATTTCATTAATCTTATATATGCTTGCATTTCTTCTCCCTCTTTTTCTGTGATCATAAATGGGCAGCCTTTTGGATGTTTCAAAAGTTCTAGGGGTATACAACAAGGATGTCCTTTGTCTCCGTATCTTTTTGTCCTTGCTGTTAATAAGCTCTCAATGGCCCTACAGAATGCACTACAAGCCAACCAGCTCTCAGGTATATCCTTAGGTCCAAACTGCCCGCCTATCCACTCGTTAATGTTTGCTGACGACTTGTTGATATGTGGAAAAGCTAATATGCAGCAAGTTCAGACTATTTCCCAAATTTTATAGCAATTTGGCCACCTTTCGGGGCAGCTTCCCAACTGGAATAAATCAGCCATTATGTTTAGTACAAACGTTTCTTTGCAGGAAAAACAGGATATCAGGAACTTATTTCCAGTGCCAGATATGGATAACTCCTTCACCCATTTGGGTCATCCTCTTATTCTTCCGGCTAAGGATAGAGCTAGAGCTTATAATTTTGTGTACGATAAATTTAAGTCGAAGCTCTCTACTTACAAAGCTAATAGGCTTTCACATGCAGCTAGATTGACCTTGATCAAATCTGTGTTCTCTTCAATTCCTGTCTACTACATGTCCATCATTTTGTTTTCTAAGAAATTTCTTGCTAGGCTCACATCTATCATCAGGAATTTTTGGTGGACATGTATTAAGGAAGACTCTACTAAAAGGGCTCTATGTTTGAGAGCCTGGGCGGACATATGCACAGATAAGAAGATAGGAGGCCTAGGAATTAGGAATCTACAAGCCATCAACCAAAGTTTAATTCTTTCTGCAGCTTGGAGAATAGCTAAGGAGCCTAACAGTAATTTGGCTCTTATTCTCAAGTCAAAGTACTATGCAAATACCTCATTTTGGAGAGCAGAAGCCAATATGCCTAAGTCAGCTTTCTGAACAGCCATATTGAAGGTAAGACATCTACTGAGCTCTGCATCTTTTTATCAACTTGTGGATGGAAGCTCCTCCATTTGGAGCTCTCCATGGTTCTCTAAATGGCAAGATATTTATGACAATTTGAATATTCAACAACCACCTTACTCCTATCCAGCTGTGGTAAAAGATCCGTGGTCCAATAATCAAAAGGTATGGAACACCCAACTAGTTAATACCTTGTTTACCCCTGAAACTGTGGCTGTCATCTTGCAAACCCCTATAGTTGATTCTCTACGCCATGATTTGCTTGTATGGAAGCTAACCCCTGCAGGTGAATTCTCAACCAAAACTGCCTACAAGCACTGTTACAAAAATCTTGAGCTCCCTATTAATCAGATACCTAAGCCAGTGCCACAACAGGTAATCTCTCTTCTCAATCAGGTTTGGGCAGAAAAAATGATGTTACCCAGGGTTCAAACTTTTGCTTGGAGACTACTTCGGCGAGCCCTAGCTACTGGGAAAAGAGCAGGTAAGTTTTCCAAACATATAAAATCTGAGTGCTCCAGGTGTGGCATGGAAGAAGATGAAATGCACATGTTGTTCTTATGTCACTTCTCCAAAGCGGCTTGGTTTCCACATCCTTGGTACACCAAAACTGAAATGTTAGCTGCCACACATCAAACTATACCCGATATGATACAGTATTTGCTTTCTTCCAATCACCCTCACATTTCAACTATTAAATCTCTATACTTTTCTCTGGTGTTTATGGAAAGTGAAAAATGACTATTTATTTAATCGCAAGAACATTAAGCCAGAGCAAGTTTTTGTTGTGTACAATGCTATTATGCAGGACACAGACACTTCACTGATGAAGGATTTACATGTTCATGATTCAACTTGGAAGGGAGATCGCGCTCAGCCAGAACAGCTAAAGCTTTCTACTGTTCTTACTTCTTAGTCTACAATAGATTTTCCAGGTACACAAATATACTCAGATGCAGCTTGGTCGTTGGAGCCAGGACAAGCTGTAGCAAAGGCGGGTATAGGTGTTTTTTACAAATTAACGGGCAACATACCGACCATCTATACATCTCTGCTGTGTCGCCACCAGTAGCATCAACTTTGCAGGCAGAAGCTTATGGACTGCTGTTGGCGGTGAAGATTGCAGCTCAACTACATGTGCAGGATCCGAAGTTTTTGACAGACTCTGAAGTGCTTGCCTCAGCGGTTGTACAACCTGATATTACTAAAGCAGGTCCGTGGGCTATCCGGCAAATCTTAGCTGCTATCGAGACCACGCCTTCATTTCATCCATGTAGAATACTCAAAGTGCACAGAAGTCTGAATTTCAAGGCACACCATCAGGCTAGACTTGCTGTCAAAGTGCAAGATAAACCTTTTAGCTCTACTTGCCTACATTCAGATCAAGGTTTAGGTACTAATTTGGAACGATGTCCTACATGTAATGAACTATCAGCAATGAGTGCTCAGCCACTCGAGCTGCTATTTGTAAAGTGCGCTTAATGCCATATTAATGAAATCCTTCTGTTCAAAAAAAAAAAGCGCTTAACTCGCCGCAACAATCGGGTGAGCTGAGCATGAGCCTTCCTCTTCTAGTAGTACAGTACTAGTACTCCTACTCGGGTACCCGTGAATCCGCCCTTTGTTTAGGCCGCGGCACGCGCATTAATCACCGCCGTACCAGTGGACGAGGCTATGAGCTGTAGCTGTGCGCACGTCTCAGCTGCGCCCAAGATCCGGCTCGGATGGTTGTGCCGCACTAGAGCGCTACTACATCTCCACCACCACATCGGCCGTTGGTCACCTGTACGCTGTAGCTTTGAGCAGCCCTGTCTGTTTCCATGTGACTAGCATTTGCATCCGGCAAACTGTACGCACTAGTTTTTCTCTCTTTTTTGAGTTATTAAAAGTGACAAAACATGTTCAGTATATTACTATTATTTTTTCGAACTTAATGTGTTACCAGACAGTAATTCCCGCGTCCATCCAAAATTCTTAGATCCAGGGAGTGGTGTGTGTGTCTCGTGACTTGGTAAGTTGTGGATCGTGGCCAAGAGCGTGACCAGCTCCCATGCCTCCATTAAAACAGTGGAAAAGGGATACCACAACAACCGCTGCAATCATCATTATTAGGGCATCTCCAACAGTACCATGTCATTGTTGGTTAGCCATTGCTACAGAAGCCAAATGCTAAGTGAAAGGGTAATACTCCAATGCAAAAGCCAATGCAAGCCAATGCAAAAGCCAAATCCTATGTGAAAGGGTATTTACCTGAGTAATCTATTGTCCTGATCCATTTTCAGTCTCAACTTTAGACAGCTCATTCTGATTTCCCAGGCCAGGCCTTTTGCGGGAGAAGAAAAAGCAAAAGAGATACTACTAGTATCTCGGACTGGACTGGCGTACCAAAGCAAGGAGAAAAGGCTCGTCTTTCTTAGAGAGGGAGGGGGGAGGGGCGAGAGGGAGGCGCGATGCACACGAGATTTCTTCTGTGGCCGCTGCTGCTCGCTGTCTCCGCATCGTCAGCTCTTCTTGGCGTTCTCGCGGCCGACCTTAGCAAAGGTGAGCTTTCTTGCGTCCTCTTTGCTTTCCCTCAAAATTTGTTATTTCTGCTCAATCCTGCTAAATGTAGCATACTGTGAGCTACTTATGTTTTTGCATTTACTTATGGGACCGGTATTTGCATTCTTACCCAAATCAAGAATCCAGAATCCAGATTGAGTAATTTTGTGCCTACTTTGCCATCTTGCTTTCCAAGTTTGCTGATGTAATATGAGGTGGATCTTCCCCAAATTGATAGATTATCTGCCGTCCTTTTTTACGGCGACGTCGTTTGGTTTCAGGCTAGCCAATTTCTTGGAATACCATTCCGTTTCTAGATTTGCGGAGAAAGCTTCCCCTTCCTCGCATTTGGGGTTATTAACACTGTGATGTTTGACGGAATGAAGAATTTGATGGAGACACATTTTCACAAGTTTTGGACACCCCCACCCCACCCACGAATTCTATCCATTTGCTCTTGTTATCATATTGATAGCTTCCTTATCCCTCGAAAGTAGTCCATTTACCGCCCCTTCCCGCTCATATGTGCAATTTGGTTTGCTAAATAGTATTATGTCATTTAAAGATAGATATGCTCAGGCTAGGAAGGAGGCACGGGAAATTTAAGTAGGAGGAAACGAAACAAGACGTCCAAGCTTTAATTTATTTCTCTACTATATTGTACTTTCATGATTCAATGAACCTCTTGCACCTTCGGTGCAACTCAAATGGTACATTTATTTTACAGTAATTGCTTACTTGATGATTCCTAGCATTGCTATTCATTGTAGTTCTAAACGCTTGCTTGTTTTCAGAACCTTTTACCATCCGTATAAGCTGTGGGAGTTTCGACGATGTCCACACGGCACCTACCAACACGTTGTGGTACCGAGATTTTGGTTATACTGGTGGCAGGTTTGCAAATGCCACTCGCCCGAGCTTTATTGTACCCCCACTGAAAACTCTTCGATATTTCCCTCTGTCTGATGGCCCTGAAAATTGTTACTACATCAACAATGTGCCCAATGGGCACTACCAAGTCAGACTTTTCTTTGCCCTTGTGGCTGATCCTAATCTTGATAGTGAGCCAATATTTGATGTTTCTGTTGAGGGCACTCTATTCAGTTCTTTGCTTTCGGGCTGGAGTAGCGATGATGAGAAGACATTTGCGGAAGCCCTGGTTTTTGTTCAAGACTCAAGCTTATCGATTTGTTTCCACAGCACCGGTCATGGCGATCCATCGATTCTTTCTATTGAAGTTCTCCAAATAGATGATAATGCCTATAAGTTTGGTTCCCTTTGGGGAAAGGGAACAGTGCTTAGAACTACCAAAAGATTGACATGTGGTTCTGGAAAGCCAGCTTTTGACGAAGACCTAAACGGTATCCACTGGGGTGGTGACAGATTCTGGTTAGGGTTGAAAACTTTATCATCTAGTTCTGATGATCAACCTATATCAACTGAAAATGTTATAGCAGAGACATTGCTTGCACCAAATTTTTATCCTCAAAGTATGTACCAATCAGCTATTGTGGGCACTGATAGGCAGCCGACGTTATCCTTTGAAATGGATGTTACTCCAAACAAGAACTATTCTGTATGGCTTCATTTTGCAGAGATTGATAATGGAATAACTGCAGAAGAGCAAAGGGTATTTGATGTACTTATCAATGGTGACACTGCTTTCAAGGATATTGATATAATCCGCATGACAGGAGAGCGTTTTACTGCGCTTGTTCTGAATAAAACTGTTGCTGTCAGTGGGACAACGCTAAAAATCACCTTGCAGCCTGTTGAAGGGACACATGCCATTGTTAGTGCGATTGAGGTTTTTGAGATCATTCCAGCTGAAATGAAGACCTTAACTCAAGAAGGTTGGTGCTTGACACTCTCCAAATTATCTTCCCTTTATTTCAAGCAATAATAAGTTTATGTTAGTAAATATGCTTGTTGCTTGGAAACCTTTTTTTATTGGTGAACTGTATGAAACAGCCATTTGCAGTCCTTGGTTGACATTCTTGCTATACATATTATGGTTCAGAAATCATCTAGGATATTTTCCATTTCATGGTGTATAATCAATTGACGGTTGATAAAATCTACTTTTCAATAAAGATGCTTTTATTAAATGCGAACAAGTAGGACAGCTTTTCTCTGTCTTCAATTTACAGCTATTCGAATGAGTATCACCAGAGGCCAGAGTTAAGCAACTAGGTTTCTATATTGAGTCTCTCCTTTGCCGTGCTCTGTAGTGACTGCTCTGCGGACTTTGAAGGGTTCACTTGGTCTTCCTCTTAGATTTGGCTGGAATGGTGACCCCTGCATTCCTCAGCAGCATCCGTGGAGCGGAGTTGATTGCCAGTTTGACAATACCAAAAGGCAGTGGGTCATTGATGGACTGTATGCTCTCTACCTCATACCACTTTATATCACAAGCATTTGTAGTCTTTTATGATCAGGATGCTAAACTTTCTGTATTGTATTCAGTTTGTTAATTTTGTATGTGTTTAAATACCTGTGGAATTATCCCTAATCTATGCAAATAACACAGTGATGATATGCAGGGACTATCTGCTTATTGATTTGAGGTTGAAAAATCTCCCTGTTGGTTGGGTTTCTGTTACTTGAAACTAGACTTGTCCATGTGCAGTCTGACCAGTTTGGCATCAGTCCTACGAGTCCAAAAGTCTGACTCAGCTGCAGCCAAATAGTTTTTGCAAATATATAGACATGATATGTTATTTAAGATGAAATAAATTTCATACATATAACATAAATAAATAGGAAATAAAGACTTCTGGGTTCGGATCTAGCGTGTACAAGCCATGCATTATCATGCCTGGCCTGGGTCATGAAAACAGTACACAAGTACTTGAAAAATAGTGCATTGGTATGCTTTACATGAGCAAGATTAAAGATGCAATGTGAATTGCCAACCTCACCATCAACAAAGGGCTTATAAGACCAATGATCAGAGACAAAGATTGTACCTAGGTGCACTAGTCATCAACTAACAGCCCTAGTTTTCAATGAACTAACACAAATGACATCACTTACAAAATTCCATGTATATTGTGAAGTCTGTGGTAACCTGGTAAGCTTAATAATGGAAGTTGTAGCACCTATTTTTTGTAGAATACTAAATATAAGAGCTTCATCATGTGTTTTGGGAGTCAACAATTTATTGTCCATCTGATATTCCATTGGGCTTGCTCGTGAAATTTCAGGTCTTACTTTCTTGAGAAATGCAAAAGCATCACATGACACATGTTGATGCACATCAAAATATCAGGGCTTCAATTGAGAGGTTTGAGGGTTTTGATCATGGGAAAATTGCTCTCATTATTATTTGAACCCACTTCACTCCCATGGCAGCATGGTGCATGTAGCTCCCTCTCGCGCAGGGTCTGGGGAAGGATCCGAACACATTGGGTCTTTCTATGCAGCCTTTCCCTGCATTTTTGCAAGAGGCTGTTTCCAAAACTCGAACCCGTGACCTCATGGTCACAAGGCAACAGCTTCACCGCTGCGCCAAGGCTCCCCTTCACTTCACTCACATAGCGTTCTCGGAAAATGAGTTTGCTAAAATAACCCTACTTAATGGCATCACTATGCTCTGTCTTACCTTCCCTTAGTCTTTCCTCTCCCCTCCCTCCCTTCCCCCCCTGCCATGTAGGAAATGTGCAAGGGCAAGGCTGTCTTAAACCCTTTGCTCTCTCCTCACCACTGAAAAGTAGTCCAGATGAAGCCAAGAAGAAGTCTGAAGCCAACCTCCATTGACGTGATGGCTCATGCTGCTGCTCCTGTGCCTGACCTTCTCTTCTTCTCCCATGTGATGCGGTCTGTGGTCGTGATGTTGATGTTGTCGAAAGGCAATAATGGCTGGCATGATCTCGTCGGCATATGGCTCCTTCTCTGCTTCACATCGAGCGTGTATCTTGTTGAAATATGTGCTCAATATTAGTTGTACGAGTTGTGCTCCAGTTCGACTTGTAATTAGCAGAGGGTTAGGTGTTTTAGTCGAACACGTGTAACCCAGGCCTATTATATAAAGGCACCATGGGGTAGCCAAATATACTAGACATAAGTTGGTAGGCTAGATAGAGATCACATGAGGGACGGTTCGGCACAAGTGGTAGGGATGGCCGGACCGGCCATGACGAGTGGTCAGAGACCTATCTGATGGCCTCAGCGGGCTTGTCGTTGACTGTATCATGTGATTTGGTACATGGAAGGAGCGCCCATAGTCATGCCCCAAAGATGTAGCCATGTTGGTGAACCTGGTTAACAAATCTCGGTGTTGTGCTTGTGCTTTTGTGATTGCTTTTCCTCGACAAATTGACGCGCGCCTCAGATTATTCTAACAAGTTGTATGAGAGCAAGGTTTTGATAAGGTCGCAAGTTGATCTAGAGTATGAATCGCATTTGGTGCGAAGACGGTGTGTGGAAGAAACAATTATTGAAGCTCATACGGGTCGGTTGGAGGATTTCTTCCATGGAAGTCGTCAGGTTGCGCTGGACTACATCGAGAAAAGAAGCAATTGGAAACAGTAGATTGGAAGGCAGTAGCACGTGCAATGGCGGCAGCGTGTTCTAGATCAATCTCGGCGTGATTAGGTCGGGTCACGTGCAACAACGGGAGTCATCAGGATCTTAGAGTCGACAAGCGTTGTTGGCAACAGGAGTCCTGAGCGGTTCCGGCAGTGCAACGCATAAGCAACATGCTACATGGGCCAAGGCGGAGCTCATGAATAATGGTTCAAATCCAAGGTGCATGGAGGTTCGCGCATGGTGGCTTCAAGATGGCGGGGACATATTTGCCAATAGTGGAAAATATGTGTCGAATATTAGGTGTACGAGTTGTGCTATAGTTGGGCTTATAATTTGCGGAGGGTTAGGTATTTGAGTCGAACACATGTAACCCGGACCTATTATATAAAGGCACCATGGGATAGCCAAATAGACTAGACATAAGCTGGTAGGCGAGACAAAGATCACAAGAGGGACGGTCTGGCGCCCATTACAAGGGTGGCCGGGGACCTGTCTGATGGCCTTGGCCGGCTTGTCGTGGACTGTATCATGTGATTTGGTACATGGGGAGGAGCGTTCATAGTCATGCCCCGGGGATGTAGCCATGTTGCTGAACCTCGTTAACAAATCTCGGTGTTGTGCTCGTACTTGTGTGATTGCTTGTCCTCGACGGATTTATGCGCGGTTCGAATTATTCTAACATATCTTGGGATCATTTATGCAAATACCGCAGAGCATATTGTGCTAGAGGTGGCAAACCGTGGCATGCGCTGGTGAGCGGAATTCGTGCCAGAGGTGACAAACCGTGGCACGCACCGGTGAGCGCGGGTGTGACGCCGCGGCCATAGCCACTGGTTCCCGGCCATTATGCCTGGCGGGATCTAGACTAGCCCCACAGACCAACACTAGTCTTTTCTGTGCACTTTATCCTCAACAGTGAGCACAGCGCACCCGAGATCAACATCCCAGTCGGTCACTCATCGTCAAATCGCTCGAAGTCAAGCACACTTAACTTTGAGGTTCCTTGCGAATGTGCTCCCAGAAAAGAAGGAATTCCTTGTTGATATGAGTAGTCTATCATTGCTATTAAGCCAGGATGTCACATACACCCCCACTCAAAGGAACCGACGTTCCCCATTTGCACACGTCTATGCGCGCCAGTGCCAACATCCACATGTGACCATTTCGTGTGCCATAGCTGGTCACACGCACCATGTACATGTCTGCGCCATTGACCAGCACATGTCTGTGTAACCGCGAGGGTCGGCTCTGATACCATTTATAACGCCCCAGACATAGCCACCGGTTCCCGGCCATTATGCCTGGTGGGTTCTAGATTGGCCCCACAAACCAACACGAGTCTTGCATGCGCACTTTGTCCTCACTCGTGTGGACCTTGGATAACTTCCCAGTATGCTTAACTTTGAGGTTCCTTGCGAATGGGCTACTGGAAAAGAAGGAGCTCCTTGTTGATACCAGTAGTCACAGCGGGCCTCGACTTACTCGGATGTCACAGCGGGCGTCGGCTTACTATGAGGTTCCAATTGACATCTCAGCAGTCTATCATTCCTATTAAGCCAGGATGTCACAGCGGGCTTCGGCTTCCTCGGATGTCTTGATAGGCCCTGACAACAGGGGTGAACCTACATAGTGTTGAGTGGGTGCCTAGGCCCCACTCAGTTTTTGAAATTTCAATAGGAATTGCTTATTCTAAAAGAACTTTTTGAAATTCTTTAAATTTGTACAATAAATGCCCCGCTCCAGTGATTTACCCCCACTCCACAAAATTTATAGATCCACCCTTGCCTGACAAGCTTCAGTGCTGGATCAGCATCCTGGGAAACCTCGTGCTGGCCACTGTATACCTTGTGCATATGGTGGACACTCTCACCCCTTGGAAGAGCCCTTCTGGGAGCAGCAGGGATGTCGTCAGCAAGAAAATCATTCTCATAGTGGAGGAGCCCTGGTAACCCAGACACCTCCGACTATACGCTCTAGTCTATGGCTTTAAGCTCGCTGGCAACATTTCACAAAGCACCGAGGTCATGTCCTCTACTACTCTACACAACACCTCACAGTAATGTGCTTCAGCCGACCAATACAAGATGTGCTACATGCTTGGTAGGGATAAGCTCCTTTTGTGTGTTGTTAATATACAATGACCGTTACAGATCAGAGCTTCGTCACACTTCACAGGTTGGAGTTTTCTAAATTGGGGGTACTAAAGGTTGAAGAAGAGCATTAGATGTGCATCCAACAGACCCAAAGGGCAGTGGGGAAAGAGGGTGAGGTAGAGGAGATTTAGAAGACTGCAGATGGAGCATAAGTGTGATTATGTGGTGGTATTTTAGGAGTGCTCTGAGAGCGAAGTGGATTTAAACTTTAAAATAGTTTTATGAGAGCATTTTCCCCTCCAATTATTTGTTGTGTTACCTTGTTTTAGGCCTTAACAACACCTTTTGCGTTCTTATATTCATTACAATTTCATTAATCGCCCATTAATGTTAAGTAATTGTTACTGCAAGTATTTGAACTACTCCTTGAACATGCAGAGGTCTTGACAACCAAGGGTTGAGAGGAGTTATACCTAGTGATGTATCTAAGCTACAACACCTGCAAAGCATGTAAGTTTGTTTCACAACCCCAATATGAATGCATGAGTGCATGATCATTTTAGTTCTTAATATGAATTGAAATGTCATGGTTACCGTTATGCTTTGCTATATCTTGTAGTACTGAAAACGGAAAACCCGTAACACCATTAGCTACATTTACTGTTGATGGATGCATTTTCATAAACCCGTGCAACCAAGGTTTTTGAGACGCCGAGTCAAGTCAAGTCACCATGCCTCCGGTTCAGCGATTAGCCGGACCTAGTTGGTGATTAGTCGCCACTAATTGCCCAAGTCGCTATCCTGCACCTTCTCGGTGTAAGACAATAGGTTTGGGGGAACTGGCTCAACCCTCTAGGGGTGGCCTATCACATATATATAATGAAGGGGTACAATGTTACATCATACGTACACATATACAGAAGCTATACAGTCTAACACCCTCCCTCAATCTTAGCCACTTCCTAAAGAATCTAGAAGGGTAAGATTGCGCCGACACAATTCTCAAACTGTGGTAGAGGTAACGGCTTGGTGAAGATGTCTGCAAGTTGATCTTTGGAAGAGATGAACTTGATCTGTAGTTGCTTCTGAGATACCCGTTCCCGTACAAAATGATAGTCCACTTCGATGTGTTTCGTTCGGGCATGAAATACCGGATTAGCAGACAGGTATGTAGCACCGATGTTATCACACCAAAGAATAGGAGACTGTGATTGAGATATACCCAACTCCTGAAGTAAAGACTGTACCCAGATAATCTCTGCAGTTGCATTAGCCACAGCCTTATACTCAGCTTCAGTACTGCTACGTGAAACAGTAGCTTGTTTCCGAGCACTCCAGGCAATCAAGGTAGAACCAAAGAACACAGCATAGCCCCCCGTGGATCGCCTGTCATCCGGACTGCCAGCCCAATCCGCATCAGAATACACTGAAATGACCCCAGAGGGGTTCGGTCGAATGTGCAAACCATAGGACAATGTGAAGCGAATGTAACGCAAGATGCGCTTAACCGCAGACCAATGAGTGTCACGAGGTGCCTGGAGATACTGACATACTCTGTTGACAGCAAATGAAATATCTGGACGGGTGATCGTCAAGTACTGCAACCCACCAACAATACTCCTGTACTGTGTCGCATCAGCAGAGGGAAGGAGCTCGCCATCTACAGCAGTGATCCTGTCAGTAGCAGACATAGGTGTAGTAGTTGGTTTGCACTTAAGCATTCCAGCCCGCTGCAATAAGTCCAAACAGTACTTCTTCTGCGTCATAACAAGACCATCAGAGAGAGAAGCAACTTCCACACCAAGGAAGTAGTGAAGCTTCCCAAGATCTTTGACTGCAAAGTCAGCACCAAGAGACCGAACAAGAGCAGCAGCAGCCGACTGAGAAGAACTGACAAGTATAATATCATCCACATAGACCAGCAGGTACATGATAACTTCGGGCCGTTGTAGAAGAAATAACGAAGAGTCAGCAGCCGATGATGCAAAACCATGAGCATGAAGGGCTGTCGCAAGACGAGCATGCCAAGCACGGGGAGCCTGCTTCAGACCATAGAGTGCTTTCGTGAGACGACAAGATAATCAGGACGATCAGGATCAGAGAACCCTGGTGGCTGCCGCATATAGACCTCCTCCTCCAGGACACCATGGAGAAAGGCATTCTGGACATCAAGCTGACGAAGAAACCAACCCCGAGTAACTGCAAGAGAGAGAAGAAGCCTGATAGTAGTAGGTTTAACCACTGGACTGAAGGTGTCTTCATAATCAAGACCATAACGTTGCCGAAATCCTCGGGCAACCAGCCGCGCCTTGTAGCGCTCAATAGAACCATCATAATGCTTCTTCACTTTGAAAACCCATTTAGAATCGATGACATTAACGCGGGGTGGGGGCGGAACAAGAGTCCATGTCTTGTTACGAAGAAGAGCATGGTACTCCTGTTCCATGGCCTCTCGCCAATGAGGTATGCTGAGAGCAGCTTGGTACGTACGAGGCTCAGAGGTAGGATCCGCACGGATAGCAGCCAGACATGCAGCCAACCAGGCAACCGTACCATCAGTGCGCTGTTTGGGCTGAAACACTCCACTGCGACTCCGCGTATGTGGTCGTTGAGGAGCCACAGGTGACGGTGATGGTGACGCCTCAGCCATTAACGGAGATGCCTCAGGAAGCACCGAAGGTGATGTAGGCGGTGACGACGATGGCGACGCCTCGGCCATCGACGGAGATGCCTCAGTAAGCACCGGCGAGAGGGCACCGGGGGCAGGTGAGCTCGGCCCAGGCGAGCACGGCCCAGACGTGTCAGACCGAGAGGGTGACGAGGCCGGCGTGGCGGGCCGAGACAGAGGCGAGGCCGGCTCAGAGGCCGGCTCCGGGCCCAGGGGCGACGAAGGTGGCCCAGAGATCAAGGGCGCCGGTCCAGGGGCCGAGGGCGCCAAAGCAGTCGGCGTAGTAGGAGGTTCGGTCCGACGTGCATGAGCACGATTGCCGAGGCCATGCAGGGACACCCCATGATCATCAGGAGGAGACGATGGCGCCTCCAAAATCTCCAACCGAGCCCCACGTCCAGTGCCTGCACCATGGTTAGGCAACAAAATAGGAGAGTATGCAACATCATCAAATTGGTCAGATGCAACGGAGGATGAATGCAAAGATGATGGTTCAACAGTGGACACAGGAAGCTTGGCAAAGGGAAAAACATGCTCATCAAACACGACATCCCGAGATATGTAGACACGATTTGTGGGAACATGAAGACATTTGTAACCTTTATGAAGAGAGCTATAACCAAGAAAAACACACTTCTTGGAACGAAACTCAAGCTTGCGTTTGTTATAAGGGCGGAGATGCGGCCAACAAGCACACCCAAAAACCTTAAAGAAGGTATAATCAGGTTGTTCATCAAGGAGAACTTCAATGGGAGTCTTCATATTCAAAACACGAGTGGGGGTGCGGTTTATGAGAAAACATGCAGTGGTAAGAGCATCACTCAAGAACCGAAACGGAACCGATGCATGGGCCAAAAGAGTAAGACCAGTTTCAACAATGTGACGATGCTTACGTTCCACAGAACCATTCTGTTGATGTGTATGTGGACATGCTAAACGGTGAGCGATCCCAAGCGACTGAAAGAAGGAGTTGAGGTTGCGATACTCACCCCCCCCAGTCCGACTGGACATGAACAATTTTGTGCTTGAGAAGGCGTTCAACATGTTTTTGAAACTGAACAACAATGTCAAACACATCAGATTTGCGTTTAATAAGATAAAGCCAGGTAAAGCGACTATAAGCATCAACGAAACTGATATAATAATTGTGACCACTGACAGAAGTCTGAGCAGGACCCCATACACCAGAAAAAACAAGTTCTAAAGGATGTTTAACCTCACGACTGGACTCCGAAAAAGGAAGTTGATGACTCTTCCCCTGCTGACAAGCATCACACACTGCTACATCTTTATTACTAGACATGCTAGGAAGCTCATGACGACGTAAAACATGACGAACGATAGGTGTGGCCGGGTGACCAAGGTGAGCATGCCACTGTGACGGAGATACCCGAACTCCATTGAACACGCGAGCGACACCAGGATGCTCCAGACGATAGAGGCCCTGGCACAACCGCCCGCTAAGAAGAATGTCCCTCGTGCCCCGATCCTTAATAAAAAGATCAAAAGGATGAAATTCACAAAGCACATTATTATCACGTGTGAGTTTAGGAACAGAAAGAAGATTATGTGTCACAGAGGGGACTCTAAGCACATTACGAAGCTGAAGACTCCTATTTGCATGCCTAGTGAGAAGAGATGCTTGACCAATATGAGATATATGCATACCTGCTCCATTGGCGGTGTGGATCTTGTCGGAGCCATGGTAGGGTTCGCGAGTATGGAGCTTTCCCATCTCACTCGTCAGATGCTCCGTTGCCCCAGAGTCCATATACCAGTGAGGATCAACAGAGTAGGACTGAGTGTGCCCTTGCTGCTTTGTGGACACCGGTCGATCTGCCATGGCCACCTGACGCGCAAAGTCGCGCGTGTCCTTGCCATCATTGCCGAGGCCCAGAAAACTCTTCTGAAAGCGTTTGTGACACTTAGAGGACCAGTGCCCATCGAGGCCACAAAGCTGACACACACGCTTACCGCCAGCCCCCGGTAATGTCGCAGTAGGAGGGGGGGCCGAGGCGGGCGGTGGTGGCAGCCCCGAAGGAGTCCGGGATGATGAAGAAGAGCGGCTACCCTTGGTGGCGGCGTTGGCCGAGAGGGAGCCGTTGCTCCTGGAGCGGCGCGTCTCGACCCGTTGCTCAGTGAGAAGAAGGCGGGAAAAGACCTCGTGCGCCAGCATGGGTTTCAAGTTGCCCCGCTCGTTGATGATCTCGACTAAGGCATCATACTCCTCATCAAGACCATTGACAATAAACGAGTTGAACTCGGAGTCGGTGAGGGGCTGCCCAATGGAGGCCAACATGTCGGCGAGGCCCTTGACCTTGTTGTAGAACTCAGTGGCAGTGGAGTCAAGCTTTTGACACTCCCCAAGTTGATGACGGAGCGTAGAGACACGAGCCTGCGACTGTGCTGCAAACGAGCGCTCAAGGATGGTCCACGCCTCATGGGACGTCTTGGCGAAGACAACAAGACCAGCAACGGCCGGAGTGAGCGACCCCTGGATGGAGGAGAGGTTCGCCTGGTCCTGCCCCATCCAAACACGGTGCGCCGGATTGTAAACCGGGCCGTGCACGCTATCGATCAGCGCAGGGGGACAGGGGAGAGAACCGTCGACGTAGCCAAGCAGGTAGTGACTCCCAAGAAGCGGGAGAACCTGCGCACGCCAGAAGATGTAATTGTCCGACGACAACTTGATGGTGATGAGGTTTCCGAAGTGAAACGGCGGCGGCGGTAGGGAACCCGTGGAGTAGGCTGCCTTAGGCAAAGGCGCCATAGGGGAGTGGCCACAGGTGCGGCCGCGGGGACGGACGGCGCAGGAGCCGCGCCTGACGCGGCGAGGCCGGCCATCAGGGCCGAGGCAGAGGCCGACATCGGGGCGACGGCGGCGTCGCTGACGAAGGCGGGCGAAGAGGCGCCCGTCGTGGCGCTGGAGGTGTGGACTACCAGCGAGTGACCCGGCGACGAGGAGAAGGAGCCAACGCTCCTCGTCCCGATCGGGAGTGATGCGGCCGCGGCAGAGTCGAGGGGCCGGGAGAGGAGAGCCGCCAGGGAGGCCGGCAGGTAGCTGGCCGTGGAGGAGCCCGAGGCGGCGGATCCCGACATGGTGGCGGCGGCGCGATCTGAAGGATGGCGACGGCGCGACGTGAGCGACGAAAGCGGCGGCGGCGGCGTAGGGTTTAGCGGAAGCGTTTGACCTAGTCTGATACCATGTAAGACAATAGGTTTGGGGGAACTGGCTCAACTCTCTAGGGGTGGCCTATCACATATATATAATGAAGGGGTACAACGTTACATCATACGTACACATATACAGAAGCTATACAGTCTAACACTCGGTGATTAGTCGGCATCTAGTCGGTGACTGGTCCGCGACTCAAAAACCTTGTGTGCAACATGAAGGATCACCGGAAATGGACTGAAGTATCTAGAAACAACTTTGTAGTTGTTCAATCAGATACAAAAGGGCTGTTCAAAGATCTGATTGCCTGGGTTCCATGCCTGATCCACAGAAATCAGCTATGCTGGAACAATTGCAACCATTTTATTTGAGTAATACAAGCCCTTGTTCCCGGCAAACAAAAAGTATAGTCTTCTGAAATATTCCCTCCATTCGGAATTACTCGTCCAAGAAATGAATGTATCTAGATGTATTTTAGTTGTAGATACATCCATTTTTGTGACAAGTAATTCTGAACGGAGGGAGTATATGTTACTATTTTTGAGCTGGTGGCGACTAGTTAATTCCTAATTACTTCATAGATGCGTTTGAATTTTGCACAAAAAAATGTAACTACTGCTCATAACAAAATTTAACTATAAAATGAATCTTTGGGACAATTCTCGAGTGACATATGCTGAAAGTCAAAGTCTGTTCAAGCTTTGCATTACATGAATCATGCGGGATTCATACTCAAAATTCCCAATGCTGCAAACAGGCCAATTTCCATTGGCAGAATTAAATGGACTATGGACGTGATTATGTAATCAGGAGCAAATCAATATTGTCAATGATCCTAAATTTGAGGATATCACTTAACGAAGTCTAAATGAAACTACCTGCCTTTCTTACTGTCTTAAGAAAGTACTGGCACTATGATTTTGGCCTGACAAAGATAAACTTTCGTTTGATCAAACAGAAACTTCAGCGGTAATAGTATAAAGGGCAATATTCCATTGTCTTTGGGCACCATCCCAGGGCTACGAGTACTGTAAGTCTGCAACACCAGTATTGGGAAGTCCCAGTTTTTTCATTTAATGCTTATTACGTAATCATATTTGTAGAGATCTGTCATTCAATGAACTCAATGGTTCTATTCCGGAGAGCCTTGGCCAACTGACGTCTTTACAGACACTGTGAGGACATCAATTGCACATATTTTTCTTCTGTTTGGGACTTACTTCGTGCTTCTTCCCCCTTAACTAGAGATACTTTCTCTTAATGCAGGAACCTAAATGGCAATGATCTTTCAGGAAGGGTTCCAGCCAGCCTGGGAGGAAGACCTCTACACAGAGTTAGATTCAAGTAAGAACCCACAGCATTTATTACTACAGATAGTTTGCATTCCAGTCACTCCTTTCTCCACAAATATAGGAGCATAAACCCAATCTAGATGCGCATTTGAGTTCCTGTTTGTCTTAATATTACTTGAATGTTTGGGAGTCTTACAAACTGTTGAAATGACAGCTTTACGGACAATGCTGGGCTGTGTGGAATTCCTGGTTTACGTGAGTGTGGCCCTCATTTATCAGTCGCTGCAAAGATTGGCATGGCTTTCGGGGTACTTGTAGCTTTTCTGTTTCTAGTTGCATTTGCGGCATGCTGGTGGAAAAGGAGGCAAAACATTATCCGTGGTCAGAAATTAGCTGCAGGTAAGAAGCTGTAATAACGATTTTGGATTGTTAATAAGATGGCCGCATGCATCATCATGATGCAGAGGCCGGGGGTACGCCTCCATTTCAAAAAAAAAGAAGAAGCTGCAATAAACCATTTAAATCTGAATGCAGAGTATACAAATTTGTTTGATATAATGGACTAAGTTTTTTTTCCTCCCGTTTTGCAGCAAGGGAAGCTCCCTATGCTAAATCAAGGACCCAGTTTACACGGGATGTGCAAATGGGTAAGCACCACCGCCCGCATGAGACGAGCCCACGGGGTGGCAACAATGAAAGCTCGCCACATTTGCTTTCCTAGTTACTTGCCGCGATTGGTAACGCTATTTCGGTTGTGCGTTCTCTCCGTTATGCTCAGTTAATGCTGCTGCCAGCTTGAGTTGTAAAACAACTGTACATACTAGGTCAGGATGGTGTATATACTCCCTTTTTTCCTCCAAATGTTCAGTCAGGGAGTATTGTCAACTGGGAAATGATCCAGATCATCCTATTTCTAGTTGATGGAACAATTCTATACTAGCTTCATTATCTTTTGTTACGTACGTATATGCAGAACCGAAACAAGTCTATTGCATGCTTTACATAACACCCACTGTAATGATCTGTGGATCTCACCAGGACGTTGCTTATTTTCATAGCTCACAGAGGAAGCAACATTCCAGTCACAGAAAGCAGCCACTAGAGCTGACCACCATGGTTGGTCACTGCGGATCACCGCGCCGTGCCTGGGATGTTTAACCCACTCCAGGTGCAGGATGATCTCGCCGGTGTCGGTGTTCCTTAGCTTGAGGACAATGTTCTGAGAGACCTTGCCGTCTTTCCATGTGATGTGGCTCTCGGTGGAGAAGCAGTTGCCCTTGTCAGGGTGGATCGTCTCGTCTTCATCACGGTGTCGTGAGGGACGTGGCTGAGGTCCTTCTTGGCGATCTCGACAAAGTCGAGGATGCTGAAGTCTGCATCACCCATGCTGTCATCCTTGGTGAAAGTATCATGGTCAAAGACTTCCTGTAATAGTAATAATGAAAGTAAAACCCCAAAGGTTGGTTTCAGGAACAAGAGATTGATATGTATTGGCGGTGAGTTTCTGAAATCCTGATTGGGATGGAGTTGTTGATCGAACTTACAATCTTAACCGGGAGCGTCCAGTTTGTGATGGACAGGGTGAGCTCCTCGTTCCATTCCGGGTTGGTGGATTTATATTTGATACCGGACTTCACTTTCTGCACATGATTACATCTCGGTTTTAGATTTAGCACTCGATCGGCCCAGGCCTAGTGATGATCGGACAGGAAAGTACCTGCTGTCCGAGGCAGATGACGACGTAGGGGTCGCTGCTGTGGGCGAGGGGGTCGCAGATGGCCAAGCTCACCCCGCTGACCACCTTCACCTTGAGCAGCCCAAGCAGGCGCTCCATGGATCGATCGAGGAACCGCGGAGACGTTTCTTTACGCGAGTGGGGGAAACACGGGGGTCCCGATAAATGTCACACGTGTGGTGTATCGGGTAGTTGTGCCACACGCCTCGTGTGGCATGGACAGGAACCCGCCCGCACGACCGCGTCCGGGCGCACAAAGGCACGACCCGCACGTCCGGTGTGTGGTAATCCCGCCCCGCATGTCCGGGCCAGAGGACCCCGCAACCCGCACAATCCAGCCGTCCCGGCCTCCGATCGATCCCCAATCCCGACTGCCGCCATCTTCTCCCACCTCTCGAACCCCTACCACCATCGCCGGTCTTCTCTGGTTGCCATGGCAACCAGAGCAGATCCGTAGGGCCTTCCCACCGCAAAACCACACCCCAACCCTCCCCCACCCCCCGCCCCCACTCCAACC
>NC_041383.1:281715176-281745632 GCF_002162155.2 Triticum dicoccoides | reverse complement strand
AAGTTGGCAACTAGATCCATGATATAGGGGTAAAACACTACATGGTTTGTGTGTCTTCGCAGTTGCCAAGCAGAATACACTAGATCTGCCATGTACTACGCTAGAGATAAACTTAAGTTCTCAGTCGATTGATGCAAGTAGTTGGTAAATGAAATGGATGCGTAGGAATCCATAAAAAAGGGAGAGAAACTGAGAAATTTGAAATAATGGGGGGGGGGGGTGCAAAAATTAATTGCCACTGGTGTCTAACGTCAGTTGTCACCTATCGTTGTTGTTAACTGCCACCATGTTAACCTATTGCTTGCCATCCTATTGTAGTGGCTGATGCCATCGAATCGAACGGATAACTAGCACCCAGATTTTAGAAAAGAGAGTGGATGTGCATGTCCTACTAGCCATGATATGTTGGTTGCCTACGCATGAAAATGTGATAACACTCACGTGTTAACTTCTATGTGCAAGCAACAGAAGGATACATTTTTTGTGGATTGTTAATGCGTTCTTGTTCATGCAGTGACTGGGAGCACATTGGCAGAAAAGAGACGCGGAAAAGAATGAATCACGCAGATGGCGCTGATCTTTGGGGTTCTCAAAGACTAGAAACACCCCCCTTGGGATGCAGCAGAATACAGTCAACTCATTTCTGCAGGACCGTTGCTGCCACTACTAGAACAGTACACAGGTATTGGTATGATGCAAGATAACAAAAAGAAAAGAACATTTGCCGTGTTTGCAACTATGATGATGACATTCTATTTATGTCCTACACTGTCATTTTTAGCAGGTTCTTATGACCAAAACACACTCAGGGGGGCACCATGGCAAGTTCAGTCACAGGGCGCTAACACTGATAAATGTACGGGCAGCCAACTTCAACTAGCTAATGTGGCAAATCAAGGTAACGCATACGAAAAAGAGACATACTGGTGTGGGCATGAAAAATAAACTTGCAAAGGATGGCAAAAGACTCACAAGTTGTGTCGGGAAAAATTGCAGAACCTTCATGCAGCACGTGGCGTCAGGCGGCACCCATGTACCTGCCATCGACGTCATACACAGGTGAGTCCATAAAAAGTGAAGCTGCGGACGGTGAATTAGCAAAAGGTGCATAGTTGACAACTGCAGTTGCCATCCCTGAACAACTGCAGTTGCCATGACTGGACAACTGCAGTTGCCATCTGTGAACAATTGCAGTTGCCATCCCTGGACAACTGCAGTTGCCATGACTGAACAAATGCAGTTGCCATCCCTGGACAACTTGCAGTTGCCATGCATTACCCATCTACTACCATGCTTACAGGTTATTACGATGCTTCTACCCCGGCAAATATCTCATGGCAAGCTTCACACATTGCAGATAGAGCACGTCAATTTGGTGTTACAGATCACACAAGATGGGCACATGCAGCACAACAAGGTAATGAAAAATTGAACAACAAAAACATAACTGCATTTCTTTTTGCGGGAATAGCATGTGAGGAAAAGAAGATTTGTATCAGTGATGGTGGAAAAAAATCAAATAGAAAACGCGAACAAAAAGTGGTTTTGTACAAATGAGTGATATTTTGTCTTCGGGGTTTGCGAGTTGCTAAAAGCATGTGTGCAACACTAAATGGTTGATCGCATTTGCATAGTGAGCTCGAGACTAGAATATAAAAAGTTTTGATGCTAGAACACACTGGGTTGCCATGTGTTGGCAATAGTATTTGCCATGTATGCAGCACTGCAGCTGCCATGCACATAGAATCCAAGTTTTCGTACTGAAAAATGAGCTGGTTGCCATGCATTGGCAATAGTAGTTGCCATGTTTGTTGGACAGTAGCTGCCATGACTGGACAACTACAGTTGCCATGCATGTCCACATGCAGACTGACGGCTTGCTGTTTGAATGATGTCATGCCAAATCACTTGAAGTTGATGTACTCAGTTATGATAAACATGTCATTCAAGCAAAAATCTTACGCCTGTACCTGTTTTTTTCTATTACAGGGCCTACAACTACAGTGAACAGCGGCACAGGGACATCTACTGCGGGGAGATCTGAGCGCACGGAAGACGCGTTCCACCAGCCAGCCACCAATCATGCCGCAAACAATACCGAGTCAGAGTCGGAAATGGCAATCATTCCTGCAATGCCGACAAGCACCCCTTTGAACACAAGCACTGGCAACACTCAAGTAGATCAAACTGCCACCGATACTGAAGTGAATAATGAAACTGATGACGAAGCACAAGGGGATGAAGATGGTGGGCAATCAGAGATCATGGTACCTCAGCCACCGTACGTTGGGGCAGAGATTTGAATCGTTCGCAGAAGCAAAGGAATTCTACCAGACGTATGCAAAGTTCCATGGATTTGCGGTCAACACCGAATACCATAGGAAGATTAAGAAAACAAACGAGTATAGCAGAGGTGAGATGAGGTGCCACAAAGCACGAAGGAACAAGAAGGGGAAAGGTGTTGCGCCTGTCGTTCCGGAACGAAAGAGAGGAATCATTCTCAAGACGGAATGCCCTGTCCGGTGTAAGCTAAACGTAGATGGAGCACAGTGGTTGGTCACTGAATATTTTGACGAGCACAACCACCAACTCATAAAGAAGTTCGACCTGGTGAAATTTCTGACCGCCCACAGAGGATTCACCCTCCTCGAGAAGAAATTCATAAAGCTGCTACATGATTGTAACATCGGTCCATCAAGAATGGTGCAGATACTATCACTCATCCACAACAAAAATGGGACTCTGAGTAGCATGCCCTACATACCAGCTGACGTCACAAACCTAAAGGCAAAATACCGTAGAGAGAGCAAGTTGGCTGACATAGAAGCCACGATGGCCTACTTCGATGAGAAAGCGAAGGAAGATCCAGATTTCTTCTACAGGATAAGATTGGACAATGAGGACCGTGTCAGGAACATGTATTGGGTGGATGGTGCTGCAAGAAGAGCCTACAAACATTTCCGAGATTGCATTTCATTCGAAGCGACGTATCTCACTAATATGTACAAGATGTCGTGCGCTCCATTCATAGGAATAAATAACCACAATCAGCCGTTGCAATTCGGATGCGGGCTCGTTCGGAACGAAGACACGGATGGGTACGTTTGGCTGTTCTAGACCTTCTTGGAGTGCATGGATGGACTTGCTCCGATGAACATAATAACAAACCAGGATTTTAGCATGCGTGCAGGCATAGAGGGGGTCTTTCCGTTGGCAGTGTACATGCACTGCAGGTGGCACATTATAAAGAAGGCTGAGGAGACGCTAGGACCGTTCTTTGCTGACCGTCCAGAGCTGCACAAGGCATTCGAGTTGTGCATGGACCACAGCTTGACAGTGGAGGAGTTTGAAAGGAGCTGGATAGCCATGATTGAAACATATCAAGTCCAAGACAACGAGACTCTTGCTAGCCTGTGGGAGAAGCGAATGTACTGGGTGCCGACCTACTTCATGCAGTGATTCTTCCCTTTTCTGCAGACTACGCAGCGCAGCGAGGGGTTCAATGCTGTTTTGAAGTAGTAAGTGAGCCCTGGCAACTCATTGCTACAGTTTGCCAAGCAGTACATAGCATTGCAAACAAAAATACTGGGATCTGAGCTACAACAAGAAGCGAACACCACCCTAAAGCAACCAAAATTGCTAACGCATTTACCGATGGAGAGGCAAATGAGAAAGATATATACCAACAAGATCTTTAACAAGTAAGTCAGTTGCGTTGCAATCTTATTTGCACAAGTATGAAGGCAGTAGAGGCCATATAGAATGCAATGCAGTTGCCATGATTTGAGGATGCCATGTTTAATGAACTACTGTTTGACATGTTTACTCAACTACAGTTGCCATGTTTAGTGAACTACTGTTTTGCCATGCTTAATCAGCTGTAGTTGCCATGTTTAATGAAATGCAGTTGCCATGTGTAATACACTATACTTCCAGTGGGCATGTTGGTATGCAAATGGCAATGCCAATTGAAAATGTTATGCAGTTGCCATGTTTACTCAACTACATTTGCCATGTTTGCTGAAATGCAATTGCCATTTTTACTGAAATGCAAATGCCATGTTTACTCAACTGAGGTTGCCATGTTTAATAAATGTAGTTGCCATGTTTTATGCACTGTGCTTCTAGTGGAGATGTTTGTATGGAAATGACAATGACCAGGTGAAAATGTACTTCAGTTGCCATGTCTAATGCACTGCAGTTGCCATGTCTAATATACTACAGTTGCCATGTCTAATGTACTACAGTTGCCATGTGTAATGCACTACAGTTGCCATGTTCAAACGAAATGTACTTCTATTGGCCACGACAACATAAGGTGCTACAAAAAACAGCACACAATAGTTTAACAAAAAACACACAAAACTTGCAGATTCCAAGAAGAAATAAAGCATGCCAGCATGTTCACGGCTTTCCAGGTGGACAAACATATGTTCAAGGTGTGTTCTATTTTGGGCATGTCAGATTCAGAACCTGAGGACCCGGACAAAGGAAGGAACTACTTTGTGAAAGCCTCGATAGGCCAAGGCGAATACTACTGCCAATGCTGCAAGTTTGAACGGGACGACATTGTGTGCTGTCACATACTAAAAGTAATAGACATGAACGCGGTGACACGGATGCCCCGCCATTTCATAAGGCGGCGATGGACTTGGGACGCTGATGATGCGTTGGCGCCGTAGACAACAAACACAGTTCTGGCTGTGCATGACGAGAGACCAGAGTCAACCATGGAAGCCGTGAGGCACATTGTGCTTACAAAGAACAATGCCGAGCTAATTGATGAAGCGTGCAAGAGTGATGAGACAGCGAGAGTCGCAGAAAAACACAGGAAGGCCCTGAAAAGAGAGCTTGATGAGATCAAGAAGAGGGAAGCTGAGGAAGCCTTACACAGGTTCCCCCGCATATCAAGTGTGCCTTCGTCCACGGGGCCATCATCTGAAAACTCGGAGATAGGATCTGGAACAGCAAGCACACAAACCCAGGTCAGGAACCCGCCCCGTTCCATCACAAAAGGGCGTCCAAAAGAGATAAGATACAAATCAGGATTGGAGATTCAAGCAAAACACAAGAAGACAAACAAATGGACAAGCAACCCGTAAGAAACATTGTGGCACTGTGACATGGTCCTTGGGGACATGTTGTTTTGTAATATAGATATTCTGATTTTTAAAAAAAATGGGAGAATGACTCTTGAGGGGCATCAGAAGTTGAAGGAAAATGCATTGAATGGGTAACTACAGTTGCCAAGCTATGTGTACTTAATCTGCCATGTTATATGTGTTTAACATGCCATGCTATTTTGTACTAAATATGCATGATATGTTATGCTGAAACTATCGTGGTAAGTATACTGGGTCTACCATGTTAATTATACTCAATCTGCCATGTCAAGTATACTGGATCTGCCATGTTGTCTATGCTGAATTTGCCATGTTCTTTGTACTGAATCTACCATGTTAGCTATACTGAAAAATGCCATGTTATTTGTAATCACTCTACATCGCGTATATTTCCATGATAATTCGACGCGCTTTAGTCACACATGCTGTGTTGTGTGCAATCTATAGGAAACAAATTAAAAAAAGCGTAACGGGCATGAACCGCAGAAAAAGGTTACGGCTACATGATCAAAACTACCATGGTAGCCGGTGCAGTTAGCAATGAAAAAGAAGAAGCAAACAGTCAAATGAAAAACGACGATGACTTTTACTAACCATGTCTGATGAACTACAGTTGCCATGTTTTAGAACATAGTAGACGCATTCGAAGCAGCAACCTGGTGGTGCAAACGATGAAACCATAATAATAATGATAAACATAAAACATATCTGCTGTCACGCCTAAATAGGTTCACATCCACACAAATATTACAGAAATATATTCAAATGTCGCTCACAAACCACCAATACATACTAGGCTACTCGGGGTTGCAGTCATAACATAGCACACAGACATAGTTTTTTGAGAAGAACAAAAGTAGTACCTTACATTCCTCGGCAACAGAATGTAAGGTATGCTCCGGTGTGGAGCGCCACGTGATCACTTGTACTTCTTAATGACTTTCTTGACAGCTTCCTCGACAAACTCACGTGCTCCGGAACGCTTGTTGAAATCTTCATTCGTCAACCAGTTCCACGTGTAAATTTTCCGGAGCTCAACGACCGTTGCAGCTGTGACGATGGGAACAAGTCTACCTTCCCACTCTGCAAAGTATTCCAATGTGTGAAAGCCATAGTCCGTCTTGCACAAGAAAAAGAATCAGGTGAACTCGCAAGAAGGACAGACATAGCAATGATGAACTTCAATTCAGATGTAACAAAAAGAGGGGTGGGATTGGTGTAAAAGGGCACATGAAGGAAGAGATAGGAAATTACGTGTTCCCTTGCTTCGTAGTCGCCACGTACTCAATCGGAAAATGTCTGATCTGGACCTTTGAGTTTTCGTAGTGAAGGTTCCATGTCTCTTTGAGGTTGTTGATGAAGAATTCAGCATGCGTAGTAAGGTCTGCATCAGCTGTCGAACACATTGAATCAAGCACCTCAAAGCGTTGGTTCTTCAGGTCAAGATAGATCGCGTAGTGGTGACCACACTTGTCGTGTGGGTCATGTGGTACAAGCTCCTGGAACATGGGGAACATGACCTGCAAGTAAAAATGAAGGAAATGAGAAGCAAAGTTCACATGAAGAACAACAAAGGGACAAAAAAAGTAGAATCACGTAGAATGTTTAGTTATAGTGGGTAGTTAAAAGAAAGTTGTCGTCCATGTATGAACAAAAGTTGCCATGTATTTTACTTTGAAGTTGCCACATAGTTTGCACGGGGATGCAAATCAAAAAGTCAGTTTACATGGCAGCTGATGCCACATGAAACATCTGCCACATAAACAAAGTGCAGATAATGGCAAAAAACCATACCATGTGAAAAAGTGCAAACAGGGAAGGAGTACTCACATATTTCTTCAGTGTGACCTTGAATTCACCGTGCGCACCAAAATTCTTCCTCAGGATTTTGTGGTGGAAGTCACCATCCCATATTTTGCAGGCCACACTGTAATGCATGATTGTTTTGTCGGGAGACATATCGATGTGCTTGTTGATGTAGTCAATCCTGCATGCAACTACATTCGTCGACATTTTATTGTTTGGCCTCACGGACTCGGCAAGATCACCCAGGTCGACGTACGTCGCTTCACATTGAATGACCTTGGTTCTGCCCAAACATGAGCTGTATGAAAATGATATAACATGAAAGAATCATGTCTACTAAGTAAAAAAAGAAAGAACTAAAACGTAAGCGGATCATATCTAGAAAGTACGAAGAGGATGAATGGTAAAAAAGAGCAAAGCAAAATGAGAGATTAAGTGGTGTGGTCATTTACGCTACCAGCTCCTTCATGTGCTTGCTGCTGGCCCTCGCATTTTCAAAACGCTTGACAATATCGTACAACTGGTTCTGCTCTTTGTGGCCTTGACCTCGGGCTCGTAGTCTTCTGCGGGAGGTGGGTGAACTACCCTCTGCCGCCTCACAGAACCAGGGGTGGCACTCCTAATGGTATCCTCAGACACCGTATCTGCAAGCACATTGGAACTTGATTGCCCCTGACCTCGTGTGGACCTCCTCTGCAATGCTGCCTCCTCAATCCTGCGGTAAGCTTCATCAAGAGACGACGAAATCTCCTCAGGGGTGCCTGCAAGGATCAAAATGTGGTTTAGGAAACCTGGAAAAACAAAACAAAAGTAGTGCGAAGAGAAAAGGTGCATGATATGAAATGTAGGTACAAAAAGTGGGGAGTTGCCATGTGGAGGCAAATCTAGTTGCCAGGTGTATTGCACTGTAATTGCCATGTGAAAGCAAGTGCAGTTGCCATGTTGTGCCAACTCCAGTTGCCATGTGGTTGCCGGATGAGAAAGGCAGCGTGGAAACAAAAATGCAGGTGACATGCTGCAGCAAATCCAATTGCAATGTATAGAGCATTGCCGTTGCCATGTGAGAACAAATACAGTTGCCATGTTTTATCAACATCAGTTGCCATGTGGTTGACCCGAATGGAAACTACAGCATGGCAACAAAAATGTAGGTGAGATGGTGCAGCAAATTCGGTTGCAATGTCATCACATAGCAGTTGCCATCACAGGTGAGAAACCAAAAAACATTTTTTTTTGCTTGGGATAAAAGTCATACTGCACAGGTGTATACAAGAAAAAGATAAACGCAGAAGAAATGTACCTTGGACGATCGGCTCTGCGAACTTGACAGCCTTCCTGCCCTCAACCATTGGTTGCACCATCATTGCGGGCATGCCTCCCGGAAAAGCAAAGGCAACTGGCATAGGATCTTGAACCACTGGTTGATCTTGACTGACTCCAAGGCTAAAGCTCGATGGGGTGAAGGCCATTGGGTGCCTCTCATGCCTACTGGCCGGACCTTGAACAACTTGCAGGGTAGAATCCAACGATGAAAGAACAACAAACATATCTGAATCCGCCGCTGCAGAATCATCAGGCTTATTCGTAGGGCAAGGCGTGCTGTCAGCGGTGACGGTCGTAGATTTGTTGACAATCCTCTTGTTGGGGCTGTAGGGGACACCAACATTGACTGGGAGCTTGGAAGTGCGCAGATTTAAGCTGGGGATTTCCACTGCGAGTGAAGGCGGAGTCTGCTCCGCACGTTCACCTTCATCACTCGTGCCCGGCTTGGCACCTGCATCAGTTGTACTCCGGTCTTCTGGTTTCTCCATAACATTGCTTTTGGCAGGTGGCTGGAACAGTGTGGACGCAGGGACGTAACCAGACTCATCTCTGCTGCTCCTAGCTGCAGCTGGTGCGTTGGATATGTCTGTTGATTGCTTGCGGGGGCTACGACACCTAGGTGGAAGACCAACACGCGAAACAGTGGCCTTAGCAATATCTGCACCGCCAGGAGCTGGAGCTATTGTGCCAAGACTCTCACCTGTAGATGGCATATCATTATGAACTGCCGCCTCAGCCACTTTTGTCGTGGACACAGGAGTGGCACCACGCACGTGCTTGGATTCAGTGTCAGATGAGCGGGAATCTTCCTTGCTTAGGTTGGTCTCGGGGGCATCCACTTCAACGCTTGCTGATGGTGTGGCGTGGCTCACAGCAGCATCCTTCATTGCCAGAAGAGTGGGCAATATTTCAGCTGTCCTGGCAGATACTGACTCGTCACTCCCCGATGTACGGATGCCTATTGTTCTAGCTTGCACATCTGCAACAGACGAAGATGGTCGGTCGCTTGCATCAGAGTTTGTGGGAACAGTTGGCGGTGCAGCAACAGTTTTGTCGAACGGTGCCTCGTGAACATCTGAGTTGCCACCTGTTGACAACTTTGAATGAAGACGTTCAAGTGGGTTCCTATTGGTATGCTTGACCGTGCGTGCAGTAGTCTTCTTCACCCTGAAAAAAAGGAAAGCGCATGAAAAAGGTATTAAGAAACAAAGAAAAAAATAGTTGCCATGGTAGAAATGTAAGAAAAAAAATGAAAAGTAGGTGGAAAAAGCTGGTAGTTGCCATGCAGGTGGAATAAGAGTTGCCATGTGGCATAGTTAGTAGTTACCATGCAAATCCACCAAGAGTTGCCATGCTAGTAAACTTGAAGAACGATAAAAAATGTCTGGTCTGCTAGTAGTACAATTTGAAAACTAGGTATGTGGTGAGCACACAAACCAATGCAAAGATGGAAGTTGCCATGCAGGTACAAAAAGAGTTGCTGTTTGGCCTAGATAGCAGTTGCCATGCAAAAACAAGCAGGAGTTTCCTTGGAGTTAAAAAAGGAGTGAGATCATTTTAAAACAACAGTTGCCATGTGGGACTGATGACAGAAACCATGTGGCAACCTGCACAGATGCATTGAAAAATAAAAAATATAGCAATATGGCAAAGAGAGAACATGGAAAACGTACTTCTTGACTGGATTTCTCAGGTCTGGCAACACGATAGGATCCCCGGTGTTGGACGTCGTCGTACGAGGAGATGACCTGGTGGAATGGGTGTCACCAACAATGGGGGCACCTTTGTTCAACCGAGCAGAAGCATGGGTAGGCGTTGGTGCCTGTTTATTCGTAATTGTTCGTCCACCAGCTGTCACCTCACTGCACATGTAAGATGGAGGAAAAAAAAGGTGGCAATTGTCAGATAGCAATCTCATTGTCGCACTTAGCAAAAACAAAATGCAAAAAAGGGATCAGTCTGTTTCAAAAAATATGGACAACACAATACACTAAACAAAAAGTCGAACCTCCTCCTAGCAGCTACGAGATCGGTCCTAGACCTCTTACCAAGGGAACCCTTCCCATCATCCTCTGGAGCCCTCCCCCTCTTTGAGGGCAACACCCGCTCGCCTCTCATAGCCGTATGTTCTTTGACTTTGTCCGATGGGGGGATGTCTAGTGCATCCTTGCCCTTCTTACCACCTGCACGAACTTCAACATGTTCGTCATCATCGCTGTCGAGTTGCACGTTCTCCATGTCATCTTTGTCCTCCTTGTTGAGACCAGCGTCTCCATCTAGTTCACCCTGTGTGTCAGCAGGCTCTTGGGAACTGTTGTAGTCGTACCGTCCACGGCAACCAGTTGGCCGATGTGACCGTTCTGGGACAAATGTAGTGAACTGCCTCGCGACTGCGTCGCTGTCAGATCCGTTAAGGGACGTCCAGCCCACAACCAACTTCCCGAGCAAGTCGGTCATTCCGGATGCAAACTGCCCAATTAGATGCTCAACAGGTGCCCTCGCCTGTGAACGAAACAAAGAAGCAGCAATAACCAACCATATTACAGTCACTTGCACGAGATCAAAAAATAATCCAAGGCAACCATAGGTATATATCTTTGATTACCTTAGTAGGGCAAGACAGAGCTGAGTGCACGTCCATCCACTTTCCAAAGTTTTGAGGCCCCCCAAACACGCTGTAGTCTATAGCATGCTTGGCCATCAGCTGGAAATAACCAAAAAAATAGCTAGGATGTAAGAGAGAGAATGATGAACACTGACTAATAGTTCATGTATTGCAAAAAAAAGAAGACGAGAATATAAGTTTCAGTGCGGATGACAGAGTTGCCATGTGGAGTGAGACATGGATACCATGCGCAGACAGCCATGGCTAACAAAAGGTAGTCATCTCTTGTTAACCACAGACGGTTGCCACATGACGATTTTTTCATATGTTATGCCGCAAAAAAAATGTAAGAATGTCGTGTAGAGAAAGAAACCAGAACTAACCTGCAGTTTTCCATACTTGGTATCAATGACCTTGTCTGCTGCAAGCACAGCCTTGACAGCGTCATAAGTCCATGCAGAAACGGCAAACTTGTGCGTAGGCGGCGGGCCTCCCGTCCCAGTGAAATCCACAATGGACAGATCCAGACAGTCGACGTACATGAGATGATGTACAACAATTTTAAAAAGAAAGAAATATCAGTTTCCATCATGGTGTTTTGCAACAAAAAAGCAGGCTAATGTATGCTCCTACAATCAGCAAGTTGAAGTGCATGAAAAAGGGAAAACAAAGAAGTTGCCATCTCTCTGTGCTAGTTGCCATGTGTATGTGCTAGTTGCCATCATGTAATGTTGGCAGTTGCCATCATATTATGTTGGAAGTTGCCATCATATTATGTTGGCAGCTGCCATCATAGTATGATGACAGTTGCCATATATTCATGATGGCGGTTGCCATCATAGTATGATGGCAGTTGCCATGTTGTCATGTTGGTAGTTGCCATGCATGAAAAAGGTGATAAAAAGAGTGTTGACAGAAAGGACTGGTAAAAAATACCATTAAATGAAGTCGACAACCCTTCTGGTACATCTTGCTTGAGAATGCATCATGCAGGAAGTCGACAATGAACTTACACCAATTCATGTTCTTCACATCTTTCAGTTTCGCCTACACCGCACAATTTTCAGGACAACGAGTTGCCACATCAGAAATCAAATGGAAAAAACATCAAAAAATTGTCAGTGACTAGCTTGCACATGACAACGGAGCAAAGAAATTGAAGGAAAATAATGGAGTAAAGATAGATCATTCACCAGGATGGGGAAGCATTTGTTGCTTGGGCGAAGAGAAGTGGTCGGCGCAAAAACAGCAGAGACGAGGTACATGAGTAGTTTCATC
Source organism: Triticum dicoccoides (assembly GCF_002162155.2). Classification (NCBI taxonomy): domain Eukaryota; kingdom Viridiplantae; phylum Streptophyta; class Magnoliopsida; order Poales; family Poaceae; genus Triticum; species Triticum dicoccoides. The sequence continues at coordinate 281,733,497 of NC_041383.1, read as the reverse complement.
TTAAAGACCTCGCCATGGGTTGTCATGGCCTGTAGCGAATCTGCTAGGAAAGTCGTGTTCGGCATGGATTCCAACTCAGGAAACAAACGGGGGAACAACGCTTCCTCGATCTTATTATTGACCTCGTATGGGACTTTGATCTCTCCACGTGGCACACCCAGAGTGCAGAACACGGATTCCTCATCCAACGACAGTCTTCCACGTCCCGGAATCACAAATTCCCTCGAGGCAGGGTCGTAGATCTCACCAAGCCAGTCTCATACAGGGTTGACTAGATTCGTGCACCGGACATCCATCAGAGCCTGCATACCCATCTCAGCAGCAGCTCCCTTCTGATCATCGGTAAATCTGTCAGTCAATGAAGTCAGTCGTTCCTGAGAGGCCCTGTTGTGAGTACGTTTCTTCTTCTGCAAAAACAGACAAATGATCATTTGTTGCCATGTTTTCACTGTCATGAAGTTAAATCACCATCGTCGTTTTGATGATCCCCGCGAGCCATTCTGCTGAGGTAATAACAGACCAAATTGTCAGGGTGGATATGAAATGTAGGGAGTAAGCAGTTGCCACCTAACACAATGTACTTGCCGCATGGGCTCGATTGAAAATGGCAACTAGTGAATGCAAATATGACATGAACATGCACGCACCCAACCCCCACCCCCCTATGATTGTCGAAAACATAAATGTGGCAATTAAGCACGTTGGTTTCATTTGAAAAAATCTACAGATCGTAATGCACTTAAAAACAGAATGTTGAAGTTGCCATGTTAGCACAATATATTAAGAAAGAAAGCCACAAATCTCCCACTGCACAAACATAAGATGTGGCAGCTCACACCCTCTTCTCATACAAAAATGACTTGCCATGTTAAAAATGCAACACATAATTCAAAAAAGCGATGAAAAACATGTACTGAACAACCTGAACTTGCAACGCACACACTGAGCTCATATCAAAAATGAGTTGCCATTTAGTACGGACAAAAAATGTTCAGATATCACAGGTTATCGTGGCAAAAACATGAAACTGGGTCTACCTTACAAAGAAATTGCCACATTATCCTGCCTATAACATAGCAACACACATGCTGTGTTCAGACAAGATACTTGCCACATGAAAAGCATATATATGGCATCTGACACAGTTGATGTGCAAATTAGTTGCCATCCAGTATACATGGTTGCTGAAACTGACATGAATACCTAGTTACTATACTTTGCCATGCCACATTATCCTGTCATTTGCCACGAATCAGCGTGGCAAAGCACAAAAATTTGGGTATGTAGTACAACCAATTTTCCACATTGTCATGAATACAACATGGCAACAGCCACAGTGTGTTCACATAAATAGTTGATACATGGAAAACATGTATGTGGCAACTGACACAGTTGATGTGGAAAACATGTATGGTTGCTGAAAATGCAATGACTATCTATTTACTACACTTTGCCGTGCATACACTGTGGAAACTATCACAGTCAATCAGAAAAATTAGTTGCCACATGGAAGAACATGTTTGTGGCAACTATCACAGTCAATCATGAAATTAGTTGCCACATGGAAAAGCATGTTTTGTGGCAACTATCACAATCGATCAGGAAATTAGTTGCCACATCGAAAGCATGTTTGTGGCAACTATCGCAGTCAATCAGTAAATTAGTTGCCATACAGTCACGCCAGATACTCAAACTACCGTGTTTGCCTTCAAACTGTAGTTTGAAAAACAACTACCTAGATCTAGGGTTCAATGACAACTATCGTGACTTGAAATTCATCACCAAAATTCTCCCCGAATTGATCGCAAATAGCAGTTCGAAGCAATGCGTAACTACCAGACAGAAAAAATGACAGCCCAATCCCAATGCACAACCAGTATGTGGCTCCAGGCAGGCCGAATCACACCAGCGTGACCGCCACCGCGGCGGCGACGAAACTACCCAGTGCGACGGAAACGGCAAGCACAGGACTCCCCCGCCGGCAGGAACGCCGGCACATCGCGAACCCACCTGAATCTCTATGAATCTCGAGCGAAGCATCAAACACGAAGGGCAGGGGAGAAAATGCAAGCAGGGATGTTGAGAGTTGGAGGGAGCATTACCTTCAATCTGTAGTCGCTCCGGCAAAGCCGCTCCGGTCCGGCGAGCACCACTGATGGCCGCGAATGCCGTCGTGCACCTCCGCCTCCGCCGTTGCCTTCTCCCCTCGTCTTCTCCTCCAATCGACTGAAATGCTAAGTGGGTTGAGTGAGTAACTATGGGGAGGGGGTGAATGGAACCGTGAGGGGGAGTGGGGAGAAGTGCTCGACGCGTTTGACGTCAACTACGGTCTGACGCGTGGCGTGTGGGCGCAGAGCAGTTCCACCGCACGCCCCCGTGTGGCAACTGCTGACCGCGGAGGGGCAACCGGCGTGTGGGCGAACTATGTCACGCACCACACACGCGCCTTATCCTACGTGGCATAGAAAATCGTCCAGATCGTGCCAAGATTCGTGCATAAGATGCTAGACGGTGATGGATGCGTGTGGTTGAGGTGGCTAACACCCACACGTGTGGGCGTTAACATTTCCGAAAATTATCGGCCTGACGGGAGCGGCGTTTCAACGTACTAACCCTTGTGGTTGCAATTTATCATGTCGCAGATATTTATACGACGAGTAAGTGATACGATATAGGGTTACGATGTCTATATTCAACTTTTGTCTGTGGCGTTGATGTACTCTATGAAGATTTTATTTACTTTTCCGCTATAATTTGTTTGTATGCTAGCTTTCAGCTATGTTGGTATGTAATATTTAAATTCTAGATATACGATGTAATATTTATGTTTATTTGATACTCCCTCCGTTCCAAAATACATGTCGCGGTGGCATTTTTGCAAAAAAACCCTCTTGTTTTTCCTGACCAAACCCGTGCTCCTCGTCCTCCTCCTCCGACAGAAGCAGCAGCTGCGTTGCTCTCCGCCGCCACTGCTTCGCTGCTCCCCGCCGCCGCAGCTCCCCTTCTCGCCCGCTCTCCCACCGCCGCAGCTCCCCTGCTCCCCCGCTCTCCCGCCACAGCTGCCTCCTGCTCCTCCGCCGCCGCTACCGCTCGCCTGCCTCCCCAAGCTCCCCCTTTCTCAAAAAAATCCTTGATTTGGATCCCATGTCAGTCCAACCCACAGCTACCACCGCGCTCTGCTTCGGCTGCGTCGGAACCGCCGTCGGAGAGCCCGCAGGCGCCAGATCCGTACCACCACCAACAACCTAAAGGCCGACGAGCAGCCGGGTGTCGTCCTTGCCGTCGACGACAACGGTGCCACCGACGCCGCAAAGCGAGGGTGAGATCCTCCAGTCGGCCAATGTCAAGAGCTTGCAGGCCTCCTCGCCACCCCTGCCTCGTCACGGACTCACCACACCGCATCTCTTCTTGTCCATTTCTCCCTGGCTTGACTGGTTGCGTCACGGGAGAAGGCCGAGGCCGCGCTCGCTGAGGGGGAAGCCATGCGGGTGGATGCCCTCTTCACCGAGGTCCATGCGTGCTTGCTCTGGTTCCTCTCTCCTCAAAACGCCATGGACAAAACTGCAGCTCTTTGCTTGCTATTCTGATTTAGAAATGACTATGACTTGTTTGTGCTGCAGAGCATCACCATGGACTGAATCACTCTTTTCAGTCGGCGGCCAATCTTTACATCTGTTTGGCCGCCAAGTACTCCATCTTGTACTGACAGATAATGTGTTGTAAAGGTGGGTTGCATCTAGCCTACGGAGGCAGGTCTGCTCCCCCTTGCTGAATTTGCCTGGAGAACTAGCTAGCCTCTGAGTTCTGACAATGTAAATGGATTTACTCTGATGAGTGATGGTTTGGTCGCAATTGTGTAGGTGTAAGGCGAGAATAGTGATTGGGGATACTGCCGGCGCCCTCGTAGATGCCGAGGAAGCGATAAGGATAGCTCCCAAATTTCCTCAGGTAAATTGAACTCCCTGTCTTGTTCATAATATTAAATCCTTAGCTAGCTGTGGCGTATTGTTACGAATTGGATGGTTTAGTGTGGCCATTTTCTGTCACAAACCTGTGCAAATAAGCTTTGCGTTAACTGAAGAAAGCCAGGATGGGTACCTAGTGCAGTGAAGTGAACTGAAAAAAACCATTCAGTATGCTTGACTATGAGTGATGAGTCCATGATTGGTTAGGGGTTCAAGGTTACCGCTCGTTGTAGAGACAGATATCAACTGATCTCTGTAGAGATAGACACCAATTGTTGTTAGATTTTCAAGATGGATTGCATCATCAGTTGTAGAGACAGACATCAACTTCTAGACCTGTAGAGACAGACATTGCAGCTCGTATATGCCACACTAAACTTCTAGATATATGCTTGACCAAAAGGACTCACCAGTATATGCCACACTAAACTCCAACAGTATACTCCATGTGTACAGTGTACTATAGGTTTAGCATACAAAAACAAAACTGCATTCCAACAGATTTTAGTGGGTTTCTTTCCACCTAGCTTAATTAACCTTTTAGTTAGTATACATCTGATTGTGGAGTTCGACAAGGCGACCCCTTCTCCCCGTTCTTGTTCAATATGGTCGTGGACGCGCTTGCCTCCATTCTGGATAAGGCGAAAGCCACCGGCCATATTCGTGGGATCACTCCCCATCTTGCCGGTGGCTCCGGGATCTCCATCCTCCAGTATGCTGACGACACTATCATCATGGTCGAAGGCTCGGAGATGGACATCTCCAACCTCAAGTTCCTCCTTGTCTGCTTCCAACAGATGTCGGGCCTCAAGATCAACTTTGACAAGAGTGATGTTATGGTGATGGGATACTCCCCCTCAGAGTCTTTGGCCATCACCAACAGACTTATTTTCCACCTGGGCTCCTTCCCCACAACCTACCTGGGGATGCCCATTAGTGACTCCCGGTTCATCGTCGCGGACTTGCGCCCCTCCGTGGCCAAGCTCCAAACGTGCATTGAGCCCTGGCAGGGGAGGTGGCTAACCAAGGCGGCACAGACTATTCTCATCAACTCTTCCCTCTCCAGCCTCCTTTTGTTTCTCATGAGCTTCTACAGTCTCCACGAGACCCTTCACCATGAGATCGCCAAGGTCCAGTCCCGCTTTTACTGGGCGGGTGACAACGACAAGCAGAAGTATCATATGGTCAATTGGCCTGACATTTGCAAGCCCAGGAAGCAAGGTGACCTTGGCATCATGTGCTCTAAACGGATGAATATCGCCCTTCTCTCCCGCTGGCTTTGGCGCATCTCGCAAGGGCATGGTGGCCTTTGGCTTGATATCATCCGGAACAAATACTTGCGCGGACAGCCCCTCGCCTTCTGCCAGAAGTCTGGCGGATCCCAGTTCTGGCATTCGATTGTCCATCTTCTCTCGGTCCTCTGTATCGAGACATCCATCTCGGTGGGCTCCGGAGCATCGACGCTGTTCTGATTTGATCGCTGGGCCAGGGATACTCCCTTTGCGGCTCGCTTTCCCGACCTCTTCTCCATCTCCGTCGATCCCGTGATTTCTGTTGATAGGGCCCTTCTTGACTTAGGGCGCCTTGCTTTCCGACGGCCTTTTGGTCCCTTGGAATCCGCCGTCTTGCATGAGTTGCTTGATTGTGTTGCTCTCCACGAACCGATGGTGGATGGTGGCCCTGATCTGGTGCACTGGCTCCTTGAACCTTCGGGCCAATTCTCCACCAATTCGATGTACCTGGCCATCGCTCCATCTTCCACCTCCTCCCCTATCGATGGTGTGGTCCATCCGCCTGCCACTGAAGATCCGTATCTTCATGTGGCAATGGATTCGTGGTCGGGTCCCGTCCGAGGTGGAGGTGTGCAAGCGAAATGGCCCGGGTACTGGCATCTGCCCGCTTTGTGGGGTCCCCGAAGACTCGAACGACATTTTCTTCTCCTGCGTGTCCGCTCAGTTCCCGTGGAGCTGCTTTCGCGAAGCGGTCGGTGGAAATTGGTGCCACACCAACTTCCCTGACTTATTTGCCAAACTCCAGATGTCCCCCGTGACTTCTCGCCACATTAGGTGGATTGAGATTGGGGTCCTCGCCTGGAACCTCTGGACTGTCCGCAATAAGCTTGTGATTCAGCGCACTCCTCTTTGACGGGCTACTGACGCTCTTTTCAAACTCTCGGGTTTCTTGCAGCTTTGGCGGCCGCTTAGCCGCCCCCTGGACCGTGACACCATCTCAGCCTTCATCGCTAACCTTCGCTCGATGGCCGTCCGTCTATCGCCGCCGCCCCCGCCGGAACCAGACTAGACGCTATCTTCGTCCAGCGTGCTGTGTTTTTTATTTTCTGGGCTTGTTGAGCTGTGCCCTCAACAGAACCTTTGTACTTTGTTGTGAGACTTGGGTGTGTGTGTGTGTGGACTTGACTCTGTATGTGTGATCTTTGGCGGTTTGCTTTATTTATAAAGTGGGGCGAAAGCCTTTTTCGGCACAGCTGATCAATTTGCTCCTCTTCACTATACCCATCAGGTAATTAATCAGTAGACTACAATTGCTAAGAAATTAAACTACCCAAGGTTGTATATGTTTAGATCTTGAAGGAGAGATGTATAAGGCTGTACTTATATACTGATAGCTAATTAAGAAGCTGGGAAATATATACTCATAGCTAATTAGCGAGGACCTTGAGAGGGATTAATTCAGTGCTACTCGTCTCATTATCTAATCTATCCATGCTATGGCTGCATATTTATTTACTGTACCAAAGATGGTCTTTCTTATTTTAGCTGATCCATCCCATGTGATATGCTAGATTTTAGCATCTGTATTGATGAACCTTTGATGAAACTAAAGAAAAACTAGAAGTGTCCTTGATAGCATGAAATGGACATCTTAACTAAATATAAGCGATTTCTTGTCACCCACTGTCCTTTTATTTGTTCCATGCTGATAGCTTTGCTGATTTAACATTAATTAAGAAAACCAAATTCAGTACTGCTCCAGCTTACTCAAAACTTTAGAACATGTTCAGTCTTCAGTTAACTCCATACAAGGGACTCTTGCTTTTTTACTAAAGCTAGATTGCAATTGCAGTAGAAGATAATCTCATACCATATCATCTGCTGATGATATGAGATTAACAAAGGCCTTGCTTGCCTCATTAGTTGCTGTAGTTGTCAAGCAAAAATTTCAGTCCACTAACCCAAATTAATTCAAATAACTAAAATTAATCCAAATCAATTCAAATAATTCAAATAAATCCAAATAAACCAAATCAATTCAAATAACCCAGATAATTCAATTAATCCAAATAACCCAGATAATTCCAATAAATTCCAACAAGGAGTTGATATACAAGGATTAGACAAGGCATACACAAGGACATGACACAAGGGCCTCTTTGTCCCCTCTTGACACAAGATTACACAAGACATACACAAGGAGCACCTGACTACATGACATAAGGGCCTCTTTGTCCCCTCTTGACTACATTCTTTTCCTTTCCCTGGCCACTTCTTCCCTTTCCTTCCCTTTACTTTTCTTTCTTTTCCCTTCTCTAGCTAATTCTTTCCTTTCATTTTCTTTTCCTATTGCAATTTCCATTTCTTCTATAATGGCCCTAGTATCAACAACTACCTGACTGTCGCAATATACACTGGTTATTTCCATTCCAGCATTCTGAAAGCGATCCTTGTGCAAGTGGGGCAACTTACACTGATTTCCTCCTTTGTCTTTCATAACTTCAAACATAACTGCTTCTAATGTGATAAAGCTTCTGTGCAACTTGTCGGGATCGTAGTTCTCGAATTCCTCTTCCACACCCTGTACCAGTTCCTGGATGTTTGAAGGTGACCTGTAGTCGGTTAGAGACTGGAGAGAGTTATGGAAGCAGAGGTCCAAACAATTTAACTCAGGGCTATTTGGAGGCTGTTGTAGCAATCGGATGTCAAGATCAGTTTGTTACACAACTTCTCGAAAAGCTACATCATTTGGAAGGACATGAGGCTTTGCGTTATCCTATTGGATGAATATTGTTGCTCCCTCATCATCGTCAGGCCACTTATCCTGAATTGCCGGGATAACCTTATTGATTAGATAATCTCTGCACACGGGCCTGGTTACTTTCACTGATGTCAACACTTTTGTTCCCTTTGTTCTGTTCTGACTTGTCCGCTTCGCCTCAGTCTCTTCGACGAATGCCCAAATTCCGATCTTCCCATCGAATGTTAGCTCCCCCTCATTGTTATATTGAGGCCTGGCAACAGCTGTTAGGAACATTACCTTCCCAATGCTGTGAGTGTTTGACACGGTGCACTTCAGTTCAGGTTCTCCTGGAAGTACATAGTAACTATTCTTCACTCTCGTCATGTCAAGCCACTTTTCATCGATGTGAACCATATCTGTCATTGGTTTAAACATAGCCCGAGAAGTTGAGATCGAATTGTCATCGACCATGGACATACAAAATTTCAATCTCGCAAGCTTGTTCTCTAGCTTGAGGTGAGGCTTCACGGTGCTTGTGATGCGGTTGAGCTCATTCAACTGGAACCTCTTATGTAGGGTCGATCGGGCCACACCTAGAGACCATGCCAGAGATTGAATTGTCCTTCTTTTATTAAGTGGGATTGTTGAGGTCCTCACTAGATCCAGCTCCTTTCTATTTCGGCCACATCTTCGTGGCTTCTTGCTTGAGACATCTACTTCTTTGCCATCGGCAATTTGCTTTTTGGCGTCTTCCCAAATTCTTTCAACAGATCGTACACTTATGTCCAACATGTTTGAGACAAGCAGCTTGTCGTCTGGTTGAACAGACCCATCTCTAAGCTCGATTACCGGCAAGGCGAAGTGAACACCATGCCTCTCCTTATCTGACAATTCTCTTCTTTTCTCTTGAAGTATCCAATTCATAAATTCATCCTCTTCCTCTTGAGCTTCATCCTCTTGCCCTTCATCTTCTTGAGGCATCCAATCCATAGCTTCATCGTCTTCCTCTTGAGGCATAAAGTTCAAATCCATAGCTCCATTATCTGCCACTTGACGTTCCTCCTCTTCAGGGATCCAATTCAAATTAATACCTTCACCGTCTTCCTCTTGAGGCATCAAGTTCAAATCCATAGTTATGTGTTCCTACCATCAATGAAAAAAGATGAGTACACCATAACAAGAATATACACACACAAAATGAGTATGCAAGTTAAATAAGAAATGTTGCCATGGCACCATTTCTAGTTTAGTTGCCATGGTAGCCAAACAAGAAATGCGGCCATGGCACCATTTCTACAAATGGCTGCCATGGCACCATTTATAGACAGGCTGCCATGGCAGCCAAACAATTTGCTCTAACCATATGCCATTTTACTCTAGTTTGGGGTATTTTTTGTAGCAGTACCACATGATCAACAGTACACAAACTTTCAAACTGCATTTGGATAGGTTCATAACTGAATTTTCTGTGTATTAGTTTAAATGAATTCTAGGGAGTATCATGTTTATTGAAACATTTGCAAACACAGATCATGGCAACAAAACATCCATGCTCAGTATGACATCAATCTTGTGCATCCATGCTTAGTAGACTAAGTTTACTGTCAAAACTGAGCATTTTTAGACTAAAGTTTACTGTCAATAGATGAGTACTGAAATTACTTTATGCTAAGATTCAGACTAAAGTTTACTATCAAAACTGTCAAAATTTACTCCTGTTATGACTGATTTTAGCTCAAGTTCCATTGCTATGCACTAAAGTTCCAACATGCATGCATTTGTGTTTGATGAATCCCCTCCATCACTGAAAAGAATTCAGCTAACACTATTTTTGCAGAATTGTTGTTTTTAGTTAACTAATTTTTTTTTGATTATCTCCCTAGCTATTGTTCTGGAAAAATTGTTGTTTTTCAGAATTGTTGTTTTTGCAAAATTGTTGTTTACACTACTGTTTTCAGTTAACTAAACTAGCAAAGATTATAACATGACAAGTGTCAAATAGTTCAATTTATCTTGCAAGTACAATTTGACCAGATTATATACTGCAATTTTGTTTCAATTAGATGATTGCCTTACTGGAGTACATATTAACTGAAGCCTGAAACCTGACATACAACACACAACATGCTTAGTCCCTCTTTAGTTCATTCACTTCACATCATTCAACTTTAGAGTTGTGATTCATGATTTGGACATATGGGTGCCCTCTCTTTTCTTTGTAATTTTAATTGGGAGTAAATGACAAAATTACAGGTCATTTTTTGAGAGTGGACTGTTTTCCATTATGTTTCTGCTTCAATCTGAATACCATCTTAATGTCATATCTGAATGAGTACTGTATTAATGATCATTATTACAGGAAGCAACAGCAGCACAAAGAGATTACACTGAATGTCTACTCCTTATGCTTGCAACAAGAACATCACTAAGAGATTACAACAAGGAACAACAACAGTTGCTACAGATCAATCTACAAGTCAGAGATTACACTATACCTGGAGGACCCGAAGATCACCCTGAAGCTCTTGAGCAGCTCGGGGAAGCCAGAGGAGGAGCGATGGCGTTAAGCTCGTGTGCAGAATCGGCGGCCGGAGTGGGAGCAGACGGGATTGATTCCGTCGATCCACGGCCTCCCAGCAAGCGTGGCTCAAGGAGGACGTATGTATGGGCGAGGCGGAGCTCCTAGTATGCTTGGAGAGGACTAAGGAGGTGCGACGCCGCCGAGCTCCTGTGCCGATGCCACTGCCGGCGTGGGAGGAGACGAGCTCGTTTTTGGAGTGTGGGGGGAGCTCCTGTGCGGAAGCAGCGACCGGCAGCAGGGGAGAAGCAGCGACCGACCGGCAGCAACCGTTTTGGCCAACGACAGGAGATCCACCGGCCTGGAGCCTGGCGGGCGGCAGGATCTTCCCGCGCCTGGAGCCTGCGTGCGGGTTGATCTTAGAGAATTCAAAGTTGTGGAGGGATGTTTTTGTACAAAGTGCAATAGTTCAAATTTGAGACCCCCTGCGACATGTTTTTCGAGACGGAGGGAGTACTACATCATGTACTGTGTGTCCTAACTATTGATCGAGGGACTACCACAATGAGCATAGAGACTGGAACCTTATCAGTTTTGGTCGTTACAGATGGGTGAAATGGTGGGATTGGCCAGTTTTTGGGTTGTGGGCATTAGGTTGTGCCGCACTAGTGGGCACTGAACTGCTATCCAACGCCCATTGGAGGGAGAGGGAGAGGGAGAGCGAGAGGGCGAGGGAGAGGGAGAGAGGCCAACCTCTTATCCGTTTCTATTGATTTTTTCATAATTTTTTTATGGACCTCCTATGGACCGAACTAAAGCCCCATAAATAGATTCATAATATTTGGACCAAGGTTCACATTTGATTTGGTAAAAGTAACAGAAATGGTATGAAATGAGGTTTAAACTATTGCTAGGTCAAGGCTTGGGCTAAAATTGTGAAATAATTTGGAATCCCCCAAATATCGCACGAAAGGCTATGTGCAAGGTTTGGGATCTATCTCATGCTAAAACATCAAAAGGGAGAAGGGGTCAAATGAATCATTATTAATAAAATGGCAATATAATTTATTGGAATAGTTATTGTAGCTTCCTAATAATATTTGGATAACAAGTGTAGGGTTTTTAAGAGAATAACCATGTGAAATCTCTCAATTTAAATAGATCAAAGATCTATGCATTTTATTGAGTTACATTTTAATTAAGGTTTGCACTTAATTCATATTTAGGGTTTAATTTATCCTCATTTCAAAATTAAAGCATGATCACATGATAGCATGTTGCAATGATGATGCAAAAATAAAATAACAAGCCATTTCAATTAGGGTACCTCACCACAAGTCTAGGGAATCCGAAAGACACAACAAGTAGATAAATGGGGCCAACAAACCAGATGGAAGAAATTCTTGACACACTAGATGGAAGATACTTAGAACCCATATAAAGAGTTATGATCACAAGGTAGAGAGAGATCTACGCTTTACGCGGTTTACCAAAGCTCTGAGCAGCAATAATCTGAAACTTGCAAATAGTAGATCAAATAGAAGATTGTTTTGACGATGCTTTGACAAAGCACTCCGAGCGTCAAAAGACTTCAGTCTCATAAACGTAAGAACAAATAACATATGCATGGATAAAAGGCCGGCAGATAGCCATGTTCATTCTTGTCATGCTATTATAGTCATGCAACGACCGAACCAAGGTAACCAACACTGCGTAACTATGAAGGTTCCCCTCCATATTTAAGCATAACTTCAAGCATTCGGTACGCGGGAGCAGTTGCCTCTATGCAAAATAACCTGGAACAAAAGAAAAAACCAGGCGTGACTAGAACTGAGTGATTACAAAAGCAGTAGGTCAAACACATAAAAAATGGGTTACCTTCTATATACAAACGACCCTTCTAAAAAGATTTTTATTTCTTCCTAGGTCCAGTGGTCCCTATACAAGCATTGTCCTAACATGGGAAAACACGTTAAAAGAAAACAATTGTTGTTCACTATAGGAATTGAATTTGCCAGTTCATTGGGTTAAACATCATGCATCCACATGAAGGTGATCAACAAAATAAAAAACAAATGAATATTATCATTCAATCCCATTCACATAGCTTAAGAACACAAGCAGAACATTAGAACAGTAGTGTGCTATTACAGCGGAACGTACATAAAACTGAATCGAGTGTGTGCTATGCAATAAGCATAAAGAAATGAAAATTACAATCTAGAGATAGAACAATAAAATGAGCATTTGTGACTGGCAAAGAACCAGGATATTAGATTGGCATGCCTGGTCAGCATGGGCAAGCTTTGCCTCCTCGATAACTGCAATGCTAGGCTATGTTTCCTCCATGATGGGTACCTGCGAGACAAGTAATCATTGTTGTTGCGTGCCAGTTGCTAATCATTGTTCTTCATAGTTGCTAATCATTGTTCTTCATAGACTTGCAAATGCTAGAACAAGAAAAATGTTGAATTTGACCACCATGTCAAGTAATCATTGTTGTGTGCTAGTTGCTTGGCATGTGTAATTTAATCAGTATTATTTGCGATTCTTCTAACTCTAGCATGACTCATAAATCAAAATAAAAAATGCAATGGTCGTTCTTCTGACTCTATTTATCGAGTTCCCAAGCTATTTCCATTCAATTTCATATGAAAAGTTGATTCCACAAGAAAGATTTAGATTGGAGAATTTCATATCCACAATACAATGCAGTTGTTGAACGTGACATATCTTGTATCTCTAATCTTATCTTCTCTAGCCTTGTATAGCTAACTCCTAGAGATATGGTAGGATTAGTTACCTTGTCATGCAAGACATCTTGTGTATATAATGTAACCTACTCCATGGAATACAATGAGTTGCACCAAATATCCTCTCTACATGGTATCAGTTTTACCGTGATCTTCTGTCGCTTCGGCACCCCTACGCCGCCGCGCCTACCCCTAGTCGCCGCCGCGCCAACTCCTAAACCTTCCTGCCGCCGCCGTCGCTACTCCTCCCATAGCCACCGCTGCCGCCTCCTCCTTCCCACACCTCAAGCCGCCACCACCGCCGCCACCTCTCCCGTAGCCGCCGCCGCTCCTCTTCTTCCCCCTGCCCCCACTACCTCTCTCCCGAAACCCTAAGGGCCACCGCCGCTACTTTCTTCCCTCTGTAGCCGCCGCCGCCTTCTTCTCCACACCCATCGCAGCCACCGCTCCCTCCTCCTATCACCACCACCCAAAACCCTAACCACCCGCCGTCTCCATGGCCAAGGCTGACGCATCCGACACCGGTTCCTTTTCCGGTGCCATGTTCACCTCCGATCGCCTCAACGAGATCCACATCAAGGACCACGTACATGTCAACCTCGACCTCGACTCACCGTCCTACAATGCATGGCGCACGTACTTCACGCTGCTGTTCCGCTCTTACCATCTCATCGAGCATGTTGACGGGAGCGTTGACATCCGCGACATGAAGGACGACGACGAGTGGCTCGCTGTGGACGCCTGCATCGTCAAGTGGCTCTTCCTCACCATCTCCGGCAGCCTCTTCAACATGGTGAACGCCCGTGATCCGTCCGTGTATGCTATGTGGACGCGCCTATGTGATCTCTTCCTTGACAATCAACTGTAGTGCCGCGTCTTTCTTCAAGGGGAGTTCTTCACTATGCAGCAAAATGATCTTTCGATCGACGAGTACTGCACGCGGCTGAAGGTTCTCGCCGATGAGCTACACGACATCGGCATGACCATCGATGACTCAGTCCTCCTCACCAACCTCCTCCGCGGCCTCCACCCCGACCTTGGCCAGTCCGCCGCCAACCTCTCCCTCATCACGCCGACGTACGCGAAGGCGGTCACATACCTTCGCATGGAGGAAAAGCTTCTCCGTCACACCGCTCGGCAAGCGACCCACGCCGCTCTCCACGTCGGCCTCGCCGCCGGCCACGGCTCTACCCCAACCCAGTCGGGGCCGCGCGGTCCTGCTCCTGCCCCGCCACCCGCGCTTGCGCCCTCCGGCGGCCGCAAGCAGAAGGGTCGCGGGGGCCGGGGCCACAACTCCAACACGATGCTGCGCCCTCCTGCGCCCGCGGCGGCTGCACCTCCCCTGCCTTGGCTCTCGGGGTATAACCCATGGACGGGAGTAGTGCATGCCTACTCCATGCCCGTCCCCCGCCCACCAGCTCCGGGCATTCTCAGGCCACGACCGAGCACCCCTCAGGTGCTGCTGACCGCACCGGTCCCTGCTGCGTATGGCAACGCCGCGGCCTACGGTGGCCCGTCGGCCTATGGTGGTCCCTCGGTGTACGGCGGTGCGCCGGGCTATGGTGCATATGGTGGCGCCCCTCCGGTCTACGGCCCGGCGCTTCTCTCCGCCCTTCATGCTACCCCCTCGCCGAGCGCCTACACCGGAGGCGGCGATTGGTACATGGACACCGGCGCCGCTGCTCACATGGCCTCCAGCCCCGGTATCTTATCTCGCGCCGCTCCCTATCCCTTCTCCTCCCGCATCATGGTTGGTGATGGCAACTCTCTTCCCATCACCCATCATGGTTCATCCTCCCTTCCGTTACCCTCTTCTTCTTTAACTCTCAATAATGTGCTCGTTTCACCATCCTTAATTAAAAATCTTTGTTCTGTTCGTACTCTTACTCGTGAAAATCCTATCACTGTTGAGTTTGACGCTCTCGGTTTTTCTGTTAAGGATGCTCGCTCCTGGAGGGTTCTGCACCGATGTGATTCTCCCGATGATCTCTACCCATGCGGTGCTTCTACACGCAGTGGCCCAGTTGCTCTTCATGCCGACGTCTCGCTTTGGCATGCTCGTCTCGGTCATCCCGGCGCCGACGCCCTTCATAAAATTTTGAGCACTTTTCCCTTTTCATGTAATAAATCAGCGGCTCACACTTGTCATGCTTGCCACATAGGAAAACACGTTCGTCTACCGTTTTCTTCATCTTCATCAATTGCTACTTTTCCCTTTGATGTTATTCATTGTGATGTCTGAACATCCCCAGTGCCTAGCAATTCGGGTTTATCATATTACCTTGTGATTTTAGATGAATTTTCACACTTCACTTGGACTTTTCCGTTACGCCGCAAATCCGACGTCGCCTCCACCCTCCACTCATTTTATGCCTATGTTAACACTCATTTTCATCGCACCATTGCTCATCTTCAAACCAACAACGGAAAAGAATTTGATAACCTCGCCATTCACCATCTTCTATCCACTCATGGCACCATTTTTCGCTTAACTTGTCCATACACATCCCAACAAAACGGCCGTGCCGAACGTGTTCTCCGCACCCTCAATGAGAGTGTCCGCGCTTTGCTCTTTCATGCACACATGCCACCTCTCTTTTGGCCCGATGCGCTCGCAACCGCCACTCTCCTTCTCAACCTCCGGTTGTGTAAACCACGCTGGAACTATACCCCTCACCATCTTCTGTTCGGGTCTCCTCCATCATATGATGATCTTCACGTCTTTGGTTGCTTATGTTATCCCAATATCACCGCTACCACGCCACACAAGCTCGCACCATGCTCTCTCGCTTGTGTCTTTCTTGGCTATCAACTCAACACCAAAGGCGTTCGCTGCGTCGACCTGGTCTCTCGGCGAGTGTTCCTCTCACGGCACGTTTACTTTGATGAAGCTGTTTTTCCCTTTGAGTAGGTTTCATCGACAGCAGCTCCGACCTTGGATGCTCCCACTCGACGGTCTCGGGGAGCCCTTGCGCTCCCTTCGCCGCGCCCGCCCTCTCCTTTGGCGGGCCCCTTAGGCCTCTTGGCGGGGTTTCACTCGTCGGCTCAGGAGGAGCCGGCCTTGCCTCGGTCGGCGTCGCCCATGCACGTCGCGGCCTTCCCGCCACCCGCGGCCACTCCGCCACCCGTGGCTCCACCTGCGGCACTATCACCGTCACCATCGCGGCCACCCGCGGCCCTATCGCCATCGTCATCGCGGTCACCCATGGCCTCGTCCGCGGCTCCGCCGCCGCTGCTGGTACGGCCATCCGCGGCTTCGTCCGTGGCCCCGTCACCGTCGCTGGTGCTGCCACCCGCGACCTTGCCCGCGGTTTCGTTGTTGCCACCTGCGGCCTCGCCGCCCTCGTCACCCGCTGTCTCAGCTGCAGTCACACCGTCATCATCGGCGGTCCCATCTCCGGCTTTGCCTGCTGCCTCATCACCGGATGTCACCGTCGCCTCACCTTCTCCCGAGGCTGTGGCTCCTCCTCGACGGCGGCCTCGGCCACCACCACCGCCGCCTCATCATTCTATGGTGACACGTGCCAAGGATGGGATCCGGCAACCGAACCCTCGCTATCATAACCTTAGTGTCACGGTCGTCTCACCCGTGCCGCGCTCGGTGCGCTCTGCGTTGAGTGATCCGCATTGGCTTGCCGCCATGCGCTCTGAGTATGATGCCCTCGTCGTCAACCGGACTTGAACGCTGGTTCCCCGTCCCCCTGGAGCCAACATCATTACTGGCAAGTGGGTATTTCGGCATAAGTTTCTTCCGGATGGCTCTTTGGACAGGTACAAGGCCCATTGGGTTGTTCGTGGCTTTGCACAACGTGCCGGTGTTGATTTCTCGGAGACCTTTTCTCCGGTTGTCAAACCCGCCATGATTCGTGTTGTCCTTCAGCTCGCTGCATCTCGTCATTGGCCCGTTCATCAGCTCGACATCAACAACGCTTTTCTGTATGGTCATCTCCAGGAGCGTGTTCTATGTCAGCAGCCCACTGGTTTTGTTGATCCCACTCGGCCCGATGATGTCTGCTTGCTCTCACGGTCTCTCTATGGTCTGAAGCATGCGCCTCGTGCTCGGTATCACCGCATTGCAGCATTCCTCACTGCTCTTGGGTTTCGCAGCACCACCTCGAACACGTCGCTACTTGTGCTTCATCGAGCTGATCATGTCGCCATGCTTCTCTTGTATGTTGACGATATTGTCATCACCGCCTCTCACGCGGACGTACTTCGCGACATCATCTGTCGTCTTGGTTCTGAGTTTCGGCTGAAGGACTTGGGCGCATTGCACTTCTTCCTCGGCATTAATGTGCGACGTGATGCCTCCGGATTTTTTCTCCATCAAGGAAAATATGTTCTTGATCTCCTGGATTGTGCTGGTATAACCGACTGCAAGCCTGCTGCCACCCCTGTCGAGGCCAAGCCGAAGCTTTCTGCCACTGCTGGGTAACCTGCTACTGATGCCGCTCTCTACCGCAGTATTGTTGGTGCTCTTCAGTACCTCACGCTCACCAGACCAGACATTCAGTTTGCGGTTTAGCAAGTTTGCTTGCATATGCACTTGCCCTGTGACGTTCACTGGTCCTTGGTCAAGCGCATTCTTCGGTATATTCGTGGCACACCGACCTTCGGTCTTCGTCTTCGTGCTTCTACCTCCACCGAGCTGCTCGCTTACACTGATGTGGATTGGGCTGGCTGTCCTGACACTCGACGGTCCACATCAGGATATTGTGTCTTCTTCGGTGACTCTCTCATCTCTTGGTCCTCCAAGCGGCACCCCACCATCTCCCGCTCGAGTGTCGAGGCCGAGTACCGTGCCTTCGCCAATGTTGTTGCCGAGACATGTTGGCTCCGTCAGTTACTTGGCGAACTTCGGGTTTCCATCCCGAAAGCCATGGTGGTTTACTGTGATAATGTTTCGGCCACCTATCTCGCGGCCAACCCAGTGCAGCACAAGCGCACCAAGCATATTGAACTTGATGTTCACTTCGTCCGCGAGAAGGTATAGTTGGGTCAGCTTCGTGTTCTTCATGTACCGACTACCCAGCAGTTTGCCGACATTATGACCAAGGGGCTTCCAACCGCTGCATTCCAGGAGTTTCGTTCCGGTCTTTGCATCGCCGAT
>NC_041383.1:281629578-281714615 GCF_002162155.2 Triticum dicoccoides | reverse complement strand
CTAGCCTTGTATAGCTAACTCCTAGAGACATGGTAGGATTAGTTACCTTGTCACGCAAGACATCCTGTGTATATAATGTAACCTACTCCATGGAATACAATGAGTTGCACCAAATATCCTCTCTACAGCAGTGATAGGAGTGCAATTTTAGTGAAATATTTGTGGTTTGAGTTGGTCCTCCAACAGTAATGAACATCATTGTTCTTCCATTTTTTATGAACTTCAATTTTACTTAACGCAACATCCAATCATTTTTCAAAATATGCCTGATTCAAATTTCATCATATGCTTCTACCATCTTTGATTTATAACTTTGTTTTCTATAAAAATGGACAAGCGCGGCAACGCGCGTCTTCATGTTCCAGTAGATTTTATTAGTTGGGGAGAGCTATGCGTCGGCCGGATGATAACTTCCACTTATCCCGCTCCCTCCTCCATCATCAGATCAGCCACGATCGAATGTCCCACAGTGCATCATACGTCTAGCTTCACAACATTGGTCGTGTTTCAAACACATCACGAAGTTGCAGTTTACCTCACACATCCCCCCTCCGCAAAAGCAACATCACATATTGACCATGTTTTAGAAACATTAGTGAAGTTGCAATTCGGCAAGCTCGCAGACCCTTCTAAGCAACATCAATGATGTTTTAGAAATGACGGTGAAGTTGCAATTGGGCAAGCTTGCAACATCCACACGTTCGCAACACAGGCGCCTCTGCAACACAGGCTATGTTTCAGAAATGCCGGTGACGTTGCAATCCATCAGGCTTACGGCACCAGCACCTCCCGCACTAGGCGTTCCCTTTGTGGCACCACTGGCAACGTCGCTGTCCGGTTCAAAGCAGCCGCTCATCACCCTCAGAACATCCTCACTCGTAGCCAGCCGTCCATCGCACCCGCTCACAACATGCCCCCCGCATTTGCAGCAATGGTATAGAGAGAGAAAGTTACGCACGGGGGACATGTGTCGCATGCGCTACGCGTCGAGCAGTGGGGGGTTGCTCCGCAATGTATGAGTAAAGATTGATCAGAAGATCGTGGAGGCGGCCGACGCACGCGTATGACCAGCCGAGTGAACGCAAGCGTTTTTCCCTTATCAGTTTGTGTTGGTTTTGGTTGTTCTTTGTTTTTGGTTGCTCTGCGAGCTTACCAAACGATGCATTCAGTCGAACCAAACACCCGATCCCTATAAAATACTACTCCCTCCGTCCCATAATGTAAGACGTTTTTTGACACTACATTAGTGTCAAAAAACGTCCTATATTATGGAACGGAGAGAGTACTAAATTCTTAATTGTACTGCTTTCAGGTGAAAATTTATGTAAACTAATTACCACCAATCTTTCAATTTAAGAGTGAATTCTTAAATTACACCTCAGTGTAACCACAAACGGTGCCTCTTATTTGTTCAACTTCAAGCACAAACTTCACAACCACAGTACTACAAATACAGTGCATACATCAAGCTGAAATCAATAACGCACACACAGCACATACACTGCAAACCACAACATCCACAAAGTGCTAACACATCTGACACCAGGAACAGGAACCCATAGCTGCCGCTTCATCAAACCAGGTTGCAATAACATTCAGTCGGGCGCAATTTACAGGGTAACACCAGGGACGTGAACCCATTCCAGCTGTAGCACGACAGAGCCACTGTCAACGTTCTTCAGCTTCAGAATCAAGTCTTGGACGACCTTGCCATTCTTCCACGACACGTGGCTCTCACCGCCAAGGTAGTTTGTGCCAACTGGGTAGATCGTCTTGATCCTGGTTCCGTCAGAGGCATGCTTTAGATCCAGCTTTGCACCGTCATAGATATCAGTTACGTTGAACTCAGCCACTCCCATGCTGTCATCCGCTGTGAATTTATCCTCATCAAAAACCTCCTGCATGATGTTTTTGCCAGGTGGATATATAAGTGTTCATTTAATATCTTCACCAACCACCTGTTGATCTATGGTGTAAAAGGCCCCCTATCTTTTATGTTTCAGCGCAGAAGAAAATTCTATGCAATCATTTTTGGAGGCTTCTTTCAGAAATTGGTTAAAATACTACTGTACATAACAAATACTGAAGTTCCCAACTTCAGGTTACACAAATATGTACACACACAATTTTAGTAGAGTACTTGATGAAGAAACTCAAACAGCAAACTTACAAGTTTCACTGGCTTTGTAGGATTTGTGACAGGGAGCACCAATACATCATTCCATAAGGGATTGGCATTTTTCTTCTGAATGCTAGTCTTCACCTTCTACACCATGAGGAAATAAAACTTCAGTAACACAGATAGATAATGAATTAGCAGTAATGCTGAGAAACACGATAGCTGTCCATGTCACCGAACCTGAAGTCAACTGTAGAAATTACAGTTTATATAATCATAGTGCATAATAGCTCTCCGGTGGACGTGTAACTATATGAGAATATAAGAACCTAGCATAACAGCAAGAAATAGCTGGTCCGTGCTTATTGATCTATCGAACATCTTGTGAGCACAAAACGAGTTCGGAGAAGATCGTCACCCTCCGTGACCCGGATCCCCTGAATGCCACGCAGCCATAACCTATGTATGCGGAGAGCGTGGGTCGTTGGCCGCGACCTTTGCCACGCCGCGCTCAGCGGCCGGCAGCAACACACGGCTCCTACGTCAAGGACGGGAAAAGGGGGATGAGGATCTGACCTGGGAGCCGTAGCAGAGGACGACGTAGGGGTCGCTGGTGTGGGTGAGCGAGTCGGCGATGACGAGGTTGTGGCCTCGGACAACGCGGACGCTGAGCTTCCCGATCACCGGCTCCGACGCCATGGCAGACAAATTCTTGGCTTCTAGCCACGGGATGGGAGTAGGGCGAGAAGAGAGAATTAAGGAGAAGGTAGCGGGCTGGTGGATGCGGCCAACAGCTGGCCGCCGGCACCGGGTTTTATAGGCGGCTCCGCCAACTATGGGGACCGTCGGGCCTCGCCTACCTCGTGGACAATAATGGGCAATATTTGGAATTAATAGTATTAATTTGTGTCGAGTAAATTGCGAATTCTGCTGCCTCTTCTATTTCAGAAAGCTTTGCATATCCTATATCCTACTCGTTTACCGAAAAAAGTTTTCGCCCAGCTTTATAAATAAAGCACACCACCACAGTCACAATGTTTAACAAGTTCCGAACATACACACAGGCAACACGACATAAAGTACACAAAGATTTTGCTCACGGCACAGCTCAACAAGCCCTGAAAAACAAAAACAGGCGGACGTGCCGCAACAAGTAAGCTAATCCGGCTCAGGTGGTGGAGGAGGAAGCGTCGGCGCCATCGTGAAGGTCCGCAATGATGATGTTGATGACGTATGAGAAGAAGATGTGGTTGAAGTCTTCTACCGTCCCGCACAGAGGGCACAACTCGTCACCCGGGCCATTCCGCTTCCGTACCTCCAGCCCCGATGGGATACGTCCCTACCAAAGGAAGATCCTGATTTTCAGAGGTACACGGATCAACCAAATAGCCACCAGTGGCTCGGGTCCGTGAGTGGCCGCGATGGCATGGTAGAGGGACTTGGTGGAGAAGGTGCTAGAGGGCTCTAATCGCCAGGACAAGCGATCATGAGTCGACTCGAGGTCGGCTCGTGGAGCGGGACGACATCCAGGAGCTCATGCCAGGCTATTATTCCAGGGGGCTCTAAACAGCCGCCTGAACGCGAGGCGCCCTAAGTCAATAAGGGCCGCCTGAACGCGAGGCGCCCTAAGTCAATAAGGGCCGCCTTCACGGAGACCCGAGGGTTTACGGCAATGGCAAATAAATCCGGGAGACAAGCCGCAAATGGGGTCTCCCCAACCCATCTATCAAACCAAAATAGGGTGGCTGATCCCGACCCAACAGTGATGGAAGTCCCAATGCGGAGAACCGGCGAGCAACTGAATAATGAACTGCCAGAATTGGGAGCCGCCGGCCCTCTGGCAGAAGGCCAGCAGTTGACCGCGCAGATATTTGTTTTGGATGATTTGGAGCCAAAGCCCGCCCTCGCCATTGGCTATTGCCAAAGCCATCGTGTCAGGAGGGCAATGTTCATGCGTTTGGGGGACATGATCCCGAGGCCGCCCTGGCCCCGCGGTCTGCAAATATAGAGCCAGCTCACCATATGGTATTTCTGTTTATCGCCCTCGCCAGCCCAGAAGAAGCTGGCCTGGACCGAGCCAATCTCATGGTCAAGAGTCTCGGCCAGGATGTAGAAGCTCATAATGGACAGGAGGAGGCTGGACTGGGAAGATTTGATGAGGATTGTCTGAGCTGCCTTAGACAACCATCTACCCTGCCAGGGCTCAATGCGTTGCTGGAGCTTGAGCATTGAAGACCTCAGGTCAACAATGGAGAGCCGAGAGTCATGGGGATCCCCAAGTAGTAAGTGGGGAAAGAGCCTAACGGGCAATTAAGCCGGCTGGCTATACTCTGGCTCTTCATGGGAGAATATCCCATCACCATGACTTCGCTCTTGGCGAAGTTGATCTTGAGGCCCAACATCTGCTGAAAGCATAGAAGGAGGAATTTGAGGTTTGTGATATCAGTCGTGGACCCCTCCACCATAGTGATGGTGTCGTCCGCATACTGGAGAAGGGAGACACCATTTCCCCCGACCAGGTGAGGCACAACCCCGTGGATGTGGCCGACGACCTTCACCTTGTCGAGGATTGAGGCCAAGGCGTCGACAACCATGTTGAAGAGGAACGGAGAGAAGGGGTCACCCTGCCTAACCCCATAGAGTGTGGGGAAGTAGGGCCGACCTCGCCGTGGATGTTAATGATAGTTTTCCCGAAGGAGACCATCTACATGAACCGGGTAACCCAGCGGTCGTCAAATCCTTTCCGGAGCAACACTTCCTGGAGGAAAGACCAACTGACCGTGTCATAGGCCTTACGGATGTCGATTTTCAGGAAGACGCCTTTGAGATTTTTGGTGCGGGTCTCGTGAAGAACCTCGTGGAGTATAAGGACCCCATCCAGGATATACCGCCCCTGGATGAAGGCATACTGATCCGGATGGGTAATTGTAAGTGCATCTAGTGCCCCTTAGTGATTTTGGTGTATTGAAGACTTATGAGTTAAGGGACCAACGTGTTTGTGAGTGTACACATGTCTTATAAGTCTTTGAGGAGTTTGATGTATCCGATGAATGTCGACCCCTAAAAATGAATGTCTTCATCTGAAGACTTTGTGCTTTTCTTGAAGAATTTGAAAATGTGGAAATTAGCGTGACCTTGAAGATATTGAGGCGAGGACTATGAAGCGTGAAGACTTTTGTTTTCGTAGTTCCATTTCCTTCTTTTGAGTTATAGGAAACACCATACTGTTAAAGGGGGTTAAGGTAGTACTAAGGAAAAATTTCCAAGTGATTCTCACCTCAAAGCCTACACATACCCAATCCTTGCAGTTCAATCAATTTCTTCAGTGATAGAGGCGAAGTTCTTCTGGTCTCTGAGGAATTTGTTCTGACTAAGGAGTTAGGAATTCGCCAGTGCAAATTGCCTACAGTGAGAAACATGATAGCCCTCAGGAATTTCATGGTTCGAATTCTGACCGTTGTTGTGCTCCGTGCCAGCTGTCCAAATATCTTATCCATCCAACGGTCATATCATTAGGGGCATTTATGTCTTATCATGCCGGGCTGCTCCCTGGCTATAAATAGCCACCCCTCAACCACTATCTGGTTGGCTGCTCGGAGAGAGATTGCCACCTGCATTTAAAGCATCCCATCCTCCGAGGACTTTGAGAGAAAATCATCAGTGAGGAAAAACCCAAAAACCCCAACACCTGAAACCCCAAGTGATTGAGCATCACTGAAGAGATTGTTCCTGTGTGGAGCCAACACTTTTTACCTTTGAAGAGTGTGCATCTTCCAGACGGTTAGGCATCAAGGTCTAGAGCATCCAAGAGAAATTGTGGATCACCGGGTGACCAAGTTTGTGAAGGTTTGGAAGTCACCTTGAAGACTTACCACGAGTGATTGGGCGAGGTCTGTGTGACCTAGGCTCAAGGAGAACACAGTAAGGACTATGTGTTCTAGGACTGTATGTCCTTTGGTTTAAATACTAAGCCGCTCCAACCAGACGTACAACTGTCACAATAGTTGGAACTGGTCTACCAAATCACTGTCCTCACTGAGCTACTGGTTCTACTTCCTCAACTCTTTCAATTCCTCGCTTACTTGTTGTTGAACTTGATCGTTACTGTTTGAAGACTTTGACTGAAGACTTTCTTAATTTACTCAACCCAAATTCCCCAGTCACCTTGTCTTCTGCTTGCTTATCCTATTTACACGCTACTTGTACTCTATGCTTGTTTCATCTCATCATGATGACTGTGTTACTACCATGTTATGCTTGCACCTGAGTACTTTATTCGCTGCTTATATTTCGTCACTTAGCAAATTCCTCAAGTAGTATTTCCTCAGTGACGAATTTGTAAAAATCGCCTATTCACCCCTTCTAGTTGATATAACACACTTTCAGTAATACGGTTGGCCAAGGGGGTCACCCTATTGGTGTACCCCTTTGCCAAGATGCATAATATCACATTAATCACTGTGATGGGGCAGTATTGCCAGATATTTGAGGCTCCAGGGACGTTGGGGATCAGTGTGATGACCCTGAACTTCAGGAAACGCAGGTTAATAGAGCCCACATAGAATTCCTGAAAGAGGGGCATCATTTCGGTCTTGATGACGCTTTAGAAGGCTTGGAAGAACTTCACCAGGAGGCCATCAGGGCCAACGCAGAGGTCGGATTCATGCCTTTAATGGCAGTCCATACTTCCTCCTCCAAGAATGGGGCCATGAGGCCCGCATTCTCCACGGCCGAGATGCACTGGTGGCCAGACCAAAAGTCCATCGCTAGGGCTAGGCCTCCCCGAGGGAGGCAGAGAAAAGGTCTCTGTAGAAGCCATCTACATGGGCCCGGATGTCAGCTAGGCGCGCAAGAGGGTCTCCCCGTCCCAAAGAAGGGGAATCATGTTCCGGCGGCGACGACCATTAGCAATGGCCTGGAAGTAAGCCGTATTCGTGTCCCCTTTCAACACCCATCTTTTGGCTTCACAGAGACGCCAGTATGCTTCCTTGTCGATGTAAATAATCGAGAGCTGGTCCTCAAGGTCATATCGGAGTAGCCACTTGTTGGGAGCAAGGCCAAGCGAGTCTGCCCGGAGATCTAGGGCCTGAATGGACTCAAGGAGGGATTTCTTGCGCTCCCGTAGGTCACGGCCGAGGTTCACGCCCCAGCCCTTCATAAGCTGCCGCGAGTTCTTGGCACAGAAGTGCCAATTGTCGACCGCCGAGAGGCCGCAGTGGGGGGCGAGCCTCGACTCCACACATCTAGTGTGGACATGTAGCGACCTGACCACAGACGGTCAAGTCTCTGTGCTTAAGTGTCATCCCGGGATCGGTATGCTGACACACACAGTACTCGAGGATTTATAACAGAGGTAAATCACATGTATAGAATAACCTAAATACTATTACCTCAATCCATATAGCGGAAGTAACAACAAGGTTGTGGTTTCCCATCAACACCAACGGCAAAGTTGAGTGTAGAAATCATAACCCTAACGTATCACTTACTCGTCGTAAGATTCCTGCAACATGAGACGTTGCAGCCATGTAGGTCAGTACATTGAATGTGCTGGCAAATTCACACCATAGGATAATGATGAATAATAACTATCACTACATACATATTTGGCTGGTGGAAGCTCTAAGTTTATTTTTGCATAAAGTCAATTTTCCCCTACAACAAAGGAATAAATTTTATTTAACTACAAAGTTTGTCGAAAACATTGAGAAGGTTCCTCCAACTCAATCCCAAAGTAATAATTATAACCCAACAATGTCATTAAATAGAGTGACGAGATCAAATCAATAATTCAAGTACCAGATACTCAAGATGTCCATAACCGGGGACACGATTAATCATGATTAGTTTGTACACTCTGCAGAAGTTTGCGCACTTTTCCCCACAAGACTCGATCTCCTCCGTTGAATTTCTCGCACTTCATGATGTTTGAGAAACGGATGATCGAGACATGGTCTTTCAGAAGCATTTACTCTCTACTCCGGGCGGACAGGTACACCTACAACCCCCCTACATCTGCTAGTCCACCTCTTCAAGACCTCACACAACTTACTCAACTATGGCAGAGCCCATAATGGCTTGTGGCTGCACACGAAAGTTTATAGCATGAATAGTCTTATGACCCCTTTGAGCCTGGGTGGCATTCCATAAGGTGATCACACAGGTACTCCGGGATCCCCTTGGGCAACCATTGGGTTCTCCAGGTGCCCGGGCAAACCACCGAGTGCTCCAGGGTGCCCCAACCAATCCACCCAATGTGTGTTAAAGTAGCCACCTTAAGTTAAACCTTAGATTAACAATAACTCTCACATCTTTCATGAATTATCTCTAAACCAATCCACGTCTACGAGCATAGCATAGCAGTACAATCATAACGTAGTAACACCCAAGGGTTTGAGTATAAGACAATAGGTTCCTACCTCATCAACTACTTCCCAATACCCACATGTTGTCAAACCTACTCATGCAATGTTTGAGGGTTGAAACTAATGCATAAAAACTGGGTATGAAAAATGTGATCAAAGTGTGAACTTGCCTTGTACTATTGATGAAGATCCTTCGCACTCAACTCCTGATAGTTCTATTCGTCACACTCCGTCCAATCTATCGTAAGCAAGCAATAGTAACCACACATAAGCAATCACTCAAAAGAAGATCAGAAAGAATGAAGAAATCAATTTGGAAAACTTCGAAACCAAGCAAATGACTCTTCCAACAGAATTTTTTTTCTAACAGTACCAAAATTAAGTGAATTTGGTCTTATCAGAAGTTTAGGTCAAGAGCTTCGATTTGCAAAAAGAATCACTCAAACCGGAGTTATAAAACTCGAGTTATGAACAAAAGAAGTTTGAATTCAAATCTGTTTGAAATCAAATTTTAAACATTCAAAAAATAAGTTTAAGTTGATTATCTGGATATATGAGATCATAACGAAGAAGTAGGCGTTGATTTCGTTGGATTTGGATAAACGAGCAAAGAGTTGTGAGCATTTGAAAACCAGGGGCTAATTTGCAGGAAAAATATTCACAGATAGGTCCCTGGTCGAAATTAAAACAGAAAAAGAAAAATCTAAATAACAAACGTTCACTACCGAATGCTAACTAATGAATTTGTTCGCTGCGACGAGGTAAACAGCGAGCGTTCGCTATTTAACGCATACCAGTTTGAACTAAAAAAACCGAATCTAACCTAATCCTATCCATCTAACCTAGATCGGACGGACGGGGAGGCTCCGGCTACTTACCTGTAACGCCCCGAGACCGACGCTCCAGAAGACTTCCAGCTACTCCGAGTTTCGTCGTGTGATTTGTTTTGTTTGTTGCATCATTTGCATTGTATCATGCCATCATGTCATTTATTTTGTTTAAAAACTCAACTAAATAAATTGTATGGATCTTCGATCCATTTAAATCGAGGGAAATTCACATGGTGATTTCTCTTTATAACATATCCTCCTAAATATTTATGGAGCTATTATAAATATTCCATTAGATTGGAATTAACCGTAACACACTTGCAAAATTCCCATGGCCTTTCTACTTCAAGTTTGGTCCCCAAACTTTGCCAACGATTCTTACCTCTTTTATCGAGGCTCCTCCTAAATTCTTAACATTTTTGGACTCTTCCAAAATGTTATCCTTGTCCATACCATTCGAATTAAATTCAAACCTTTTCTTTTTCCCGGTCCAAACAACTCTCCTTTTTTTTTCACTTCTTTTCTCTGGTTGCCCATCAGCCCACAAACCAGGCCGGCCCATTTGCTCCCAAGGCCCAGCCGCCCCCACCAATCCCTCCTAACCCTAGCTAACCCTGCCCGATCCCCATCTCTTCCCCTCGTCCATACCCCGCCGCCAGGAGCCATCTCTCCCTCGTTCCCCCGCATCTCTCGCTCGATCCCCCTCCTCTCGCCCTCTCCCTCGAGCTCCAACGGGGACCGCATCGCCAGGCCGCCGCCCGCTCCTCCCTCGACCCCGCCAGAAGCGAGCGCTGCCGAGCAGCTCCTTCGCCTCCGCTTCGTCGCCATCCTCCATGGCGTCGCCTCCCCAAGCTCCGCCCCGCCGGATCCACGTCGTCGCCCCCGTCTCGAGCCCCGCCGACGTCCAACCTCCTCGACCTCGACCTCGACCTCCTCTGCTTCCCTCGTCCTCGCTCGATCTCGAGCAGGGGAGCAGGCACGTCATCGCTCCCTCTGCCATGGAGCTCGCGTCCCCTCGCGTCGCGCCGCCGGTCTCCTCTTCGAGCACGAGCTCCACCTCCCCTGCTGCACGTCAAGGCCGATGCCGACCGCATCATCCAACGCCAAGTCCCGGCCTCCTCTGCTTTGTGGCGACCACCACCATGGCCGCGGCTACCATCAACCAACCGCGCGGCTCGCCCCCTGTCTCGGTCGTGCCAAGTTCCCTGCTCCGCCTCCACACGCCGCCCGCACACGCTACCAACAGCCAGCAGCTCGAGCTGCCTCCATGCATCTCCGGTGACCTCCCGAGGCAGGGCCTTGACGAGTCCCTCGATGCCCTCCAGATGTGTTAATGCCTTTGTTTGAACCATGTACAACTACATGGTGATGCGCCAAGTACCCCCTCGGATCGTCAAGTTCGACTACATGGAACCGACGAGTACCTCTACGATGACCCTGGATGTCTACGAGATGTGTATCACTACCGCCGGTGTGATTTTTGTCAAGTCCGACTACGACGTGCACGACTACATTCGATGTGGATTTCGTCAAGTACTCCTTCGGATCGACAAGTTCATCTACGAAAACATGTACCACTACCGTTGCCCCGAAGATGTTGGATTCGTCAAGTACCTCTCCGAAACGAACGTGTACAACTACTTCCACTACCGGTAGCGTGAACGACTACTTCCACTACTACCGTCGCGGAACAACTACTTCCTCTACTTCCCTCGACGACCCGTGAACGACTACTTCCTCTTAGAACCGGTCCGCTTTGAAAATGCATGCCTCGAAGGTATAACCCCGAGACGACGCCCGTGAACGAATGTTGCGTGTTGTATGAAATGCTCGTGTTTACTCCGTGTCGGAGTTGTTCGGAGCACGTTGCCCCTCTTTTGCCTTGCCACCGACATGTGGGAACCCGGTAACCGGGATCACCCCACCATCTCTAGCATGTTCCGCACATCCGCACGCCTCCTTTTGCACCGGTATCTCCATGAGTTACCGGGACCGGAATGTTGCCGTGGCACCATTTTTGTTTCGCCGCCGTGGCACCCTTTTTGTTCCGCCATGGTGACCAAATGCTTCATAACATGTTCATGTTATCGTTTTCATAAAATTGCTTAAAACTTGTATATGTCATCCGCATCATGATAACAACAATTAAAATGTTTAAACTTGTTGTTGCATTAAATTGCTAAATGCATATGGGGATTTACCGGATTTGTTGTTTTTATATCCGGCCCCATTTAAATTGTTTAGACGGTATAGTTTATATTATGCTTCACCTATTGCCATGTTTAACAACAGTTAATATTGTTGGGTAGCTTAAACGAGAGATAACTAAATAATTGATGTGGTGTTTCGTCAACATGCACCTCGTTGCATATTGAGCTCCACTTAACTTGTAGTATTGTTTGTTGCACTTTGCCATGCCATGCCTCATTAAACCGGACATGCATCATACTCGTTTGTGCTTCATGCCATGTTGATGTGTTTGTTGTTTACTATGTTGTTTGCTTCTTTCCGGTGTGCTTCTTCGGGTTGTTTCCGACAACGTTGCGTTTGTGAGGAACCGTTCGTCTACGTCCGTTTGTCTTCTTCTTGGACTCGTTCTTCTTCCTTGCGGGATCTCAGGCAAGATGATCATACCCTCGAAATCACCACTATCTTTGCTATGCTAGTTTGCTCGCTCTTTTGCTATGCCAATGCTACGATGCCTACCTTTTGCTTGTCAGCCTCCCAAATTGCCATGTCAAACCTCTAACCCACCATGTCCTAGCAAACCATTGATTGGCTATGTTACCGCTTTGCTCAGCCCCTCTTATAGCGTTGTTAGTTGCAGGTGAAGATTGAAGTTTGTTCCTTGTTGGAACATGGAGATGTTGTTCCTTGTTGGAACATGTTTACTTGTTGGGATATCACAATATATCTTATTTAATTAATGCATCTATATACTTGGTAAAGGGTGGAAGGCTCGGCCTTATGCCTGGTGTTTTGTTCCACTCTTGCCGCCCTAGTTTCCGTCATATCGGTGTTATGTTCCCGGATTTTGCGTCCCTTACGCGGTTGGGCTATAATGGGAACCCCTTGACAGTTCGCCTTAAGTAAAGCTCTTCCAGCAATGCCCAACCTTGGTTTTACCATTTGCCACCTAGCCTTTTCTTTCCCTTGGGTTCTGCAGACTCAAGGGTCATCATTATTTTACCCCCACGGGCCAGTGCTCCTCTGAGTGTTGGTCCAACCTGTCAGCTGCCGGTGGCCACCAGGGGCATCTCTGGGTTGGCCTACCCGTACCTTGGACAATCTGAGTGTGCCCTGAGAAAGAGATATGTGCAGCTCCTATCGGGATTTGTCGGCACATTCGGGCGGTGTTGCTGGTTTAGTTTTACCCTGTCGAAATGTCTTGTTGTACCGGGATACCGAGTCTGATCGGAACGTCTCGGGTGGAGGTCTATTCCTTCGTTGACCGTGAGAGCTTGTGATGGGCTAAGTTGGGACACCCCTGCAGGGTATTATCTTTCGAAAGCCGTGCCCACGGTTATGGGCAGATGGGAATTTGTTAACGTCCGGTTGTAGAAAACCCTAAGTTGACCTTAATTAAAATACATCAACCGTGTGTGTAACCGTGATGGTCTCTTTCCGGCGGAGTCCGGGAAGTGAACACGGTGTTGGAGTTATGCTTGACGTAGGTTGCTATAGGATCACTTCTTGATCATACTTTTATCGACCGTGCTTTGCCTTCTCTTCTCGCTCTCATTTGCGTATGTTAGCCACCATATATGCTAGTCGCTTGCTGCAGCTCCACCTCATTACTCCATCCTTCCTATAAGCTTAAATAGTCTTGATCTCGCGGGTGCGAGATTGCTGAGTCCCCGTGGCTCACAGATACTTCCAAAACCAGTTTGCAGGTGCCTATGTTCCCGAGCAGGTGACGCAACCAAGCTCAGGAGGAGCTCGATGAAGATCTTGTCCTTTGTGTTGTTTCCGTTCTAGTTGATCAGTAGTGGAGCCCAGTTGGGGTCGATCGGGGACCTTTGTCGCATTTGGGGTTCTTCTTTTATTTTGGTTCCGTAGTCGGACCTTGATTGTATCTGGATGATGTAATGCTTTATTCATGTAATTGTGGGAAGTGGCGATTGTAAGCCAACTATGTATCTCTTTCCCTTATGTATTACATGGGTTGTGTGAAGATTACCTCACTTGCGACATTGCTTTCAATGCGGTTATGCCTCTAAGTCGTGCTTCGACACGTGGGAGATATAGCCGCATCGAGGGCGTTTCAAGTTGGTAATCAGAGCCTTCCCCGATCTTAGGAGCCCCACTGCTTGATCGTTTTTAGCGGCCGAGTTGTGTCTAGAAAAATGTTTTGAGTCATTTAGGAATTATATATCGGAGAGTTAGGAATTCTTTTTACTCCCCAGTCTCTTCATCGCTCTGGTAAGGCATCCTGACGTAGAGTTTTGACTCTTCTCTTCTCAAATTTCACTAAAATTTTTTTT
The DNA here is from genome assembly GCF_002162155.2 of Triticum dicoccoides. Classification (NCBI taxonomy): domain Eukaryota; kingdom Viridiplantae; phylum Streptophyta; class Magnoliopsida; order Poales; family Poaceae; genus Triticum; species Triticum dicoccoides. Next base: position 281,700,817 of record NC_041383.1, on the reverse strand, counting down.
TTAGGATCACGCGGGTATCTTGGAATCGTTCCGATGGTTTTATGATGAGAACATTGTCTTGGTGCCTCCTGTCAGGGGTTTAGTGGAAGTGTCCCGGGGAGTTGAGCTCTGAGGTGTTGTCGTCATAATTTTATCGTTGCAGTTCTAGAATACCTGAGTTTAGTACGCCGACATCGAAAATCTCTTTTATGCAGTTTTGGTGAGATAACCCCGATAACCCAATACTGAGGTGAGTACGGGAGTATTGCCATGACTTGTATAACGGATGCTTTTCGAAGGTTGAGGTAGACGATTTCCGAAGGTTTCTTGGTTATGTGTTGAAGGATGGATACAGCTGGATGTAGGATTTGTTAGTTTTGGGTGAGATATTATGCTTCCCCTGTATCCCCAACACCTGATTGCATAACCTGAAAATTTCGGGAGTTTCATAGGTGGGAATTCAAGTAGCTCTTAGGATATCTTTCCGACGGATGTATGATATGAAATTGGGGTTCGACGTCTAGTGGTCCGCCTATTCACGGTCGGTTTTACAGTGGTCTCGTTGTGTCTTAAAGAGTCCTTGGCTATGCCGACTCGGGGATGCTTCGTATGTCATGTGCACTGCCTTGTACATGATGGTGCTGTACGATCGAGCCCGTGTAGGCCCCACCACGAAAACTTCGGACGAAATCTCTATCATATGTTTGTTCTGGCTTATTTTGCAAGCCAATCCTTTGTTTTGTTTTGAGTTGTGGTATTCGAGTTGCTTCGAAGTCAAATGTTGATTCCATACCTTTTCCAAATGGTGTTCTCATATTCCTATGTGAATACTAATCCTTCTTGATCATCGAGTCTGTCTTGTCAATCCTTTTTTTTAACCGGTGTGTCTCTCCTCAAGTGGATCCGTTCACGTCAACATTTGCAAGATCATTTATCACTTCTTCTCAACGGTGTTGTTTCATCCGTCTCCAAGTTGCCTTAGTTTTTCCCACCCTCCCTCCCTTTTGTTTTTCTTCAAGGACTAAGATTTCTTCTTCAAGTATCCATTTTATTGATGGGAAGTTTCTCCATTCTTTTTCGTCAATGTTCTTATCCGGTGATTCTCATGAAGATTCTAATGGAGCTTCAAGTTCGTCATTCCTCGTTCTTTTCTTCTCCGGTGGATTTAATTCAAGCTTTGGTATTAAGCATACTCCTTTTTTTTCCAATGCTATCCCATGCCGGTGCCTCTCATAATTGTTCATCTCTCTCTATTCTTATTCGGAGTGCTCAAGATATCTCAGAAGATGCGTGTTTCCATTTTCAATCCGTTCAAGCTATTTGGAGATTATTATCTCATTCAAGTCATTTAATTCTACCGGTGCAATATCTATTTCAATCAATCGTTCAACGGTGTATCCTTTTAGTGGGCCCTAACCCACAGGTCTTTTCCCAGGATCTTACCTGACTCTTCTATTTTCCCAGAGCTATCCTAAATTTTTCTCCAAGTTTGACGTAAGAATGAGTTATCATCAGTCAAATGCTTTTCTCCAAGATCTTTCAAATTCTTTTCATAGTTGACTCAACCTCTTCGCTTTTGATTCTTCCGGTGTGCCTCAATAATTCTTGGTGGTGTTTCTCGTTGTCATTCTCATCATTTGAAGACCGAAGAAGAGTTTCTCTTTAATCTTGCTCTATTCTCTTCAAGATTCATGGTGCTAGCTTGTTGCCATCCTCTCATAATTGTTTTCGATTGTTAGAATCTTTTTCACCCATCAGGAGATATTCAAGAGTCTTCTCAGTTTGTCATCCGGAGTCCATCAATTCAGGTTTATTCATTCTCAGCCATCAGTTATCATTCTCCTATCTTGCCGGTGCATCTATCGAATATCCTCTAATCAGTTCTTGATCTCTTTGTTCTCATGTATCTAGTTTGTCTCAAGCACCTTTGTTCATTTGCTAATTCTTACCGGTGATGCACCCCTACTTCGATCATTTTCAATTCTTACGGTGGTTCTTTCAAGATCTCTCTTCCTTGTTCATCATATCAATTCATTTGTTGTTCCAATCCTACCGGTGGTTCGTTGAAGACCTTCTCAAGTTTACGCTATATCTCTTTTAATCCTTTCTACGAGAATAAGTAGTATGCCAAATCCGTTGATTGTCGTCAATTTAATTGGTGAAGGATAAGCATAACATAATTCTTATTCTTGTTCATCCAAGCGATTAATTCTTTATTCCGGAGGCCCTTAAAATTCTCGGTTTCATTTGTTTCATCTTCTCTTTTTCCCGGAGTTCCAAGCTCTAATTATCACGGAGATCCATCTAAATCATTGCAAGGATTCACCTTGTGTTTTCAATTTCTCTTTCTTTTCATTCTTTTTGTTTACCGGAGTTCTTCATGGAGGTTCTACATGATGGTTCATCAAGGATTTAATTCCCTTCTCAAAGTTTTCATCAAGATTCATTTCTAGGGAGCTCAAGCTTTCTTCATATTGTAATCCGGAGTGCAATTTCTTTCTACCATATTATCGGAGGTGGTATTATGTCATTCTTGATAATTTGAGTTCATGTTCCATGATTCACATGTTGTTAAGAATGAGTTATTTTTAAATCCATCAACCTCGTTGTTGGAGTTATCTTGTGTCATATTTCACCTAAAAGCCTTCCATTGGGAATGTTGCTATTTGTGGTGCTTGCCAATGATCCAAGTTATCTCTTTATCATCTTGGTGGAAGAAGTTTTCATCTCTTCGTCGATCTCAAGCAAGCAATTGTTTCCATTAGTGGCCGGTTGTCACCTCATAATTTTGAGATGTTTTCCATAAGCCCACTGCAAGCTTGTGCTTTTCGTTGTTGATTTTCCAACAACTCCGTTCAATTCTTCTTTGCAAGGATGCTTTCCAAACTCATTTGTGGCAGAAGTTGGCATTTTCTTCTCCATTCTGTTATTCCAATGATATATCTTCTATTATTTCTTTCGGAGGCATTGTGACGTTGCTCTTTTCACTCACCATCTCGATTCGTGAGGATTGTGTTCTTTTCTTGCTTATTCATTTAACCGGATTGTCGTGCCTTCTTTTCAAGTTATATCACCTTATCAAGTTCTTATTCAATTCCTCCCTTTTCTACCGGAGTGCTGCCCGAATTTGGTCTTCCTTGTTCCCCTTCCTTAATCGGAGTGTTTTCTATGTATATCTTCCCTTCAACCTCAAGGTTTTCGCAATGTTCTTTGTCCCTCTTTTCTAACGGAGTGTTTTTCAACTTCGTTCACCTTCGTTGTGTTCTTTTCTTGAATTTGTTCAACCTCGCAAGGTTCTTTGGTTTCACTCGTTTGTTGTAAGAAGCAACTTAGTTTTACCGTTTCTCTTCCTTTTCCGTTTTCTCTCCGGTGCCATCCTAGATCTCGGGACGAGATCCTCTTGTAGTGGTGGAGTGTTGTAACGCCCTGAGACCGACGCTCCAGAAGACTTCCAGCTACTCCGAGTTTCGTCGTGTGATTTGTTTTGTTTGTTGCATCATTTGCATTGCATCATGCCATCATGTCATTTTTTTAAAAAACTCAACTAAATAAATTGTATGGATCTTCGATCCATTTAAATCGAGGGAAATTCACATGGTGATTTCTCTTTATAACATATCCTCCTAAATATTTATGGAGCTATTATAAATATTCCATTAGATTGGAATTAACCGTAACACACTTGCAAAATTCCCATGGCCTTTCTACTTCAAGTTTGGTCCCCAAACTTTGCCAACGATTCTTACCTCTTTTATCGAGGCTCCTCCTAAATTCTTAACATTTTTGGACTCTTCCAAAATGTTATCCTAGTCCATACCATTCGAATTAAATTCAAACCTTTTCTTTTTCCCGGTCCAAACAACTCTCCTTTTTTTTCACTTCTTTTCTCTGGTTGCCCATCAGCCCACAAACCAGGCCGGCCCATTTGCTCCCAAGGCCCAGCCGCCCCCACCAATCCCTCCTAACCCTAGCTAACCCTGCCCGATCCCCATCTCTTCCCCTCGTCCATACCCCGCCGCCAGGAGCCATCTCTCCCTCGTTCCCCCGCATCTCTCGCTCGATCCCCCTCCTCTCGCCCTCTCCCTCGAGCTCCAACGGGGACCGCATCGCCAGGCCGCCGCCCGCTCCTCCCTCGACCCCGCCAGAAGCGAGCTCTGCCGAGCAGCTCCTTCGCCTCCGCTTCGTCGCCGTCCTCCATGGCGTCGCCTCCCCAAGCTCCGCCCCGCCAGATCCACGTCGTCGCCCCCGTCTCGAGCCCCGCTGACGTCTAGCCTCCTCGACCTCGACCTCGACCTCCTCTGCTTCCCTCGTCCTCGCTCGATCTCGAGCAGGGGAGCAGGCACGTCATCGCTCCCTCTGCCATGGAGCTCGCGTCCCCTCGCGTCATGCCGCCGGTCTCCTCTTCGAGCACGAGCTCCACCTCCCCTGCTGCACGTCAAGGCCGATGCCGACCGCATCGTCCAACGCCAAGTCCCGGCCTCCTCTGCTTTGTGGCGACCACCACCATGGCCGCGGCTACCATCAACCAACCGCGCGGCTCGCCCCCTGTCTCGGTCGTGCCAAGTTCCCTGCTCCGCCTCCACACGCCGCCCGCACACGCTACCAACAGCCAGCAGCTCGAGCTGCCTCCATGCATCTCCGGTGACCTCCCGAGGCAGGGCCTTGACGAGTCCCTCGATGCCCTCCAGATGTGTCAATGCCTTTGTTTGAACCATGTACAACTACATGGTGATGCGCCAAGTACCCCCTCGGATCGTCAAGTTCGACTACATGGAACCGACGAGTACCTCTACGATGACCCTGGATGTCTACGAGATGTGTATCACTACCGCCGGTGTGATTTTTGTCAAGTCCGACTACGACGTGCACGACTACATTCGATGTGGATTTCGTCAAGTACTCCTTCGGATCGACAAGTTCATCTACGAAAACATGTACCACTACCGTTGCCCCGAAGATGTTGGATTCGTCAAGTACCTCTCCGAAACGAACGTGTACAACTACTTCCACTACCGGTAGCGTGAACGACTACTTCCACTACTACCGTCGCGGAACAACTACTTCCTCTACTTCCCTCGACGACCCGTGAACGACTACTTCCTCTTAGAACCGGTCCGCTTTGAAAATGCATGCCTCGAAGGTATAACCCCGAGACGACGCCCGTGAACGAATGTTGCGTGTTGTATGAAATGCTCGTGTTTACTCCGTGTCGGAGTTGTTCGGAGCACGTTGCCCCTCTTTTGCCTTGCCACCGACATGTGGGAACCCGGTAACCGGGATCACCCCACCATCTCTAGCATGTTCCGCACATCCGCACGCCTCCTTTTGCACCGGTATCTCCATGAGTTACCGGGACCGGAATGTTGCCGTGGCACCATTTTTGTTTCGCCGCCGTGGCACCCTTTTTGTTCCGCCATGGTGACCAAATGCTTCATAACATGTTCATGTTATCGTTTTCATAAAATTGCTTAAAACTTGTATATGTCATCCTCATCATGATAACAACATTTAAAATGTTTAAACTTGTTGTTGCATTAAATTGCTAAATGCATATGGGGATTTACCGGATTTGTTGTTTTTATATCCGGCCCCATTTAAATTGTTTAGACGGTATAGTTTATATTATGCTTCACCTCTTGCCATGTTTAACAACAGTTAATATTGTTGGGTAGCTTAAACGAGAGATAACTAAATAATTGATGTGGTGTTTCGTCAACATGCACCTCGTTGCATATTGAGCTCCACTTAACTTGTAGTATTGTTTGTTGCACTTTGCCATGCCATGCCTCATTAAACCGGACATGCATCATACTCGTTTGTGCTTCATGCCATGTTGATGTGTTTGTTGTTTACTATGTTGTTTGCTTCTTTCCGGTGTGCTTCTTCGGGTTGTTTCTGACAACGTTGCGTTTGTGAGGAACCGTTCGTCTACGTTCGTTTGTCTTCTTCTTGGACTCGTTCTTCTTCCTTGCGGGATCTCAGGCAAGATGATCATACCCTCGAAATCACCACTATCTTTGCTATGCTAGTTTGCTCGCTCTTTTGCTATGCCAATGCTACGATGCCTACCTTTTGCTTGTCAGCCTCCCAAATTGCCATGTCAAACCTCTAACCCACCATGTCCTAGCAAACCGTTGATTGGCTATGTTACCGCTTTGCTCAGCCCCTCTTATAGCGTTGTTAGTTGCAGGTGAAGATTGAAGTTTGTTCCTTGTTGGAACATGGAGATGTTGTTCCTTGTTGGAACATGTTTACTTGTTGGGATATCACAATATATCTTATTTAATTAATGCATCTATATACTTGGTAAAGGGTGGAAGGCTCGGCCTTATGCCTGGTGTTTTGTTCCACTCTTGCCACCCTAGTTTCCGTCATATCGGTGTTATGTTCCCGGATTTTGCGTTCCTTACGCGGTTGGGCTATAATGGGAACCCCTTGACAGTTCGCCTTAAGTAAAGCTTCTCCAGCAATGCCCAACATTGGTTTTACCATTTGCCACCTAGCCTTTTCTTTCCCTTGGGTTCTGCAGACTCAAGGGTCATCATTTTTTAACCCCCCCGGGCCAGTGCTCCTCTGAGTGTTGGTCCGAACTAGAGTCCTGTGCAGCGCCCCCTCGGGGAAACTCGAGGTTTGGTTTTAGTTGTATGGAGCGCTCATCTGAGTGTGCCCTGAGAAAGAGATATGTGCAGCTCCTATCGGGATTTGTCGGCACATTCGGGCGGTGTTGCTGGTTTAGTTTTACCCTGTCGAAATGTCTTGTTGTACCGGGATACCGAGTCTGATCGGAGTGTCCCGGGTGGAGGTCTATTCCTTCGTTGACCGTGAGAGCTTGTCATGGGCTAAGTTGGGACACCCCTGCAGGGATTTGAACTTTCGAAAGCCGTGCCCGCGGTTATGGGCAGATGGGAATTTGTTAACGTCCGGTTGTAGAAAACCCGAAGTTGACCTTAATTAAAATACATCAACCGTGTGTGTAACCATGATGGTCTCTTTCCGGCGGAGTCCGGGAAGTGAACACGGTGTTGGAGTTATGCTTGACGTAGGTTGCTATAGGATCACTTCTTGATCATACTTTTATCGACCGTGCTTTGCCTTCTCTTCTCGCTCTCATTTGCGTATGTTAGCCACCATATATGCTAGTCGCTTGCTGCAGCTCCACCTCATTACTCCATCCTTCCTATAAGCTTAAATAGTCTTGATCTCGCGGGTGCGAGATTGCTGAGTCCCCGTGGCTCACAGATACTTCCAAAACCAGTTTGCAGGTGCCTATGTTCCCGAGCAGGTGACGCAACCAAGCTCAGGAGGAGCTCGATGAAGATCTTGTCCTTTGTGTTGTTTCCGTTCTAGTTGATCAGTAGTGGAGCCCAGTTGGGGTCGATCGGGGACCTTTGTCGCATTTGGGGTTCTTCTTTTATTTTGGTTCCGTAGTCGGACCTTGATTGTATCTGGATGATGTAATGCTTTATTCATGTAATTGTGGGAAGTGGCGATTGTAAGCCAACTATGTATCTCTTTCCCTTATGTATTACATGGGTTGTCTGAAGATTACCTCACTTGCGACATTGCTTTCAATGCGGTTATGCCTCTAAGTCGTGCTTCGACACATGGGAGATATAGCCGCATCGAGGGCGTTTCATTACCGTGGCAGCGGACGGCGGCGGTGGCGAGGAAAATGGCGACGGAGGCTCGGCTTGAACGTGGTGACGGCTCCGGGCATCGGCGGCGACGGAGGAGTAACTGGGGAGGGGCGGCGCGACACGGCAGTGAGGTGGGTGGTGGCTGCGGGGGTCGGGGAGGTGCGGGGCGACGGCGAGGAAGCTCGGCGGCGGTGGAAACTCCGGCGGGGAGGCGGTTGGCAGCAGCGGCGGCGCAACAACGAGGAGGAGGGGAGTCGGGGCCCGGCTTTTATAGGGGGAAGGGGGTGACGGGTGGTGCGGGGAAGGGGCGGACACGGCCGTCGAGGTCGGCGGCGGCTCGGGACTCGGGGATGAGTGGGTGGGCGCGTCGGGCCGGCTGGGCCGTGGCCTGCCTGGCTGGCCGGGCCGGCCCGGTCCGCTCGGTCGAGAAGTCTTTTTTTAATCATTTTTACAGACAACCAAAAATAAAATAAACCATCAAAATAAAAATATACTATAGGCATATAATATATCAAAATTTTCAGAAAAAGATTTTCTACAACATGAACATTTTCCTAGAGTCAAATAAATTCCACAAAACTTCAAATAAAGCAAATAGTGCGACTGTTGCAATAAAACCTCATAAAAATTATTTTAAAAATACTAAAATGATTTCAAATTTATTTCTCTCCATCTTTATATTGTAGGGAATCATTTCACCCTAATTTCCATATATTTTATTCACGGAGAAAAATAATTTGAATAAAAACCGAATAACTCCAAATTGAAAATAATTTCAAAGAGACTTTCAATTTGATTCTTTTAAACTTTCAACTCATATTTCATATGTTTCGAAGAAGTCATTTTATCTTCTCTCGTGAAAATCATTAAGTTTCTTAAAGTTTATGAATTGTAAATAGTACCAAATGGAATTCAAATCTTTTCAAAACCCTTTTCATTTATTTAAATGGAAGAAGTCATGTCATCTTCTCTCTAGGGTTTTGTGATGAAATGAATTTGAATTCATGGAGGTCATAAATGCAAAAAAATGAAAGTTTGGGAAAGCCCTTTTATTCCCTCTCATTTAACTTTCATAAAGTTTCGAATTTCACTCAATTTCACCCAAGCAACCGCACACGCAATCAAAACTATCTATTTAATATAACATTCCAAAATTTAGAATTTTGGGATGTTACGAGCCTACCACCCTTAAAATGAATCTCGTCCTCAAGATTCGAAGAGGCTAGAAAGAAATAGGTTAGGGTCGGGGTCTTCTCAAAATCCATTGATCATTACAGAGGGTCTGGGTGCTACCACCCTTAGAAACATGGTTACGGTTCCATCAAAACTCTTATACTCCATCCTTTATGTTGGCAGTGTCGATCTTCTTAGATCTTCAGGATAATTCCTCCTCTGGGCTCTTCCGATAGTGGCATAATCTTTTTCCTTATGTCCTTTTTATCTTGGTAAGGTTCTTCCGAGATTGGATCTTCTTTGCTGACAGGTCTGGCGCCTATACTAAACAACTATCGATATCTCATGGCGGCCAACAATTTATGGTTTCTCCTGCAGGAAAAGGGTCTGGGCTTTATCCTCACTGTATGACCTACGAGTGGCAACAACTGCCTTGTACAAGGGGAAAAATGTCATACCATTCTAAGGTTTAAACAAGGTTTTGATCGTCGTCGCTCTACGATGGGTAAGTCACTCAGATTTACCATCCCCTATAGCAAGGCGGACAATAAGAGTAAGTCGGTATGGTGATCAATCCATCCCGCACCCAAATCATTACCTTGTATATGGTTTAGCGAATCTCACATTCTAACACTTGGTCATCTTCACAAGCGTTGCAGAATTTCTCTCGTCGACGAACTAAGATCGGATAAATCCATTGATTCTGCAAGCCAAACAAACATCTATCGTTCCTTCACAACTCTCAGGTTTTGCGTTACTCCTATAAGATCATCTGTTGAAAAGGTCGTAACTTCTTCCAGGGTTTTTCCTTCAGCAAGAATGTGCTTGCTTCTTGGCAAGTCCTGGCGCCTGTGGGTTATGGCCCATCTCATCACTTGTAAACCTTGAACTCATCATCGGGGCAACTGATCATTAGTACAACCTCCAACTTCCTAGTGTTTTAAATCCATCCAATTATACTGTCTCTCTTCCTTCTACGAGTACCAAACTAAAACATGATTTTTTAACTCCGACTCATCATAGAGTTACAATTGCTCCTTATTACCAACATTATACCTCCTTTATATCCAACAGTACTTCATCTCTCCATACTCTTAGGGTATTCCCACTTATTGAGATAAACTCGTACTTATTTTGTCCATAGTCCACTTCGCGGAATATCATTATCTTTTCCAGGGGTCAAGGGTTCCCGCAGGGTACTACCACCCTTAAAATGCACAAACTCATCCATAGACCATATTTCTCATATCCTCGAAAATGGTCAAAAATCCTTCTTCATAGAGTAACTACTCATAAAAATTCAAATCAGTACCAACTATGCTAACTTAGTTTATTCTCAAATGACTACAATCCCTTGCATTCCCATTACATGCCTCAACTCAACACCTCAGAAAGAATTGTTCCCACTGCTACTACTACATTTCTTTTGTCGCAAACTCAACTATTTGGCAAAGCCTCCTTCTCTTTGGGACAACCCTGGCAAAGTGCCTGCTTCATTACAATAGAAACACATTACTACTGGCAAGTCTCGAGGTTTCCTGGTGATTACATAGCCTTCCTGGGTCCTTGGCTTCCTTTTTGGGCAATAGCCTTCCTGGGTCCTTGGCTTCCTTTTTGGGCAATTGTTGAAGTAGTGCCTTGACTCCTTGCACCTGAAACAGGTGATATGACTCAGGTACTTCCTGGAATCCAATCTACTTCTCTTTCTGGACTTTTCCGTTCCAATCAGGGCTTCTATTTCCTGTGGGTCATACTTTTCTTCCTCTATCGGGAATTCAACTAGATCCCCTTTCAGACAATTTTGGGAGATGTGTCCTTCTTCTCCACATGAATAACAAGACTTGGTGCAGGGTTTAATTGGGTCTTCTTCGGGTGTGTCCTCCACCTCTTCCTTCATCACTGGTTCTTATAAAATTTCCATGAGGGCTCCTTTCATTGCTTCTTTCTTCTACTGGATGGTTCTTTGTACCATGGGGTAAATGTGACACTGAGCAGGGTAGTGGGTAGTTCCTTCACACAAGAAACAAGTAATCTGCCTAGTTGGGCATTCTTCAGCTGGGTGACTTCCTTCACAATTAGGGCATTCATCCTTGTGTTCTTTATGGTTGTGTCCTATTTCTCCACAAAGCTTGCATGCACAGAGTTTCTTCATATCATTTCCATAAGGCTTCAAATTCGGGGACACAAGACAAGACTTTAGCAAAGTCAACTTAAATTCCTTCCAAGTGGTTACTCCTTGCCATCCATTGATGGTTTGGTACATCCTCCACCAAGTAGCAGCACCTCTTTCATAGCATTGAAGAGCATGCTGGGCCATATCCTTTCCGGCTATAGGGTTATTCTTCATGTGATCCTCCATGTTCAGAATCCATCGGTCCGTCTCCAATTGACTCATCGGTCCAAAAAATGTGAGTTCATCTCCATTCATCCTCTAGTGGTTCCAAGGTTTTTTTTTGGGGGGGGGGGTGAGATAGGAGAGATAGAGAGGGATACACACAATACAAACAATAGTTTTTGAAAAGACAAATTTTATTTTGTGGCTGTAAAAAAACATCAAATAAATGACAGCTCACAATCATCGCATCTAACATAAGTATATAACAGGGGTTTGGTCTTCTAAAGGTCAATAAATCTTCAAAGTCGCCAACTTTTCAAGTCTTGCTCATGTCTCCGATGGCTTCTTTCGATCGTGCTTGTCCTTATCAAGTTCTTTTGCCAGATCATCTTTGTTGACGCGAAGTCTCTTGTGACGTCCTTTAATATTTCTGGAGTTGCATTCCAAATTTCTAGGTTTCAACATCCTTGGCATGAACCATGTCATATTGTCCTTCAGTTCCTGACGAATCTCCGGTGTTTCGAGGTTTTGCTCCTCCAGCTTGGCTATTTCCAGCTTCTGGGTCCCGAGTTCTTCACGAAATGCTTCCTTGTCAAATACAGCTTCCTAAAGGTCCACCCTAAACTTCTTGATGTAATACTCCAGATCTGATGATACACTGGCTAAGGTTAAAACTTCATCTTTTGCTGACAGGTGCTCCATCAACCTTCTACCATCCAATCCTTTAGAAGTGCTGCATGCTTAATTCAACACGGTGACAATAGAATAAGTGGGCAATATCATCTTGGATATCCATGTTTCTGCCCTGGTCATTGACATGAACTATCATTCCATAGTTGATATCTCATGCCTTAGGGTTTTCTTGACAAAACTTTGAGTTTTAGGCTCCATGTTCTGGTCTTTCTCCAACACACCTTGATCGCTGGTATTGACAACTTCAATAGTCCGACAAGTTCCATAAGGGTAACCTTCTTAGGTCATACCAATCTGGAATTCTATAGAGCCTTCAAATTCTCCTAGTCTTCGGAGTCTTGAATCATTGTAGTTTCCATTATTATAATGCATGGTAAAATACTCTTCATTCCGAAGTGGTCTTAGTTGTCCGATATCTTGTCTTTCTCGGAGTGGTCTCATCAGCTGAATCTTCACGTGGTCAAAAGGGGAAAGGGGTATAGTCTAACTAAAAGGGAAATTTCATAAAGCTCAGAAAAGAAGAGAGGAAAAAGATCTTTTTGAAAATAAAGTATTTAGAGAAAATCTTTCTTATGGGCTTGCCAGTCTCTAGGGTCACATCCTACAGTCAACATGTGCTCTGATACCATCTTGTAGCGACCTGACCTCAGATGGTCAAGTCTTTGTGCTTAAGTGTCATCCCTCGATCGGTTATGCTGGCACACACAGTACTCGAGGATTTATAACAGAGGTAAATCACATGTATAAAATAACATAAATAATATTACCTCAATCCATATAGCGGAAGTAACAACAAGGTTGTGGATTCCCATCAACACCAACGGCAAAGTTGAGTGTAGAAATCGTAACCCTAACATATCACTTACTCGTCGTAAGATTCCTGCAACATGAGACGTTGCAGCCATGTAGGTCAGTACATTGAATGTACAGGCAAATTCACACCATAGGATAATGATGAATAATAACTATCACTACATGCATATTTGTCTGGTGGAAGCTCTAAGTTTATTTTTTGCATAAAGCCAATTTTTCCCTACAACAAAGGAATAAATTTATTTAACTACAAATTTTGTTGAAAACATAGAGAAGGTTCCTCCAACTCAATACCAAAGTAATAACTATAACCCAACAATTTCATTAAATAGAGTGATGAGATCAAATCAATAATTCAAGCACCAGATACTCAAGATGTCCATAACCAGGGACACGACTAATCATGATTAGTTTGTACACTCTGCAGAAGTTTGCGCACTTTTCCCCACAAGACTCGATCTCCTCCGTTGAATTTCTCGCACTTCATGATGTTTGAGAAACGGATGGTCGAGACATGGTCTTTCAGAAGCATTTACTCTCTACTCCGGGCGGACCGGTACACCTACAATCCCCCTACATCTGCTAGTCCACCTCTTCAAGAGCTCACACAACTTACTCAACTATGCCAGAGCCCATAATGGCTTGTGGCTGCACACGGAAGTTTCTAGCATGAATAATCTTATGATCCCTTTGAGCCTAGGTGGTATTCCATAGGGTGATCACACGGGTACTCCGGGATCGCCTTGGGCAAGCACTAGGTTCTCCAGGTGCCCGGGCAAACCGCTGAGTGCTCCAGGGGCCCCAACCAATCCACCCAGATGTGTGTTAAAGTAGCCACCTTAATTTAAACCTTAGATTAACAATAACTCTCACATCTTTCATGAATTCTGTCAAAACCAATCCATGTCTACGAGCATAGCATAGCAGTACAAGCCTAACATAGTAACACCCAAGGGTTTGAGTATAAGACAATAGGTTCCTACCTCATCAACTACTTCCCAATACCCACATGTTGTCAAACCTACTCATGCAATGTTTGAGGGTTGAAACTAATGCATAAAAACTGGGTATGAAAAATGTGATCAAAGTGTATTGTTGATGAAGATCCTTCGCACTCAACTCCTGATAGTTCTATTCGTCACACTCCATTCAATCTACCGTAAGAAAGCAATAGTAACCACACATAAGCAATCACTCAAAAGATCAGAAAGAACGAAGAAAGCAATTCAGAAAACTTTGAAACCAAGCAAATGACTCTTCCAACAGAAAACATTTCTAACAGTATTAAAATTAAGTGAATTTTGCCTTATCATAAAGTTTAGGTCAAGAGCTTTGATTTGCAAAAAGAATCACTCAAATCGGAGTTATAAAACTGGAGTTATGAACAAAAGAAGTTTGAATTCAAATCTATTTGAAATCAAATTTTAAACTTTCAAAAAATATGATTAAGTTGATTATCTGGATAGATGAGATCACAACGAAGATGTAGGCGTTGGTTTCGTTGGATTTGGATAAACGAGCAAGGAGTTGTGAGCATTTGAAAACCAGGGGCTAATCTACAAGAAAAGTATTCACGGATAGGTCCCTGGTCAAAATTAAAACAGAAAAAGAAAAATCTAAATAACAAACATTCGCTACCAAACGCTAACTAACTAATTCGTTCGCTGCGAAGAGGTAAACAGCGAGCATTCACTATTTAATGCGTACCGGTTCGAACTAAAAAAACCCGAATCTAACCTAATCGGCTAATCCTATCCATCTAACCTAGATCGGACGGACGAGGCGGCTCTGGCGACTTACTGCGTGATACGTCTCCATCGTATCTATAATTTTTGATTGTTCCATGCTATTATATTACCCCTTTTGGATGTTGATGGGCTTTATTTTACACATTTATGTCATTTTTGGGACTAACCTACTAACCGGAGGCCTAGCCTGTATTGCTGTTTTTTTCCTATTTCAGTATTTCGAAAAAAAGGAATATCAAACAGAGTCCAAACGGAATGAAACCTTCGGGAGCATGATTTTTGGAATGAACGTGATCCGGAGAACTTGGAGTGCAAGTCAAGAAGCTTGCGAGGCGGCCAGGAGACAGGAGGGCGCGCCCACCCCCTCTGGGCGCGCCCCCTATCTCCTGGGCCCCACAGGTGGCCACCGACGTACTTCTTCCTCCTATATATACCTACATACCCCGAAAACATCTAGGGAGCCAACGAAACACAATTTCCACCACCGTAACCTTCTGTATCCGCGAGATCCCATCTTGGAGCCTTCGCAGGCGCTCCACCGGAGGGGGAATCGACCATGGAGGGCTTCTACATCAACACTATAGCCCCTCCGATGAGTTGTGAGTAGTTTACCACAGACCCAAGGGTCCATAGTTATTAGCTAGATGGCATCTTCTCGCTTTTTGGATCTCAATACAATGTTCTCCCCCTCTCTTGTGGAGATCTATTCGATGTAAACTCTTTTTGCGGTGTGTTTGTCGAGATCCGATGAATTGTGGGTTTATGATCAAGTTTATCTATGAGAAATATTTGAATCTCCTCCGAATTCCTTTATGTATGATTGAGTTATCTTTGCAAGTCTCTTCGAATTATCAGTTTGGTTTGGCCTACTAGATTGATCTTTCTTGCCATGGCAGAAGTGCTTAGCTTTGGGTTCAATCTTGTGGTGTCCTTACCCAGTGACAGAAAGGGTTGCAAGGCACGTATTGTATTGTTGCCATCGAGGATAAAAAGATGGGGTTTATATCATATTGCATGAGTTTATCCCTCTACATCATGTCATCTTTCTTAATGTGTTACTCAGTTCTTTATGAACTTAATACTCTAGATGCAGGCATGAGTCGGTCGATGTTGAAGGAAATATGCCCTAGAGGCAATAATAAAGTTATTATTTATTTCCTTATCTCATGATAAATGTTTATTATTCATGCTAGAATTGTATTAACCGGAAACATAATACTTGTGTGAATACATAGACAAACAGAGTGTCACTAGTATGCCTCTACTTGACTAGCTCGTTGATCAAAGATGGTTTTGTTTCCTGACCATAGACATGTGTTATCATTTGATTAACGGGATCACATCATTAGGAGAATGATGTGATTGACTTGACCCATTCCGTTAGCTTAGCACTTGATCGTTTAGTTTTCTGCTATAGCTTTCTTCATGACTTATACATGTTCCTATGACTATGAGATTATGCAACTCCTGTTTACCGGAGGAACACTTTGTGTGCTACCAAACGTCACAACGTAACTGGGTGATTATAAAGGAGCTCTACAGGTGTCTCCGAAGGTACATGTTGGGTTGGTGTATTTCGAGATTAGGATCTGTCACTCTGATTGTCGGAGAGGTATCTCTGGGCCCTCTCGGTAATACACATCACTTAAGCCTTGCAAGCATTGCAACTAATGAGTTAGTTGCGGGATGATGGATTACGGAACGAGTAAAGAGACTTGCCGGTAACGAGATTGAACTAGGTATTGAGATACCGACGATCGAATCTCGGGCAAGTAACATACCGATGACAAAGGGAACAACGTATGTTGTTATGCGGTTTGACAGATAAAGATCTTGGTAGAATATGTGGGAGCCAATATGAGCATCCAGGTTCCGCTATTGGTTATTGACCGAAAACGTGTCTCGGTCATGTCTACATTGTTCTCGAACCCGTAGGGTCCGCACGCTTAAGGTTTCGATGACAGTTATATTATAAGTTTATGAGTTTTGATGTACCGAAGGAGTTTGGAGTCCCGGATGAGATCGGGGACATGAGAAGGAGTCTCGAAATGATCGAGACGTAAGATCGATATATTGGACGACTATATTCGGACTTCGGAAAGGTTCCAAGTGATTCGGGTATTTTTCGGAGTACCGAAGAGTTACGGGAATTCGCCGGGGGTTAATGGGCCTACATGGGCCTTAAGGAAGAAGAGGAGGGCCGTCCAGGGCAGGCCACGCGCCCCCTCCCCCTATTCCGAATAGGACAAGGAAGGGGGGGGGGCACTTTCCTCTTTCCCCTTCCCCCTTTCCTTCTCCTACAAGGCAAGAGGGGGGAGTCCTACTCCCGGTGGGAGTAGGACTTCTCCAGGCGCACCCCTAGGGGCCGGCCGCACCCCCCCCTTGCTCCTTTATATATGGGGGCAGGGGGCACCCCATGACACACAAGTTGATCTTCGTGATTGTTCCTTAGTCATGTGCGGTGCCCCCCTCCACCATATTCCACCTCGATCATATCGTTGTGGTGCTTAGGCGAAGCCCTGCGTCGGTAGAACATCATCATCATCACCACACCGTCATGCTGACGGAACTCATCCCCGACACCCTGCTGGATCGAAGTCCGGGGATCGTCATCGAGCTGAGCATGTGCTAAACTCAAAGGTGCCGTACGTTCCGTACTTGGATCGGTCGGATCGTGAAGACGTACGACTACATCAACCGCGTTGGCATAACGCTTCCGCTTTTGGTCTACGAGGGTATGTGGACAATACTGTCCCCTCTCGTTGCTATGCATCACCATGATCTTGCGTGGGCGTAGGAATTTTTTTGAAATTACTACGTTACCCAACAGTGGCATCCGAGCCTAGGTTTTATGCGTAGATGTCATATGCACGAGTAGAACACAAGTGAGTTGTGGGTGATATAAGTCATACTACTTACCAGCATGTCATACTTTGGTTCAGCGGTATTGTGAGATGAAGCGGCCCGGACCGACATTACGCGTACGCTTACGCGAGACTGGTTTCACCGTTACGAGCACTCGTGCTTAAAGGTGACTGGCGGGTGTCTGTCTCTCTCACTTTAGTTGAACCAAGTGTGACTACGCCCGGTCCTTGCGAAGGTTAAAACAGCACCAACTTGACAAACTATCATTGTGGTTTTGATGCGTAGGTAAGAACGGTTCTTGCTAAGCCCGTAGTAGCCACGTAAAACTTGCAACAACAAAGTACAGGACGTCTAACTTGTTTTTGCAGGGCATGTTGTGATGTGATATGGTCAAGACGTGATGCTATATTTTATTGTATGAGATGATCATGTTTTGTAACCGAAGTTACCAGCAACTGGCAGGAGCCATATGGTTGTCGCTTTATTGTATGAAATTCAAACGCCCTGTAATTGCTTTACTTTATCACTAAGCGGTAGCGATAGTCATAGAAGCAATAGACGGCGTAAACGACAATGACGCTACAATGGAGATCAAGGTGTCGCGCCGGTGACGATGGTGATCATGGAGGTGCTTCGGAGATGGAGATCACAAGCACAAGATGATGATGGCCATATCATATCACTTATATTGATTGCATGTGATGTTTATCCTTTATGCATCTTATCTTGCTTTGATTGACGGTAGCATTTTAAGATGATCTCTCACTAAAATTATTAAGAAGTGTTCTCCCTGAGTATGCACCGTTGTGAAAGTTCTTCGTGCTGAGACACCACGTGATGATCGGGTGTGATAGGTTCTATGTTCAAATACAACAGGTGCAAAATAGTTGCACACACGGAATACTCATGTTAAACTTGACGAGCCTAGCATATAACAGATATGGCCTCGGAACACGGAGACCGAAAGGTCAAGCGTGAATCATATAGTAGATATGATCAACATATTGATGTTCACCATTGAAACTACTCCATCTCACGTGACTATCGAACATGGTGTAGTTGATATGGATCACGTAATCACTTAGAGGATTAGAGGGATGTCTATCTAAGTGGGAGTTCTTAAAGTAATATGATTAATTGAACTTTAATTTATCATGAACTTAGTCCTGGTAGTATTTTGCAAATTATCTGGTAGATCTATAGCTCGTGTTATAGCTTCCCTATGTTTTTATATGTTCCTAGAGAAAACTAAGTTGAAAGATGTTAGTAGCAATGATGCGGACTTGGTCCGTGATCTGAGGTTTATCCTCATTGCTACACAGAAGAATTATGTCCTTGATGCACCGCTAGATGACAGACCTATTGCAGGAGTAGATGCAGACGTTATGAACATTTGGATAGCTCAATATGATGACTACTTGATAGTTTTGTGCACCATGCTTTATGGCTTAGAACCGGGGCGACAAAAACGTTTTTGAAACGTCATGGAACATATGTGTTCCATGAGATGAAATTGGTATTTCAGACTCATGCCCGTGTCAAAAGGTATGAGACCTTTGACAAATACTGCGCCTAAAAGATGGAGGAGAATTTCTCAACTAGTGAGCAAGTACTTAGATTGTCTGGGTACTACAATCGCTTGAATCAAGTGGGAGTTAATCTTCCAGATAAGATAGTGATTGGCAGAGTTCTCTAGTCACCATCACCAAGTTACTGGAACTTCGTGATGAACTATAATGCAAGGGATGACGAAAACGATTCCCGAGCTCTTTGTGATGCTGAAATCGATGAAGGTAGAAATCAAGTAAAGAGCATCAAAGTGTTGATGATTGACAAGACCACTAGTTTCAAGAAAAGGGCAAAGGAAAAGAAATAGAACTTCAAGTAGAATGGCAAGCAAGTTGTCACTCCCGCGAAGAAGCCCAAAGCTGGACCGAAGCCTGAAACTGAGTAATTATACTACAAAGGAAATGGTCACTGGAAGCGGAAATGCCCTAAATATTTGGTGGAGAAGAAGGATGGCAAAGTGAACAAAGGGTATATTTGATATACAGGTTATTGATGTGTACCTTACTAGTGTTTATAGTAGCCCCTGAGTATTTGATACTTGTTCGGTTGCTAAAGATTAGTAACTCGAAATAGGAGTTACAGAATAAACAGAGACTAGTTGAGGGTGAAGTGACGATGTATGTTGGAAGTGGTTCCAAGATTGATATGATCATTATCGCACGCTCCGTATACTTTCGGGATTAGTGTTAAACCTAAATAAATGTTATTTGGCATTTGTGTTCAGCATAAATATGATTTGATCATGTTTATTGCACTACGGTTATTCATTTAAAGTCAGAGAATAATTGTTGTTCTGTTTACATGAATAAAACCTTCGATGGTCATACACCCAATGAAAATAGTTTATTGGATCTCGATCGTAGTGATACACATATTCATAATATTGATGCCAAAAAGATGCAAAGTTTATAATGATAGTGCAACTTATTTGTGGCACTGCCGTTTGGGTCATATCGGTGTAAAGCGCATGAAGAAACTCCATAAATATAGATTTTTGGAATCACTTGGTTATGAATCATTTGATGCTTGCGAACCGTGCCTTTTGGGCAAGATGACTAAAACTCCGTTCTCCGGAACAATGGAACGAGCAACTGACTTATTGGAAATAATACATACCGATGTATGTGATCCAATGAGTGTTGATGCTCGTGGAGAGTATCGTTATTTTCAGACCTTCAGAGATGATTTGAGCAGATATGAGTACATCTACTTAATGAAGCACAAGTCTGAAACATTTGAAAAGTTCAAAGAATTTCAGAGTGAAGTGGAGAATCATCGTAACAAGAAAATAAAGTTTCTACGATCTGATCGTGGAGAAGAATATTTGAGTTACGAGTTTGGCCTTCATATAAAACAATGTGGAATAGTTTCATAGCTCACGCCACATGGAACACCACAGCGTTATGGTGTGTCCGAACGTCATAACCGTACTTTATTGGATATAGTGCAATCTATGATGTCTCTTACTGATTTACCACTATCGTTTTGGGGTTATGCATTAGAGATAGCTGCATTCACTTTAAAAAGGGCACCATCGAAATCCGTTGAGACGACGCCTTATGAACTGTGGTTTGGCAAGAAACCAAAGTTGTCATTTCTTAAAAGTTTGGGGCTACGATGCTTATATGAAAAAGTTTCAACCTGATAAGCTCGAACCCAAATCGGAAAAGTGCGTCTTCATAGGATATCTAAGAGGAAACTATTGGGTACACCTTCTATCACAGATCCGAAGGCAAGATATTCGTTGCTAAGATGGATCCTTTCTAGAGAAGAAGTTTCTCTCGAAAGAAGTGAGTGGGAGGAAAGTAGAACTTGATGAGGTAATTGTACCTTCTCCCTTATTGGAAAGTAGTTCATCACAGAAATCAGTTCCAGTGATTCCTACACCAATTAGTGAGGAAGTTAATGATGATGAGCATAAAACTTTAGATCAAGTTGCTACCAAACCTCGTAGGTCTTCCAGAGTAAGATCCGCACCAGAGTGGTACGATAATCATGTTCTCAAAGTCATGTTACTAGACCATGATGAACCTACGAACTATGAGGAAGTGATGATGAGCCCAGATTCCGCGAAATGGCTTGAGGCCATGAAATCTGAGATGGGATCCATGTATGAGAACAAAGTGTGGACTTTGGTTGTCTTGCCCGATGATCGGCAAGTCATAGAAAATAAATGGATCTTCAAGAGGAAGACTGTCACACCCTGCATTTTGTAACATTTCATTTTCATTATTAAAGCATGAAAGTTTGGACCAACAAAAACTTTTTTTTTTTGCATTATTTGGCTTTTATTTGGAGTTGGTTTCCTCTCTGTGTTTCTTTCAAGTGCTTCTTGAAGTCAACTACTCTACCCTCTAAATTCCATCTCCTTACCCCAAGCTCCTGACCAATGACCATGCCAGGTGAATAGTGCTATATAGAATTTTCTTACAAAAATAATTTGGCCAGAAAGTATTTTCTAAAATTAGTTTTCCAAAAACCCCTGAATTGAGGTTTGCACTGCAAGTACTTGATTAAGAGCAGTAAAAATCATTCCAAAAATATATTTGACTCCTATTAGATATAGGATGCCCAGGAACCACAAACCTATAATTTTAAAAATTGTTTTACTATTTTATTTAAAGGCTTTTTCTTAAGGCCAGAAATGGTCTTTAATAGGGAAAAATTATTTTATTGTTTTAAAAATATTTGACAAAATTTATGGAAACTCATAGGACATATATTGTCCATATATAAGAGTTTCAACACCTGGTCATGTTCAAAATATTGGTCAAATCCCTCTAAAACCCTTCCTGGATATTTCAAGCTTTTGAAATATTTACAAAGGAAATATTCTCCAGAAATTCCAGGAAAATTCCATCATGTCACATATGACATATTAGATGATCTTGCCAAGTCTCATGACTTGGAGAACAAGATAACACCATCAAAACCCCTCAAAACTATCTCTGTCCATTCTGAAGTTTGATCAACTTTACATTGCCAAGTATGTCCAAATGTGCTCAAACTTGGTGGACATGCTTCATTGGTCTAATGATGCATCTGGACCAAATGGCACAGGTTGGAGAATAGGAAGTCTTGGTCAAAGTGCCTCAAAACCCTCTCTGACCAGAATCAAGTTTGAACTACTTTGCACTACCAACTTTTTCTCCAGGACCCCAACTTTGGTGAGCCTGATCATGTGACCAAATAAGGCTACCACACCAAGTGGCACATCAAGGAGAAATGATTTACTCCACTGGATCTACACAAATCCATTTCTGCCCATTTCTAGGGTTTGCAAAAGTTGCATTGGCAACTTTGTTCAAATAAGCTCAAAATGGGTGGAAGGCCCTAAATATATGTGAAATTTCACCCCTTGGAGTATCTTGGCCAGTGGGAGTCATTAGCTTACCAAAAACTCCATCAAACACCTTCTGGCAGAATACTAAAAGGCCTATTTTTGCCACTTTCACTAATCTCCTTGAGTTCATCTTTTTGCCACAACCCCTCCTCACTCCCCTCTGTCACTTAGACACTTTTCTACCCGAGGAAGCAATGTGGAGGAAGGAGGGAATCACGTTTGTCCTCTCTGGACAACAGCTTCCCTTCTCTCTCCCAGCCTCTCTCTCTCCCCTCTGCACCCCAGAGCATCCCAGGCTCTTTCCAGGTTTTGCCCCCTTCCACTGTAGCCTCCAGACAGAAAAGGACGCGCGCGCGACGCGGAAAACCCGCGGATGCCGGCCAAAGTCGCGCTCTGGAGCGCCTGCCAGAGCGCCGACCGTTGACACCGCGCCTCCCGACCGCCTCGTGCCTTCCCATCGCGCCAGTTGATGTGTCTCGACGTCTGCGACACGCCGCCGTGCCGTCCCCATTGTCTCCCCCTCTCTCTCCCCTCCTGCAGCGCGTGCCCGACGCCGCCCGGCTCGGCCAATGGCCGGCCTCACACGCGCGGGCGCCAGAACCCTCCCCCGCTCTCTCTCCTTCTCACTGGCGCCCTACTCCATCCCCACGAGCGCCGTGGACAGCTCCAACTCCTCTCCACGGTCTCCAGAGCCGATCCCGCGGGCGCCCGTAGGCCACGCCTACGGTGAACCGCGGCCAGCCTATATAAGGTGCCCCCGAGCCTCTCTCTTCCTCCCTGTCGCCCCTCCACACACCCAATCGGCCTCCCGCACCACTCCTTCCTCTCCAGAACCACCCGAGCTCGAGATCGAGCTCGAGCTCCGCCGCCTCGGCTCGTCGGCGTCCGCGCGGTACAGGCCTTCTCCGCCCCAGCTCTCTCTCGATCTGGAACCGCGAGGCGCCACTGATTCTTTCCCCCCTCGTTTCCCCTTGTTTTGCAGCCGGAACCGGCCGGAGCCACTGACGCCGAAGCGCCTCCGCCGCGGGACCTCGTCGCCGGCGAAGCAGGCCACTCCGGCGACCGTCTCCACCACCACCAGAACCGCGACTCGCCCCTGAGTCCGACGGTAGTCTCCGCATCCCTTCCCGTGCCCTGTACCGCCGCCGGCGAGCTCGCCGTCGCCTCTGGCCGGAGGTAGACGACGGCCGCCGTGGGGCCGGCCCGTCAGCCACACGCCCTGACGGGTGGGATCCACCCGTCAGGTTTAAAACGTGCGCGCGCGCGCGCACCGATCCGCCGTCGGCCGAAGGCGTATTCAGCCTTTACGCCTTCGACGTGGCGGCCGCGTGGGCTGGGTTTCCCCCCTGGGCCTGCTGCTGCTGTGGCCTCTCTGGTCCAGTGGCACAGCGCCGTTTTTCTTTTTCCTTTTCTGTATTATTTCCAAATATTCCACAGGGCAGAATATTAATCCAAATGCATTGATTCCAATTTCTAAATTCCTAGAATATTGCAACCTATTTAATGGTGCAACCTTCACTCAAATCCAACCACCTTTTCTTCTCTGTAAATATTTAAATGTGGTTTTTAGCATTTAAATAGGCCTTTGAAAATCCATAACTCCTATTTTGCTGCTCCAAAACCAAAACCAAAAGTTGTCCCCTTCCTAGCCTTCCTCCTAGTATTTTACAAAAATAAGTTGACATTTTTGTGAGCACTTTGACTTTTCTGTTTTTATTATTGCCTTATTTTCCCGTTGTTTTCTTGCGACGTTAGATCCCGTATTTGACGAGGTAGCTGAGGAAGAAGGAGGAGCAGGGCCTGAAGACTTTGAAGATCAAGCCAACCAAGGCAAGCAGCCCTTTGACCATGACTATGATACCCCTTTATATGCATGTCATTTTTAGCTCTTTATTATCGATGCATCGGAATCATGATGAGATGGTGAACCACGTGGGTTGGTTACCACGATTACTTCCTCGTTGATACTTGCAGTGTGCATGGCCCTACCTTCTTATGAGGGTTATGCCGGTGGGAGTAGATAGGATGCAAATGTAGATGCTACGCAAATGGGGTGGGTTTGTGCATGGTGAAGGAGGCAATGTGATTTCAAAAGTCTTTTCGAAAACCCCGTCGGGTGCCACTTATGCCCGAGGGAGATGATGAGATGGGTGACCACTTGATGACGAAGTGGTGTGCCAAGGAAGGTGTGTCTTGTTTTCAAAACGGATTGGTCGGAGTTGCGACCGTTATTCCAACCTTACATGCGCGACCACTCTACCCTTATATGGGAAAGGGCATTATTGAGTACCTAGACCGATACTAGCTTGGAGCCCGCATTACTAGTGACGGGGGAGAGTTGGTGCTCTCTCTTGGGACGGGGTCGTGCCAGGTAGGGCGGCCATGACTGTTTTCACAGGGCACCGGACACACCGTTGGTACCCCGTGCTTGTGGTATATGATGAAAATGGGAGCGAGGCTCCACAACTTTATATGTGAAATGTTCGGCACGGGGGTTACTACCAATCGAGTGGACTCCATGTTAGTGTCGTCTAGGGAAAGGTAGTGATCGGGTGCTTACCCCGGGTACTTGAGGTACCGCGGGTCGTGGATGACACGGAAGTTCCCCGGATCTAGTGGGTAAAGTGTGCAACCTCTGCAGAGTGTAAAACTATTCGAATAGCCGTGTCCACGGTCAAGGACAGTTGGGTAACCGCTCTTGGGCTACGTCCACTTGTTTCCAAACCCGGTGTGTGTGAGATGATGGTGTTGTCTTGGATCAAGTCAGAGGACTTGACACGATTGAGATGGGTTGGTGCCCTCTCTGTTTATGATAAATGGGTTGGTGCCCCTTTCTATTTATGTTGATATCTGTGACCAGTTCTTATGGATACTTGAATTCTCTTGATGCATGCTTTATAGGATGTTGAACATGTCATTGCACTCAAAACTAGCTTTATGCAAAACTTTACCTATGTTATGCATTACTGTACCTTGAACCAAATCATGGGTTGCTTGCGAGTACATTCAAAGTACTCATTGGCTTGCCACTGGTTATTTAATTAACCAGGCATGGAAGAACCGGAGTTCGGAGAAGAGTTCTTTGGAGGCGATCATGCGAATTAGGGCGTTTTCCCAGTCAGAATGCCTGTAGGGTTAAGGCAGATGGCATGGGTTCTACTTATCGACGACGTTTTCTGCTGCTATGTTTCATTTGATGTTCAGCCCTTAAGGCTTTATCGATGTAAGACTTGACCATGTTGGTCACTATTTGTGTAAGACGGTATGTATGGATGTAAGACTCTTGTTATTCAGCTTCTGTGTGTTCAGTGAGCATTGATCTCTGGGATCACTGTACACGTGCATTCGGTGATCACGACTTGCGAGTCGGGGTCCCCACAGAGCTGGTACCAGAGCCATCCTGACTGTAGGAAGCCTTAGTTAGCATGGACGTTAGTTAGAGCGAGACTATCCACCAGGTTACCCATATACCTATGTTTATGTTAGTATCCCAAACAT
The DNA here is from genome assembly GCF_002162155.2 of Triticum dicoccoides. Lineage (NCBI taxonomy): Eukaryota > Viridiplantae > Streptophyta > Magnoliopsida > Poales > Poaceae > Triticum > Triticum dicoccoides. The sequence goes on along the minus strand of NC_041383.1, from coordinate 281,675,164 downwards.
AGGTCACATTCCTTTATTGACCCTTCCCCTTCCACTTTTTGTAGATGGCCGCCGTACCCGAGGACTTCCTGACCACTGGGTTTCCTGTGCTTCTTGAGGATAGCCTCAGGAAGTGCCAGTTCACTCGAGTCCCCACCTTCTCCTACCATGAGCACTGGGTCGACAGCACCAAGAGGGAGTATCACGTGGAGGTAGTCGTGAGGGCGAATGACGCCCCGACGAGCTGCTTCTTTGAGGGACCCCAGATGGCGACACTGCTCCTCGCCGTGGAGACTGCTGCCCTCAAGGCGCTGACTCGCCTCCGGGATCTCCTGCCAGAGATGGCGAGAGAGCCAGCCACTCGTTACCTGCCTTATCGTAAGGAAGGTGATGACGAGAGCAGCGCACCAGCACCACCCATGGACGAGGGACTTTCTCTCCGCTTCCAGACCTACTTCAGCTTGTGTGCCGACAGTCTGGCACAGCACCTGGCCTCGGAGTCGACGGAGCTTCGAAAGGAACTCCGCAAGACCAAGGAGCTCCTCCGCATAGTTCAGATGAAGGCAGACAGGATCAAGAAGGATGGAGCACCCCCTGGACAGCCCGCAGTAGCTTATCGAGGCGGACGACCCCCACAGGTCGCACCTGCCAAGGGAACACCTCAGCCACGCCGTATGACGGCAAAGGAGTACCGCAACCTCTTCACGACGCCACCAACAAAGCAGCGTCATGTTCAGCTCCTTCACTCCCCCGCTTCCTCAAGCGATGAAGAGACCAAGACAGATGAAGATGAGGAGGAAGACCCAGAGGAGCCAGAATACCCGACCGAGCATTCCACCACTTAGACTCCGTTCAGGACTAGGATAGGCTAGCTCGTAGCCTATGGTTGGATAGGTCGTGTACCCCTTTTGCGAAGTCGAGTCCTTGTAATGGTTCTTATGAAACCATGTTAGGTTGTGTTTGCTTTCAACTTGCTTTGATGAAGTCGTACTTTCCCTTTGGGAGCTTGTAAACGACTACATTCCCCATTTGGTTTTAATGCATGAGTTTGGCCCTTCTGGCCTTTGTTTTACTTAATTTGTGTCACACCACCCCCTTGCTAGGCATTCCATCTCTACTGCTTTCCCTCATTGTTGTTCCCAATCATGAGACCTTGACCGCTCCAACAGGATGCCTGTTGTAACACGTACTGGTACCTCTACCCAGCCGCAAGAAGCCGGAGGTTCTGCTGAGGTCGGAGCCAGCCAGGACCAAGCCCAAGGACAGACTCCACCACCACCACCTCCTCCAAGCATGGATATGGCTCAGCTTCTCCAAGCCTTTCGAGAGGAGCGCCAAGCCAACACTGCAGCCCTCCAGATGATTGCTCAGGCTGTCAACCGCCAGCCGGCGGGGCACGGCCCTGGACGTTCCACACTGGTGGAGTTCAAGAAGCATGCACCACCCACTTTCATTGAGACTGCTGAACCCCTGGATGCAGACGACTGGGTCCGCACCATTGAGGATCTGCTGGCACTAGTCGGATGCACTGAGGACCGTGATAAAGTGGCGTATGCTGCCCACTGTCTCGGGGGGACTGCCAGAGCTTGGTGGGATGGATTCAAGGCTATGCATGTTGAGCAAGACATCACTTGGGACACCTTCAAGACGGAATTCCGCAAGGCCCACATCCCTTCTAGAATCATGGCCATCAAGAAGCGTGAGTTCCGAGCCCTGAAGCAAGGTAGTAGCACTGTCAAGGAGTACATGCAGAAGTTCAGTGTTCTCTCAAGGTATGCCCCTGAAGATGTCAGCACTGATGCTGCCAAAAGGGAGCGCTTCATGGAAGGCCTTAACCAGACTCTGCAGTACTCGCTTGTTGTGTGTGACTGCCCAACCTTTCCTGATCTGGTGAACAAGGCACTCATGCTTGAGGACAAGCGACGTGCCTTGGATGACACTCGTAAGCGCAAGATGATCAGCAAGGGTAGCTCCAGCAACCAGAAGCCTCGCCCGTGGCAGCCAGCCCCGGTCAAGCCAGCCTATCAGCAGCCAAGAGCTCCTGCACCTCGCACCAACTATCCACCTCAGCAGTATGCCAACCCCAGGCCAGCTTACAACAACCCCAATAACAATGCTGGCAAGGGCGTCGTCCCCAATCAAGTCACTTGTTTCGGATGTGGACAGCCAGAGCATTACTCCAAGAATTGCCCCAACAAGAAGCCTGACGCCCCGCGCCCCAATGCGCAGAACCCGGGACAAGGCCGTGGAATGCCACCAAGGAACCAAGCTCCCCGCAACTTGCCCAACAATGGCAGGGGTCGTGTGAATCATGTCACCGCGGAAGAAGCCCAGGAAGACCCGGACGTCGTGCTGGGTACGTTCCTTGTCAATTCAGCACCCGCAACAGTTTTGTTTGATTCTGGAGCCACGCATTCTTTTGTCACCCAAAGTTTTGCATTAAAAAGTGGCATGACCCCTACACCCCTGAATAACCCTATGGTGGTACAAACCCCCGGAGCAGAGATGAGAGCCAAGATAGGATGTAAAGGAGTCGGGATTACCATTAACGGGGTAGACTTCCTAGCAGACCTTATCATCCTAAAATCACAAGGCTTGGATGTGATCTTGGGAATGGATTGGCTCAGCAAGCACCAAGGCTTGATTGATTGCGCCAACCGGACGGTCACTATGACCAATGGCCGAGGAGTCGAAGTTAAGTTTGCCTCCAATCCCTCCTCTGCTCAAGCCAACCAAGTCAACTGTCTGACTGAAGTTGGATTGGAGCAAGTGCCGGTAGTACGCGAGTATCCCGATGTTTTTCCTGATGAGCTACTAGGAATGCCTCCTGATCGGGACATTGAGTTCATCATCGAGCTCATACCCGGAGCGGGACCCATCTATAAGAAGCCTTATAGAATGGGATCGGAGGAGTTAGCAGAATTGAAGAAGCAGCTGGAAGAGCAGTTGAGGGAGGGATTTATCCGCCCTAGTGCCTCCCCTTGGGGATCACCTGTTCTGTTTGTGGCAAAGAAGGACGGTACCATCCGCTTATGCATTGACTACCGCTCCCTCAACGAGGTTACAATCAAGAACAAGTACCCACTTCCCAAGATTGAAGATCTGTTTGATCAACTCAATGGGGCCAAGGTGTTCTCCAAGATCGACCTCAGATCTGGGTACTACCAACTGAAGATCAGACCCCAAGATATTCCGAAGACGGCATTCGTAACCAGATATGGCCTGTATGAATGCACGGTCATGTCCTTTGGGTTGACCAATGCCCCAGCTTACTTCATGTATCTCATGAATAAGGTCTTCATGGAATATTTGGACAAGTTTGTCGTCGTCTTCATTGATGACATTCTTGTCTTCTCGAAGTCGGAAGAAGAGCACGAGCAACACTTGAGGATGGTCCTAGACAAGCTTCGAGAGCACCAACTGTATGCCAAGTTCAGCAAGTGTGAATTCTGGCTGCGTGAAGTTGGATTTCTGGGACATGTTCTAACTGAAGAAGGATTGTCAGTCGACCCTGCTAAGATTGAAGCCGTGACTGAATGGCAATCCCCGAGCAATGTGAAGGAAGTCAGAAGCTTCCTCGGACTCGCGGGATATTACCGCAAGTTCGTTGAAGGGTTTTCGAGCATTGCCCGACCCATGACTCAGCTCTTGAAGAAGGACAAGAAGTTCGAATGGACGCCGAAGTGCGAAGAAAGCTTCCAGGAGCTGAAGAAGAGGCTAACCACCGCTCCAGTTCTGGCCACACCAGATATACACAAGGAGTTTGTGATATATTGTGATGCGTCAAGAATCGGACTGGGAGGTGTTCTGATGCAAGAAGGCAGAGTCGTGGCCTACCTTTCAAGGCAGGCAAAGCCTCAGGATTCTCAGAGGATGAGGAAGGAATTGTGTGGTTTGGGAATCGCATCTGCGTGCCCAACAAGGTTGAGCTCAAGAACCTGATCTTGTAAGAAGCTCATGACAGCCCATATTCCATCCACCCTGGAGGCACCAAGATGTATCAAGACCTGAAGGAAAAATTTTGGTGGCACGGGATGAAAAGGGAGATTGCCACCTATGTTGCAAAATGCGACGTATGCCAGAGAGTCAAAGCTGAGCATCAGCGACCCGCTGGATTGTTGCAACCCCTTAAGGTGCCTGAATGGAAGTGGGACAGAGTCGGGATGGACTTCATCACCGGTTTACCCAGGTCAAGCAAGGGACATGACTCAATATGGGTCATCGTTGACCATTTGACCAAGGTGGCCCACTTCATTCCCGTCAAGACGACCTACAAGGGGAACCAGTTAGCCAGTCTCTACATCAACCGAATCGTGAGCCTTCATGGTGTTCCCAAGGAGATTGTGTCAGATCGAGGAACCCAGTTCACCTCAAGGTTTTGGAAGAAATTCCAGGAGGCTATGGGGACCAAGTTGTCCTTCAGCACTGCTTTCCACCCACAGACCGGAGGTCAGACCGAGCGAGTGAATCAAATACTCGAAGACATGCTCCGAGCCTGTGTCTTAGCTTATGGAGCTAGGTGGGAAGATTGCCTCCCTTTCGCCGAGTTCTCTTACAACAACAGTTATCAGGCCAGCCTTCAGATGGCACCATTTGAAGTGTTATACGGGCGGAAGTGCCGTACACCTCTCAACTGGTCGGAGGCCGGAGAAGGACTTGTCTTTGGGCCTGATATCCTTCGTGAGGCAGAAGAGCTATGCGGACTCACGTCGCAGAGACATAAACTTCCGAGTTGGAGACCATGTCTATCTCCGGGTCAGCCCTCTCAAAGGAGCCCAGCGCTTTCATGTCAAGGGAAAGCTCGCTCCGAGATACATTGGGCCCTTCAAGATCACTGAGCGACGAGGAGAAGTGGCTTACCAGTTGGAACTTCCACCTGAACTTTCTGATGTGCACAACGTGTTCCACGTGTCACAACTCCGGAAGTGTCTCCAAGTTCCAAACAAGCCCGACCTCTACAAGGACGTCAATCACCAAGCCGTTGATCTTCAACCTGATTTGACTTATCGTGAGCGGCCCATCTGCATTCTGGATGAGGCTGAGCGACGCACTCGAAGGCGCACCATCAAGTACTTCAAGGTCCAATGGAGCAACCACACTGAAGCAGAAGCAACTTGGGAGCGTGAAGACTACCTTAGATCCGAATTTTCGTATCTCTTTTAAGCCTAGTTTAGGAATCTCGGGGACGAGATTCTTGTAAGGGGGGTAGGTCTGTCACACCCTGCATTTTGTAACATTTCATTTTCATTATTAAAGCATGAAAGTTTGGACCAACAAAAACTTTTTTTTTTTGCATTATTTGGCTTTTATTTGGAGTTGGTTTCCTCTCTGTGTTTCTTTCAAGTGCTTCTTGAAGTCAACTACTCTACCCTCTAAATTCCATCTCCTTACCCCAAGCTCCTGACCAATGACCATGCCAGGTGAATAGTGCTATATAGAATTTTCTTACAAAAATAATTTGGCCAGAAAGTATTTTCTAAAATTAGTTTTCCAAAAACCCCTGAATTGAGGTTTGCACTGCAAGTACTTGATTAAGAGCAGTAAAAATCATTCCAAAAATATATTTGACTCCTATTAGATATAGGATGCCCAGGAACCACAAACCTATAATTTTAAAAATTGTTTTACTATTTTATTTAAAGGCTTTTTCTTAAGGCCAGAAATGGTCTTTAATAGGGAAAAATTATTTTATTGTTTTAAAAATATTTGACAAAATTTATGGAAACTCATAGGACATATATTGTCCATATATAAGAGTTTCAACACCTGGTCATGTTCAAAATATTGGTCAAATCCCTCTAAAACCCTTCCTGGATATTTCAAGCTTTTGAAATATTTACAAAGGAAATATTCTCCAAAAATTCCAGGAAAATTCTATCATGTCACATATGACATATTAGATGATCTTGCCAAGCCTCAGGACTTGGAGAACATGATAACACCATCAAAACCCCTCAAAACTATCTCTGTCCATTCTGAAGTTCGATCAACTTTACAATGCCAAGTATGTCCAAATGTTCTCAAACTTGGTGGACATGCTTCATTGGTCTAATGATGCATCTGGACCAAATGGCACAGGTTGGAGAAGAGGAAGTCTTGGTCAAAGTGCCTCAAAACCCTCTCTGACCAGAATCAAGTTTGAACTACTTTGCACTACCAACTTTTTCTCCAAGACCCCAACTTTGGTGAGCCTGACCATGTGACCAAATAAGGCCACCACACCAAGTGGTACATCAAGGAGAAATGATTTACTCCACTGGATCTACACAAATCCATTTCTGCCCATTTCTAGGGTTTGCAAAAGTTGCATTGGCAACTTTGTTCAAATAAGCTCAAAATGGGTGGAAGGCCCTAAATATATGTGAAATTTCACCCCTTGGAGTATCTTGGCCAGTGGGAGTCATTAGCTTACCCAAAACTCCATCAAACACCTTCTGGCAGAATACTAAAAGGCCTATTTTTGCCACTTTCACTAATCTCCTTGAGTTCATCTTTTTGCCACAACCCCTCCTCACTCCCCTCTGTCACTTAGACACTTTTCTACCCGAGGAAGCAATGTGGAGGAAGGAGGGAATCACGTTTGTCCTCTCTGGACAACAGCTTCCCTTCTCTCTCCCAGCCTCTCTCTCTCTCCCCTCTGCACCCCAGAGCATCCCAGGCTCTTTCCAGGTTTTGCCCCCTTCCACTGTAGCCTCCAGACAGAAAAGGACGCGCGCGCGACGCGGAAAACCCGCGGATGCCGGCCAAAGTCGCGCTCTGGAGCGCCTGCCAGAGCGCCGACCGTTGACACCGCGCCTCCCGACCGCCTCGTGCCTTCCCATCGCGCCAGTTGATGTGTCTCGACGTCTGCGACACGCCGCCGTGCCGTCCCCATTGTCTCCCCCTCTCTCTCCCCTCCTGCAGCGCGTGCCCGACGCCGCCCGGCTCGGCCAATGGCCGGCCTCACACGCGCGGGCGCCAGAACCCTCCCCCGCTCTCTCTCCTTCTCACTGGCGCCCTACTCCATCCCCACGAGCGCCGTGGACAGCTCCAACTCCTCTCCCACGGTCTCCAGAGCCGATCCCGCGGGCGCCCGTAGGCCACGCCTACGGTGAACCGCGGCCAGCCTATATAAGGTGCCCCCGAGCCTCTCTATTCCTCCCTGTCGCCCCTCCACACACCCAATCGGCCTCCCGCACCACTCCTTCCTCTCCAGAACCACCCGAGCTCGAGATCGAGCTCGAGCTCCGCCGCCTCGGCTCGTCGGCGTCCGCGCGGTACAGGCCTTCTCCGCCCCAGCTCTCTCTCGATCTGGAACCGCGAGGCGCCACTGATTCTTCCCCCCTCGTTTCCCCTTGTTTTGCAGCCGGAACCGGCCGGAGCCACTGACGCTGAAGCGCCTCCGCCGCGGGACCTCGTCGCCGGCGAAGCAGGCCACTCCGGCGACCGTCTCCACCACCACCAGAACCGCGACTCGCCCCTGAGTCCGACGGTAGTCTCCGCATCCCTTCCCGTGCCCTGTACCGCCGCCGGCGAGCTCGCCGTCGCCTCTGGCCGGAGGTAGACGACGGCCGCCGTGGGGCCGGCCCGTCAGCCACACGCCCTGACGGGTGGGATCCACCCGTCAGGTTTAAAACGTGCACGCGCGCGCACACCGATCCGCCGTCGGCCGAAGGCGTATTCAGCCTTTACGCCTTCGACGTGGCGGCCGCGTGGGCTGGGTTTCCCCCCTGGGCCTGCTGCTGCTGTGGCCTCTCTGGCCCAGTGGCACAGCGCCGTTTTTCTTTTTCCTTTTCTGTATTATTTCCAAATATTCCACAGGGCAGAATATTAATCCAAATGCATTGATTCCAATTTCTAAATTCCTAGAATATTGCAACCTATTTAATGGTGCAACCTTCACTCAAATCCAACCACCTTTTCTTCTCTGTAAATATTTAAATGTGGTTTTTAGCATTTAAATAGGCCTTTGAAAATCCATAACTCCTATTTTGCTGCTCCAAAACCAAAACCAAAAGTTGTCCCCTTCCTAGCCTTCCTCCTAGTATTTTACAAAAATAAGTTGACATTTTTGTGAGCACTTTGACTTTTCTGTTTTTATTATTGCCTTATTTTCCCGTTGTTTTCTTGCGACGTTAGATCCCGTATTTGACGAGGTAGCTGAGGAAGAAGGAGGAGCAGGGCCTGAAGACTTTGAAGATCAAGCCAACCAAGGCAAGCAGCCCTTTGACCATGACTATGATACCCCTTTATATGCATGTCATTTTTAGCTCTTTATTATCGATGCATCGGAATCATGATGAGATGGTGAACCACGTGGGTTGGTTACCACGATTACTTCCTCGTTGATACTTGCAGTGTGCATGGCCCTACCTTCTTATGAGGGTTATGCCGGTGGGAGTAGATAGGATGCAAATGTAGATGCTACGCAAATGGGGTGGGTTTGTGCATGGTGAAGGAGGCAATGTGATTTCAAAAGTCTTTTCGAAAACCCCGTCGGGTGCCACTTATGCCCGAGGGAGATGATGAGATGGGTGACCACTTGATGACGAAGTGGTGTGCCAAGGAAGGTGTGTCTTGTTTTCAAAACGGATTGGTCGGAGTTGCGACCGTTATTCCAACCTTACATGCGCGACCACTCTACCCTTATATGGGAAAGGGCATTATTGAGTACCTAGACCGATACTAGCTTGGAGCCCGCATTACTAGTGACGGGGGAGAGTTGGTGCTCTCTCTTGGGACGGGGTCGTGCCAGGTAGGGCGGCCATGACTGTTTTCACAGGGCACCGGACACACCGTTGGTACCCCGTGCTTGTGGTATATGATGAAAATGGGAGCGAGGCTCCACAACTTTATATGTGAAATGTTCGGCACGGGGGTTACTACCAATCGAGTGGACTCCATGTTAGTGTCGTCTAGGGAAAGGTAGTGATCGGGTGCTTACCCCGGGTACTTGAGGTACCGCGGGTCGTGGATGACACGGAAGTTCCCCGGATCTAGTGGGTAAAGTGTGCAACCTCTGCAGAGTGTAAAACTATTCGAATAGCCGTGTCCACGGTCAAGGACAGTTGGGTAACCGCTCTTGGGCTACGTCCACTTGTTTCCAAACCCGGTGTGTGTGAGATGATGGTGTTGTCTTGGATCAAGTCAGAGGACTTGACACGATTGAGATGGGTTGGTGCCCTCTCTGTTTATGATAAATGGGTTGGTGCCCCTTTCTATTTATGTTGATATCTGTGACCAGTTCTTATGGATACTTGAATTCTCTTGATGCATGCTTTATAGGATATTGAACATGTCATTGCACTCAAAACTAGCTTTATGCAAAACTTTACCTATGTTATGCATTACTGTACCTTGAACCAAATCAAGGGTTGCTTGCGAGTACATTCAAAGTACTCATTGGCTTGCCACTGGTTATTTAATTAACCAGGCATGGAAGAACCGGAGTTCGGAGAAGAGTTCTTTGGAGGCGATCATGCGAACTAGGGCGTTTTCCCAGTCAGAATGCCTGTAGGGTTAAGGCAGATGGCATGGGTTCTACTTATCGACGACGTTTTCCGCTGCTATGTTTCATTTGATGTTCAGCCCTTAAGGCTTTATCGATGTAAGACTTGACCATGTTGGTCACTATTTGTGTAAGACGGTATGTATGGATGTAAGACTCTTGTTATTCAGCTTCTGTGTGTTCAGTGAGCATTGATCTCTGGGATCACTGTACACGTGCATTCGGTGATCACGACTTGCGAGTCGGGGTCCCCACAAAGACGGACACTGATAGTAGTGTTACTATCTACAAAGCTCGACTTGTTGCGAAAGGTTTTCGACAAGTTCAAGGTGTTGAATATGATGAGATTTTCTCACTCATAACGATGCTTAAGTCTGTCCGAATCATGTCAGCAATTGCCACATTTTATGAAATCTGGCAAATGGATGTCAAAACTGCATTCCTTAAAGGATTTATTAAAGAAGAGTTGTATATGATGCAACCAGAAGGTTTTGTCAATCCTAAAGGTGCTAACAAAGTGTGCAAGCTCCAGTGATCCATCAATGGACTGGTGCAAGCATCTCGGAGTTGGAATATACGCTTTGATGAGTTGATCAAAGCATATGGTTTTACAGACTTTTGGTAAGGCCTGTATTTACAATAAAGTGAGTGGGAGCACTACAACCTTTCTGATAAGTATATGTGAGTGACATATTGTTGATCAGAAATGATGTAGAATTTTTCTGGAAATCATAAAGAAATGTTTTAAAGGGGTTCTTTAAAAGAAAGACCTTAGTAAAGCTACTTACAGATTGAGCATCAAGATCTATAGAGATAGATCAAGACACTTGATAAGATTTTTCAATGAGTACATACCTTGACAAGATTTTGAAGTAGTTCAAAATGGAATAGTCAAAGAAAGAGTTCTTGCCTATTTTGCAAGGTGTGAAGTTGAGTAAGACTCAAAACCCGACCATGGCAGAAAATAGAAAGAGAATGAAAAGTCATTCCCTATGCCTCAGTCATAGGTTCTATAAAGTATGCTATGCTGTGTACCAGACCTATTGTATACCTTGCTCTGAGTTTGGCAAAGGAATACAATTTTGATCTAAGAGTAGATCACTGGACAACGGTCAAGAATATCCTTAGTGAGGACTAAGGAGATGTTTCTCGATTATGGAGGTGATAAAAGAGCCCATTGTAAAGAGTTACATCGGTGCAAACTTTTACACCGATCCAGATGACTCTAAGTCTCAATCTGGATACATATTGAAAGTGGGAGCAATTAGCTAGAGTAGCTCCATGCAGAGCATTGTAGACATAGAATATTTGCAAAATACATACGGCTCTGAATGTGACAGACCCGTTGACTAAAACTTCTCTCATGAGCAAAACATGATCATACCTTAGTACTCCTTGGGTGTTAATCACATAGCGATGTGAACTAGATTATTGACTCTAGTAAACCCTTTGGGTGTTGGTCACATGATGATGTGAACTATGGGTGTTAATCACATACAGATGTGAATATTGGTGTTGAATCACATGATGATGTGAACTAGATTATTGACTCTAGTGCAAGTGGGAGACTGAAGGAAATATACCCTAGAGGCGATAATAAAGTTATTATTTATTTCCTTATCTCATGATAAATGTTTATTATTCATGCTAGAATTGTCTTAACCGGAAGCATAATACTTGTGTGAATACATAGACAAACATAGTGTCACTAGTATGCCTCTACTTGACTAGCTCGTTGATCAAAGATGGTTATATTTCCTGACCATAGACATGTGTTGTCATTTGATTAACGAGATCACATCATTAGGAGAATGATGTGATTGACTTGACCCTTTCCGTTAGCTTAGCACTTGATCGTTTAGTTTTCTGCTATTGCTTTCTTCATGACTTATACATGTTCCTGTGACTATGAGATTATGCAACTCCCGTTTACCGGAGGAACACTTTGTGTGCTACCAAACGTCACAACGTAACTAGGTGATTATAAAGGAGCTCTACAGGTGTCTCCGAAGGTACATGTTGGGTTGGCGTATTTCGAGATTAGGATTTGTCACTCCGATTGTCGGAGAGGTATCTCTGGGCCCTCTCAGTAATACACATCACTTAAGCTTTGCAAGCATTGCAACTAATGAGTTAGTTGCGGGATGATGTATTACGGAACAAGTAAAGAGACTTGCCCGTAACGAGATTGAACTAGGTATTGAGATACCGACGATCGAATCTCGGGCAAGTAACATACCGATGACAAAGGGAACAATGTATGTTGTTATGCGATTTGACCGATAAAGATCTTCGTAGAATATGTGGGAGCCAATATGAGCATCCAGGTTCCGCTATTAGTTATTGACCGGAAACGTGTCTCGGTCATGTCTACATTGTTCTCGAACCCATAGGGTCCGCACGCTTAAGGTTTCGATGACAGTTATATTATGAGTTTATGAGTTTTGATGTACCTAAGGAGTTCGGAGTCCCAGATGAGATCGGGGACATGACGAGGAGTCTCGAAATGGGCGAGACATAAAGATCGATATATTGGACGACTATATTCGGACTTCGGAAAGGTTCCGAGTGATTCGGGTATTTTTCGGAGTACCGGAGAGTTACGGGAATTCGCCGGGGTTAATGGGCCTACATGGGCCCTAAGGGAGAAGAGGAGGGCCGGCCAGGGCAGGCCGCACGCCTCCTCCCCCCTAGTCTGAATAGGACAAGGAAGGGGGGGGGGGGCGGCGCCCCCCTTTCCTCTTTCCCCTTCCCCCTTTCCTTCTCCTACAAGGCAAGAGGGGGGAGTCCTACTCCAGGTGGGAGTAGGACTCCTCCAGGCGCACCCCTAGGGGCCGGCCGCACCTCCCCCCTTGCTCCTTTATATACGGGGGTAGGGGGGCACCCCATGGCACACAAGTTCATCTTCGTGATTGTTCCTTAGTCGTGTGCGGTGCCCCCCTCCACCATATTCCACCTCGGTCATATCGTTGCGGTGCTTAGACGAAGCCCTGCGTCGGTAGAACATCATCATCATCACCACACCATCGTGCTGACGGAACTCATCCCCGACAACCTGCTAGATCGGAGTCCGGGGATCGTCATCGAGCTGAACGTGTGCTGAACTTGGAGGTGCCATACGTTCGGTACTTGGATCGGTCGGATCGTGAAGACATACGACTACATCAACCGCATTGTCATAACGCTTCCGCTTTCGGTCTACGAGGGTACGTGGACAATACTCTCCCCTCTCGTTGCTATGCATCACCATGATCTTGCGTGTGCGTAGGATTTTTTTTGAAATTACTACGTTACCAAACAGATGTGTGGAGTAATAGTAGTAGATGCAGGCAGGAGTCGGTCTACTTGTTGCGGACGTGATGCCTATATACATGATCATGCCTAGATAATCTCATAATTATTCGCTTTTCTATCAATTGCTTGACAGTAATTTGTTCACCCACCGTAATACTTATGCTATCTTGAGAGAAGCCACTAGTGAAAGCTATGGCCCCCGGGTCTATCTTTTATCATATAAGCTTTCAATCTACTTTTATTTGCATATTTACTTTTTGCATCTATATTACAAAATACCAAAAATATATTTATCTTATCATACTATCTCTATCAGATCTCACTTTCGCAAGTGGCCGTGAAGGGATTGACAACCCCTTTATTGCATTGGTTGTGAGCTCTTTGTTTGTTTCTGTAGGTGCGTGGGACTTTTGAGGAGCCTCCTACTGGATTGATACCTTGGTTCTCAAAAACTGAGGGAAATACTTACGCTACTATTGCTGCATCACCATTTCCTCTTCAAGGAAAACAAACGCAAGCTCAAGACGTAGCAAGAAGGATTTCTGGCGCCGTTGCCGGGGAGGCCTTCGCTCAAGTCAAGACATACCAAGTACCCATCACAAACTCATCTCCCTCGCATTTACATTATTTGCCATTTGCCTCTCGTTTTCCTCTCCCCCACTTCACCCTTGCCGTTTTATTTGCTCTCTCTTTCCCAATCTCCTGCTCTCTTTTCGCTTGCCTTTTTCTGTTTGCTTGTGTGTTGGATTACTTGTTGCCATGGCGCAAGATAATACCAAATCATGTGATTTCTCCAATACCAATAATAATGATTTCCTTAGTACTCCGATTGCTCCTCTTAATGATGTTGAGTCTTGTGAAATCAATACTACTTTGCTGAATCTTGTTATGAAAGATCAATTCGCCGGCCTTCCTAGTGAAGATGCCGCTACTCATCTAAACAACTTTGTTGATTTGTGTGATATGCAAAAGAAGAAAGCTACTGATAATGATATTGTTAAATTGAAGTTATTTCCGTTTTCACTTAGAGATCGTGCTAAAGTTTGGTTTTCGTCTTTGCCTAAAAATAGTATTGATTCTTGGAACAAGTGCAAAGATGCTTTTATCTCTAAGTATTTTCCACCCGCTAAGATCATCACTCTTAGGAACGATATTATGAATTTTAAACAACTTTATCATGAGCATGTTGCCTAATCTTGGGAAAGAATGAAATTGATGATTTGCAATTGCCCTACTCATGGTTTGAATTTATGGATGATCATACAAAATTTTTATGCCGGTTTGAACTTTGCTTCTAGAAATCTTTTAGATTCGGCCGCGGGAGGCACGTTTATGGAAATCACGTTAGGAGATGCTACAAAACTTCTTGATAATATTATGGCTAATTATTCTCAATGGCACACCGAAAGATCTTCTAGTAAAAAAGTGCATGCTATAGAAGAAATCAATGTTTTGAGTGGAAAGATGGATGAACTTATGAAGTTGTTTGCTACTAGAAATACTCCTCTTGATCCCAATGATATGCCTTTGTCTACTTTGATTGAGAATAATAATGAATCTATGGATGTGAATTTTGTTGGTAGGAATAGTTTTGGAAACAACGCTTATAGATGAAACTTTAATTCTAGACCGTTCCATAGTAGCTCCTCTAATAATTATGGAAATTCCTACAATAATTCTTATGGTAATTTTAATAAGATGCCCTCTGATTTTGAGAATAGTGTGAAAGAATTTATGATTTCTCAAAAGAATTTTAATGCCTTGCTTGAAGAAAAATTGCTCAAAGTTGATAATTTGGCTAGGAACGTTGATGGACTTTCGCTTGATGTTAATTCTCTTAAACTTAGATCTTCTCTTCCTAAGCATGATATCAATGAGTCTCTCAAAGCCATGAGAATTTCCATTGATGAGTGCAAGGAAAGAACCGCTAGATTGCATGCTAAGAAAGATTGCTTTGTAAATGCGTGTTCTTCTAGTTTCCATGAAAATAATGATGAAGATCTTAAAGTTATTGATGTGTCTCCTATTAGATCTTTGTTTTTCAATATGAGTCTTGATAATAATGGGACAGAAGATGAGTCAACTTTAGTTAGAAGGCGTCCCAAGAATTTGGAGTTTTTAGATCTTGATGCTAAATTTGGTAAAAGTGGGATTGGAGAGGTCATGACTTTAAATAGTATTGAACCCACTATCTCGGATTTCAAGGAATTTGATTATGATAACTATTCTTTAGAAGGTTGTATTTCCTTGTTGCAATCCGTTGTTAATTCTCCTCATGCTTATAGTCAAAATAAAGCTTTTACCAAACATACCGTTGATGCCTTGATGCAATCTTATGATGAAAAACTTAATTTGGAAGTTTCTATACCTAGAAAACTTAATGATGAGTGGGAACCTACTATAAAGATTATAATTAAAGATCATGAGTGTTTTTCTTTGTGTGATTTGGGTGCTAGTGTTTCCACGATTCCAAAAACTTTATGTGATATTCTAGGTTTCCATGATCTCGATGATTGCTCTTTAAATTTGCACCTTGCGGATTCCACCATTAAAAAGACAATGAGAAGGATCAATGATGTTCTCATTGTTACAAATAGAAATTTGGTGCCCGTAGATTTTATCGTTCTTGATATAGATTGCAATCTTTCTTGCCCTATTATTCTTGGTAGACCTTTCCTTAGAACGATTGGTGAGATTATTGATATGAAGGAAGGGAACATTAGATTTCAATTTCCATTAAGGAAAGGCATGGAGCACTTTCCAAGAAAGAAAGTCAAATTACCTTATGAATCTATCATGCGGGCTACTTATGAATTTAGTGCCAAAGATGGCACTACTTAGATCTATCTTCGCTTTTATGCCTAGCTAGGGGCGTTAAACGATAGCGCTAGTTGGGAGGCAACCCAATTTTATTTGTGTTTTTTCTTTTTGTTCCTATTTAGTAATAAATTTTGCATCTACCTTCTTTTTAGATGTGTTTTTTAATTAGTGTTTGTGCCAAGTAGAACCTATAGGATAACCTATGATGATAGTTGATTTGATTATGCTGAAAAACAGAAACTTTGCGCGCACGAATTTAGTTTTGTTAAATCACAGAAATGTGATTTTGCGTTGATTCTTTTTGCTGATGATCAATAGAGAAATTGTCCAGGACTTCCTATTTTGGTAGGATGTTTAGAGTTCAAGAAGTTTGCATTAGTTATAGATTGCTACAGACTGTTCTGTTTTTGATAGATTCTGTTTTTCGTGTGTTGTTTGCTTATTTTGATGCATCTATGGCTAGTAAATTAGTTTATAAACCATAGATAAGTTGGAATACAGTAGGTTTAACACCAAAATAAATAAAGAATGAGTTCATTACAGTACCTTATGTGGTGGTTTTGTTTTCTTTCACTAACGGAGCTTATAAGATTTCCTGTTGAGTTTTGTGTTGTGAAGTTTTCAACTTTTGGGTAAAGCTTTTATGGACTATGGAATAAGGAGTGGCAAGAGCCTAAGCTTGGGTATGCCCATGGCACCCCAAGATATTCAAGGATAGCCAAAAGCCTAAGCTTGGGGATGCCCCGGGAAGGCATCCCCTCTTTCGTCTTCGTTCATTGGTAACTTTACTTGGAGCTATATTTTTATTCGCCACATGATATGTGTTTTGCTTGGAGCGTCGTGTATTATATTAGCCTTTGCTTTTTAGTTTACCACAATCATCCTTGCTGTACACACCTTTTGGGAGAATCCCACTTGATTAGAATTTGTTAGAATACTCTATGTGCTTCACTTATATCTTTGGAGCTTGATAGTTTTTGCTCTAGTGCTTCACTTATATCTTTTAGAGCATGGTGGTGTCATAATTTTGAAGAAATTGCTAGTGTCTCATGCTTCACTTATATTAGTTTGAGATTCTTTTAGAACAGCATGGTATTTGCTATGGTTACAAATTTGGTCCTGGAATGATGAACATCCAAGTTGGGTATAATAAAAACTATCATAGAAAGTGAATTGGATGCTAGGATCAATTTGATGCTTGATAATTGTTTTGAGATATAAAGGTAGTAATGTTAGAGTCATGCTAGTGGGTATTTATGAAATTGAGAAATACTTGTGTTGAAGTTGGCAAGTCCCGTAGCATGCACGTATGGTAAAAGTTGTGTGACAAATTTGTTGCATGAGGTGCTCTTTTGATTGTCTTCCTTATGAGTGGAGGTCGGGATCACGCGATGGTTAACTCCTACCAACCCTTCCCCTAGGAGCATGCGTAGTAGTACTTTGCTTCAAGGGAAAGTAGACTTTTGCAATAATTATATGAGTTCTTTATGACTAATGTGAGTCCATGGATATACGCACACTCATCCTTCCACTTTGCTAGCCTCTATTATACCGCGCAACTTTCGCCGGTATCATGCACCCATTATTTACCTTCCTCAAAACAGCCACCATACCTACCTATTATGGCATTTCCATAGCCATTCCGAGATATATTGCCATGCAACTTTCCACCGTTCCGTTTATTATGACACACTTCATCATTGTCATATTGCTCTTTGCATGATCATGTAGTTGACATCGTTTTTGTGGCAAGACCACCTTCAGAATTTTCATACATGTCGCTCTTGATTCATTGCATATCCCGGTACACCACCGGAGGCATTCATATAGAGTCATATCTTGTTCTAGCTTTGAGTTGTAATTCTTGAGTTGTAAATCAATAAAAGTGTGATGATCTTCATTATTAGAGCATTGTCTCAGTGAGGAAAGGATGATGAAGACTATGATTCCCCCACAAGTCGGGATGAGACGTCGGACTTTACAAAAAGAAAAAAAAGAAAAAAAAGAGAAAAGCCAAAAAGAAAAAAAAAGGCCAAAGAAAAGGAAAAAAAAGAAAAGAAAAAAAAGAGAGAAAAAGAGAGAAGGGACAATGCTACTATCTCTTTTTCCACACTTGTGCTTCAAAGTAGCACCATGATCTTCATGATAGAGAGTCTCCTATGTTGTCACCTTCATATATTAAGTGGGAATTTTTCATTCCAATGATGGGCTTCCTCAAAATTCCCTAGGTCTTCGTGAGCAAGCAAGTTGGATGCACACCCACTTAGTTTCTTTTGTTGAGCTTTCATATATTTATAGCTCTAGTGCATCCGTTGCATGGCAATCCCTACTCACTCACATTGATATCTATTGATGGGCATCTTCATATCCCGTTGATACGCCTAGTTGATGTGAGACTATCTTCTCCCTCTTTTTGTCCTCACAACCACCACCTTATACCACCATAGTGCTATGTCCATGGCTTGCGCTCATGTATTGCGTAAGAGTTGAAAAAGCTGAAGTGCGTTAAAAAGTATGAATCAATTGCTTGGCTGAAACCGGGGTTGTGCATGATGGGAGTATTTTGTGTAATGAAAATGAAGCATGGCCTAACTATATGATTTTGTAGGGATAAGCTTTCTTTGGCTATGCTATTTTGATAGGACATGATTATTTGTTAGTATGCTTCGAAGCATTATTATTTTTATGTTTTATAAGCTTTTATCTTGAATCATTTGGATATGAACATTCATGCCACAATAAAGAAACTTACATTGAGAATTATGCTAGGTAGCATTCCACATCAAAAATTCTGTTTTTATCATTTACCTACTCGAGGACGAGCAGGAATTAAGCTTGGGGATGCTTGATACGTCTCCAATGTATCTATAATTTTTTATTGTTCCATGCTATTATATTACCCCTTTTGGATGTTTATGGGCTTTATTTTACACATTTATATCATTTTTGGGATGAACCTACTAACCGGAGGCCCAACCCGTATTGCTGTTTTTTTGCCTATTTCAGTATTTCGAAGAAAAGGAATATCAAACAGAGTCCAAACGGAATGAAACCTTCGGGGGCGTGATTTTTGGAATGAACATGATCCGAAGAACTTGGAGTGCAAGTCAAGAAGCTTGCGAGGCGGCCAGGAGACAGGAGGGCGCGTCCACCCCCTCTGGGCGCGCCCCCTATCTCCTGGGCCCCACAGGCGGCCACCGACGTACTTCTTCCTCCTATATATACCTATGTACCCCAAAAACATCCAGGGAGCCAATGAAACATAATTTCCACCACCGTAACCTTCTGTATCCGCGAGATCCCATCTTGGAGCCTTCGCCGATGCTCCGTCGGAGGGGGAATCGACCATGGAGGGATTCTACATCAACATCCTTGCCCCTCCGATGTGTTGTGAGTAGTTTACCACAGACCTTCGGGTCCATAGTTATTAGCTAGATGGCTTCTTCTCTCTTTTTGGATCTCAATACAATGTTCTCCCCCTCTCTTGTGGAGATCTATTTGATGTAAACTCTTTTTGCGGTGTGTTTGTCGAGATCCGATGAATTGTGGGTTTATGATCAAGTTTATCTATGAGAAATATTTGAATCTCCTCCGAATTCTTTTATGTATGATTGAGTTATCTTTGCAAGTCTCTTCGAATTATCAGTTTGGTTTGGCCTACTAGATTGATCTTTCTTGCCATGGGAGAAGTGCTTAGCTTTGGGTTCAATCTTGCGGTGTCCTTACCCAGTGACATAAAGGGTTGCAAGGCATGTATTGTATTGTTGCCATCGAGGATAAGAAGATGGGGTTTATATCATATTGCATGAGTTTATCCCTCTACATCATGTCATCTTTCTTAATGCATTACTCTATTCTTTATGAACTTAATACTCTAGATGCAGGCAGGAGTCGGTCGATGTGTGGAGTAATAGTAGTAGATGCAGGCAGGAGTCGGTCTACTTGTTGTGGACGTGATGCCTATATACATGATCATGCCTAGATAATCTCATAATTATTTGCTTTTCTATCAATTCCTCGACAGTAATTTGTTCACCCACCATAATACTTATGCTATCTTGAGAGAAGCCACTAGTGAAACCTATGGCCCCTGGGTCTATCTTTTATCATATAAGCTTTCAATCTACTTTTATTTGCATCTTTACTTTTTGCATCTATATTATAAAATACCAAAAATATATTTATCTTATCATACTATCTCTATCAGATCTCACTTGCGCAAGTGGCCGTGAAGGGATTGACAACCCCTTTATTGCGTTGGTTGCGAGTTCTTTGTTTGTTTGTGTAGGTGCGTGGGACTTTTGAGGAGCCTCCTACTGGATCGATACCTTGGTTCTCAAAAACTAAGGGAAATACTTACGCTACTATTGCTGCATCACCCTTTCCTCTTCAAGGAAAACCAACAAAAGCTCAAGGCGTAGCACCGCGGCGGTGGACGGTGTTAGTGGCAAGGAAAACGGCGGCGGCGGCTCAACTTGAACGGGGCCACGGCTCCGGGCGTCAGCGGCGACGATGGAGTAGCTGGGGAGGGGCGGGGCGTCGCGGCGGTGAGGTGGGTGGTGGCTGCGGGGGTCGGGGAGGTGCGGGGCGACGACAAGGAAGCTCAGCGGCGGCGACAACTCCGATGAGGCGGCGGTTGGCAGTGGCGGCGACGCGGCAACGAGGAGGAGGGGAATCGGGGTCCGACTTTTATAGGAGGAAGGGGGCGACGGGTGGCGTGGGGAAGGGTGCAGAGGAGGCCGGGGCGGACACGGCCGTCGAGGTCGGCGGCGGCGTCGTGGCAGCTCGGGACTCAGGGACGAGTGGGTGGGCACATCGGGCCGGCTGGGCCGTGGCCTGGCTGGCTGGCTGGGCCAGCCCAGTCCGCTCGGTCCAGAAGTCTTTTTTAATAATTTTTATAGACAAAAATAAAATAAAATAAACCATCAAAATAAAAATATACTATAGGCATATAATATATCAACATTTTCAGAAAAAGATTTTCTACAACATGAACATTTTCCTAGAGTCAAATAAATTCCACAAAAATTCAAATAAACCAAACACTGCGACTGTTGCAATAAAACCTCATAAAAATCATTTTAAAAATACCAAAATGATTTCAAATTTATTTCTCTCCATTTTTCTAATGTAGGGAATCATTTTACCCTAATTTCCATATATTTTATTTGTGGAGAAAAAATAATTTGAATAAAAACCGAATAACTCCAAATTGAAAATAATTTCAAAGAGACTTTCAATTTGATTCTTTTAAACTTTCAACTCATATTTCATATATTTCGAAGAAGTCATTTTATCTTCTCGTGAAAATCATTAAGTTGCTTAAAGTTTCTGAATTGTAAATAGTTCCAAATGGAATTCAAATCTTTTCAAAACCCTTTTCATTTATTTAAATGGAAGAAGTCATGTCATCTTCTCTCTAGGGTTTTGTGATGAAATGAATTTGAATTCATGGAGATCATAAATATAAAAAAATTAAAGTTTGGGAAAGTCCTTTTATTCCCTCTCATTTAACTTCCATAAAGTTTCGAATTTCACTCAATTTCACCCAAGCAACAAAACAAGCAATCAAAACTATCTATTTAATATAACATTCCAAAATTTAGAATTTTGGGATGTTATAGGACATCATCGATGAAACCATTCTAGTTGAGCCAGAAAGTATCGAAGCGGAATCTGGGAGGGGGAGGGCGATCATTCTCCAAGCAAAGCAGGAGGGGGACGTGGTCCGAGCCAATATGGTTGATGGCCCGGAGGGAGGCAAGGGGAGATCGGAGATCCCACTCCGGCAAGACAAAGACCTGGTCGAAAACGGAGCCAGTCAAATTTGCCTGTCGATTGGTCCAGGTATATCTGGCACCAATCCTATCTAACTCTCAGAGGCCAAGGTCCGCAATGCAGTCATTGAACATTTGCATCTAAGGGAAGTTGACAAGATCATTGTTCTTGTCCTCCGCAAAGCGGAGGAGGTTGAAATCGCTGCCCACCAGAACCGGAAGAGAGATGGCCTCCACCTTCCTCCTGAGTTCCTTAAGGAAGCTGGCAGAGCAACGGTGGTCACCAGGACCGTAAACGGTTATGACCTCCCACTTGAAGTTCAGGGCCCGCGCATACAGCTCCATGCTGATAAAGAACTCGCCACGGTCCATGCCGCCTATCTCTAAGGTGGCATCCTTCACACCTAAAAGGATGCCACCCGAGTGACCGACAATCCCACTAGAAGGGAGCCAGTGCCAAGCGAAGAGGTAGGGGCTCAATCGCTCTAGCTCTGCCAAGGCAAACTCTATACGCATGGTTTCTTGGATGGCTATGATGTCAATGTTTTCTTCTCGCATATATTCGATGAGCTGGCGGTGACGACCATCATGGCCGAAGCCGCGGATGTTCCAAAAAAGCGTCCGCATCAAGGCGCCATCGGGGGGCTGCTTGACCCCAGGACACGAAAAGTGCTCTAGGCGCGTAGGGTTGCCGTGCGAGAACAGGTGCAGCCGCGGAGCTCTGAGTCCAATGCAAGGAGCCGACCAACGGCCCTGCCTGATGGGGTAGGGCCGACTGTCTCCGTAGTGGTCGAGGGGTCGGGAGTGGCGAGCATACGTGCATGAGCCTCGGCCAGTCTACCGTCAAGGATCTCGCGTGTGCGTATGGTCTCAATCTAGATAAGGCGACGAGGAGGGGGGGAGCTACTTCCCCCTTGAAAATGATCGCGACGTCCGCCGCCACCTTTGCCAGGTGGCCGAGCGGGGCCGACTGAAGAGTAGAGAATGAACAAGTAGATGTGCTAGCAGGGATGTCTGGGGTACCTTTCCCAAGGTTCCGGGCGGCTGCCCAAAGCTCTGCCAATTTAGGAATGGGCAGAGCCGGGCTACCCTCCGATCGGGTGGCATTGAGCCGAGCACTACGGAGGGAGGCCGTCATCGGGGACGAGGCCGAGCGGCACCTCCTGGAGTAGGCCGCAGTCCATGGAGGAAGCGGGTAGGAAGCCACAGGCGTGGTAACCAATGCCGCCTCCACCGCTTTCACTGCCGTCGGGGAGGCTGATACGTCTCCAACATATCTATATTTTTTGATTGTTCCATGTTGTTATATTATCATTCTTGGATGTTTTACAATCATTTTGTAGCAACTTTATATAATTTTTTTGGGACTAACCTATTGACATAGTGCCCAGTGCCAGTTGCTATTTTTTGCTTGTTTTTTTACTTCACAGAAAATTAATACCAAATGGAGTCCAAACGCAACGAAACTTTTTGGTGATTTTTTCTGGACCAGAAGACACCTGTTGGGCGAAGAAAGTACCTGAGGGGAGCTCCGAGGGGATCACAACCCACCAGGGCACACCTGGGGGCCCAGGCGTGCCCAGGAGGGTTGTGCCCACCTCGGTGGCCTCCCGCACCGCCTCTTTGATCTATAAATACCCCAATATTCCAAAAACCCTAGGGGAGTCGACGAAAATCAATTCCAGCCGCCGCAAGTTCCAGAACCACCAGATCCAATGTAGACACCATCACGGAGGGGTTCATCATCCTCATTGGTGCCTCTTCGATGATGCATGAGTAGTTCATTGTAGACATACGGGTCCGTAATTAGTATCTAGATGGCTTCCTCTCTCTCTTTTGATTCTCAATACAATGATCTCTTGGAGATCTATTTGATGTAACTCTTTTTGCAATGTGTTTGTTGGGATGCGATGAACTTTGAGTTTATGATCAGATCTATGTTTTTATCCATGAAAGTTATTTGAGTCTTTTGATCTCTTATATGCATGATTACTTATAGCCTCGTATTTCTTCTTCGAATCTTTGGTTTAGTTAGGCCAACTAGACCGATTGTTCTTGCCATGGGAAGATGTGCTTTGTGATGGGTTCGATCTTACGGTGCTTGATCCCAGTGACAGAAGGGGAACCAACATGTATGTATCGTTTCTATTAAGGATAACAAGATGGGGTCTATTTCTACATAAATAGATCTTGTCTAAATCATGTCATCATTCTTATTGCATTACTCCGTTTCTCCATGAACTTAATACACTAGATGCATGCTGGATAGCGGTCGATGTGTGGAGTAATAGTAGTAGATGCAGGCAGGAGTCGGTCTACTAATCTTGGACGTGATGCCTATATAATGATCATTACCTGGATATCGTCTTGATTATTTGAAGTTCTATCAATTTCCCAATAGTAATTTGTTTACCCACCGTATGCTATTTTTCCCGAGAGAAGCCACTAGTGAAATCTATGACCCCGGGGTCTCTTCTTTATTATATTTTCCTTCGCAATCTATTTTTATTTGATTTTATTTTCAGATCTATTAATCCAAAAATACAAAAATACCTTGCTGCAAGTTTTATTTATTTATTTTATTTTGTGTTCCCGCGAGATCTATTTGTCCAATCTACAACAATTTTACCTATCCTTTTACCCGTGAGGGATTGTGATGCGGAGCATCCTATGGACATCACCATGTCAAGAGTCCGTTCGGGAAGTGACTTGTGGGACATCTACTTCTCATACATAAAGGTGAATCTTCTCCTTTATACGTGTTCACTTGACCCCTTCGAGCATGGTATACTACTTGACACTTCTCCCGTGTGCATGCATAGGTATTGTCGGAGCTTCACGGATGTCGAGGAGGAGTGCAAGTGCCAAGGAACGACTACACCATCCGCGAGGGAAGCATGGAAGAGAAGGAGGAAGAGAACCTAGCCGCTCCAGAACGAGCGGTACTACCGCCCACTCCAAGCGGTACTACCGCTGAGGCCACCCAAGCGGCACTACCGCCCAGCATCCGCCCTACTACCGCTCAATCCGAAAACTCCAGTGATCAAGCGGTATAAGTCCGGTACTACCGCCACTCCCAGCGGTACTACCGCTCAAGCGGTACTACCGCCCATGAGTCCGGTACTACCGCCCTGCCTGTGCGCAGCTGCGGGCCTTTGGCCTTGTATCCCTCTCCCACTTACCCCTTCGTGGCTTAGACTATCAATATACCACCTCCACCTCCTTTCTAGGGTTAGCAAATATGATAGCTAATTCTTAGGTGAGCTTTGCTCCTACCTTCTCCTCTTGAGAGAGAGACCACTCCCATGGAGTTCAAGACCTCCATGGGAGAAGATCCTGCGGGATATCATCAAGACCCCCCCCCCCCCACTCGTGGGAAGATCCGTCTAGGATACCATCAAGACCTCCTCTTGGAGATTAACTCTACCTTGTATCTTTATCTTTGTTCTTCATGTACCTTGTGGATCTTGTGTGTTTGATTGTCTAGTGGATGTGTGATTGGACTTGTTCTTGAGTATTACCCCTTGTGATTTCTCTCTATTCTTCCCCGTGTTCTTTGTGTTCTTCGAGGGATCCCACTCCAATCGTGAAAGACCGGGCCTCTAGGGTTCGAGCCTACATCATCTTGGATCGGAGCAAGGTTGATCACGAAGTTGGAGCCCCTACCCCTCTTTTTCTAGCCTTCTTTTGCTTGATTTCGTCCTAAAATTTGAAAATCCCCACCAAAAATAGCCCCAATTTTTTTTGTGATTTGTTGGTTTGATGATGTTTTGTTGATTTTGATCCGTGGATTTGCTTGGTTTCGAGTGGATCTAGCATCTCCCCAAGTTTCACCTCTTTCCATCCACGAAATCCATCCAATTTTGCCCCGAAATCATCCTTTTCCACTCCAAAATCACCCCGATTTCGATCTGCAAATTTTCCCGACACGAGCGGTACTACCGCCCTCCAACCGGTACTACCGCTGAGCACCACAAGCGGTACTACCGCCCTCCCAAGCGGTACTACTGCCCCACCCAGTTTTAGTGTTTCGAGTTTCACCATTTTGCCCATAACTTCCACATCCGGAGTCTGATTTTCGCATTCTTTAGCTCGTTGAGTAGATATTGACATCCCCCATCCATCTATATAGGTTCCAACACCATTTGACTCCATCCAATTTTCCAAAATTTGGAAAGTTTGCCTAGGCCCTCCACCATATCATCCGCGTAGCCACCACCGATCACCACAACCTAACCCATTTTGTTCCCCTTAGCATTTGAGGTTGTTTGAGTTGTGATTCGAGTCTCCTAAGTTGTTTAGGCTACTTAGGGACCATTGCTTCAACTCCGACACCGTGTATAGTCCACCACCTTACCCTCCACTTCCGCATTGCATCTCAAAACCCATCATTGCATTCCCGCAATCCCATTGAGTTTCCGCAACCACCACCGCTTTCCCGCTACCACCATTTGACATTTGTCATTTGAGATTTTGAATTCACGGTTTTTTCCGTTTCCTAAGGTGTTTCGGCTACTTAGGGACGAGTCTCCATCAACATGGTATCTACATAAAGAACACCTCCACTCATCATCACAAAGGACGGTAACCTCGACGACACCATTGTATATTCCCTTGCCATTGCATTGATAACCCCTAGCCCATTTTGCATCACTTGCCTATCGAGACTAGCCATTTGAGTATTGCCGGCAACGTGACTTGTGCACATTAGTGATCATAACTCCCATAGCATACATACCATATCATCGTGGTGCATATATTGGTATCATATCTTGTGTCAGAAGTTTGTTCCCGCATATACACAATTGCTATCTTGGTTTGTGCATTGTGCAAAAGTGGCCATACAAAAAAAGAAATAAAGCTTTTAAGCAAAAGAGAAAGAGCAAAGAGCTTGTAAGAAAGTGCCACAGCATCATACCACATTGCATATAAGATTGTCATATCCGATCATCTTGGATCATCTTGTGAGAAACACCGGGAACCATACATACATAGCATACTTGGGATAGAAAGTTTATCCATTTTGCATCTTATAGGTTGTGCACAAGTGTTGTATCCGCCTGTTAAGCAATCGTGCTAGCGTCTCTCTTGAGTTGTGCAACACGAGCGTTTTACGTGGATTCCACATTTTGTGCTCATTCCTTAGTTGCACAACCCCATTTATCTATCCGTGTGTATGTTTCCGTGTGCCATTCATTGCTATTGGTCTACTTGTTTTACTTGCGAATTTGTGAATCTCTTTCAACATTATTGACTCTAGCTAACATTTTGCATCAAATTTTTGTGCCACTATCCTCACCGAGCTACTCCATAAGCTTTACTTGATAGGTGTGAGTGAACAAGTCCGGTACCAATTCCACTATTCTTTCATTTCACATTGAGTGAAACGGGATACATCCTCAACTTTGGGAAAAGGTAACTTGGTATTGTTTATCTCATTTCCTACTCACCTCTACTCGAGTCTTGTGATGGATAGGCAAGGCATTTCACCTTCGGTCTACAACAACAACGACGAGTTCGATGCCACAAACAACAACTTCGACGCCAAGATGCAAACTCAGATGGAGGACATCAAAGCCCTCATCAAGTGCTACAAGCAATCTTCCTCATCTTCGAGAAGACGGTCAATTGCACATGCTTCCGAGCTATGATCTCTGGCAAGGTCACATCGGCATCGACACCATCACCAACAAGAACGTGACGGTCAAGAGCTCAACACCAACTACCGCTCAATGACTTCACCATCTCCCTTGGCATCTTCGCCGAGCGACTTCAAGGAATCTTCGTCTATGGACATATGGCATCTTCACCAACAAGCACCCCAAGACTACGCTCAAGAGAAGCTCCCCAAGCTCAAGTCCGCGACTTCCACGAGCTATTACGACCTCGACACCGACCACAAGATTCCTTTCTATGGGACTCAAGAACCCGAGGAGTACCTCGAGTGGGAGCGTTTGATGGACGACTACCTCAAGCTACATCAAGTTCGTCCCGAAGATCAAGTGAAGTGCGCCACAGGAAACTTCCACGACTACGCCTCGACATGGTGGCTTCACACACCTTCGGAGAACTACGAGATGAGTTGGCCCAAGACGAAGAGAGCTTTGCGGCGAGAGTTCGTGCCTCCAACCTACACGGAACAACTTCGACGCCAATTGGAGAACACCATCCAAGGATCCAAGTCCATCGACAAGTACTTCAAGGAGATGACGATTGCCTTGCGATGAGCTGGCGTGGACGACCCCATTTCGATGAAGTTTCACTTCATGATGGGATTGAACAACGACATCTCCAAGACTATCTTCCTCGAGAACTACAAGTCCCTCGACGACTACTAAATTGGTGCTCTCAAGGCGGAACAAGAACTCATGAAGGCCAAGGCTTCTCCACCCCAAGCACACTTCGCAGAGACCAAGCTCTACGACAAGCATGAGGCTAGTACCACCACAATGTCCAAGCCCGACGAGCTCCAAGATACTCCCAAGTTCGACTTCAGCGCCATCCCTCTTTGTGGCATTTATGATGCCGAGTCTACCTCGACTCTTTTTCAAGATGGTGCGGCGACGAGTATGACCACGGAGACCCTCAAGGACCAAGCTTTGGAGGCGAGCGACAAGGTGGAGAGCAAGGATGATGTTTCCATCTTTGGAGGCGAGAGTGATGATGTGCCATCTTCGGCCTTCATCCACGGCGACAATAACGAGATGATCGAGCACGGTATTTTCCCTTCGGTCATGGAGGAGAGTGATGATGTGCCATCTTCGGCCTTCATCCACGGCGACGATGACAAGATGGTTGAGCATGGGATTTTCCCTTCGACCACAGCGACGTATGATGACTTGAGTGACTTGTGCCACCATATTGAGAGTGAGAGTGACTTCACCACTAGCCCCATATATGATGAGTTGCCACAATTCCCATGTGAGGAGAGCCACAACCCACACCACTTGAGTGAGATGAGTGAGTCCACCATATGTGACTTTGAGTGCACCTACTTTGAGGGAGTGAGTGAACCACCACATAGAGAGAGTGAGATAGTTGATAGGTCTTGTGAGGCCATTTACATTTCTAACAACTTGACCTCTACCTCTATTGTGTCTTCTCATTTGGTGCTAGGTCCCATTTATGATGACGCGCTGATACTCGACGACTTCGTCCTTCCTTTGGACAAGACGATGGCCATGGTGGAATATGATGCACCCCCCACATGGTTCCATCAAGATGAAGATGACCACCATTTGGTCTTTCCCACCTCACCTACACCACTTGAGTGGAATGACAAAGGTAACATAGGTGACGGTGATGCTCTAGTCCCACTAGTGGACATTCTTGACATTGATTCCTTGCATGATGTTGATCCACCTAGTACCATGCTTCAAGCTAGTATGATTTCACCATGCGATGATTTTCCCATTTATGATGAATATAATGATTCTCATGTGGAATTTATTAGTTGTGATGCCATGTTACATAGGATTTCTTGTGACAATTCTTTAGGTCACACCATGTTTGATAATCCGCTTGACTTGTCATATGCTATGCATGAGATCAACCATATGTCTTATTTGCAATCTCATCATAGTGACTATACATATGCCATTAAAATAAACCCAATTTGCACTTATGACATAGATGACAAGCCAGTGTGAGGGAGTCTTGGATTAGGGGGTATCCCGATAGCCGTACATATACTTTGGCCGGACTATTGGACCGTGAAGATACAAGACTCAAGACTCCGTCCCGTGTCCGGATGGGACTCTCCTTTGCGTGGAAGACAAGATTGGTAATCCGGATATTATATTTCCTTCTTTATAACCGACTCCATGTAAACCCTAGCCCCCTCCGGTGTCTATATAAACCGGAGGGTTTAGTCCTCAGAGGGACGATCACAATCATAATCATCATAGGCTAGCTTCTAGGGATTAGCCTCTACAATCTCGTGGTAGATCAACTCTTGTAATACCCATATCATCAATATCAATCAAGCAGGAAGTAGGGCTTTACCTCCATCGAGAGGGACCGAACCTGGGTAAACATTGTGCCCCTTGCCTCCTGTTACCATTAGCCTAAGACGCACAGATCGGGACCCCCTACCCGAGATCCGCCAATTTTGACACCGACATTGGTGTTTTGATTGAGAGTTCCTCTCTATCGTCGCTGCAAGGCTTGATGGCTCCTTCAATCGTCAACAACACGGTCCAGGGTGAGACTTTTCTCCCCAGACAGATATTTGTGTTCGGCAGCTTCGCACTACGGGCCAATTCGCTTGGCCAACTAGAGCAGATCGACAGCTACGCCCCTGGCCACCAGGTCAGATTCGAAAACCTGAACTACACGGCCGATATCCGCGGAGACTTGATCTTCAACGGGTTCGGGCCTGCGCCAGGAGTGCTGGACAATCACGATGAGCATGGCTTATACCTACTGTCAGACAATGCTCGGGATATCGCCCCTGCAGGAGCCACAGACCTAAATCCAGAGCAGATTGTGTTGTCGAAGGACGGGTGGATGGACCCCGCCCCGCAGGCCGCACACTCATCGGCGGTAGAGCCAAACACATGCCTCACCCCCAAAGAAGCATGTGACACCGGACCCCGGGACTCGTATCCGACTGTAGGTTCCAGTCTGCGCGCTCCCGAGCCCGCCCAACTTGGTTGGGCTCCGGTAATGGAGTTCATCGCTGTGGATATCTTCCAGCACTCGCCCTTTGGCGACGTGCTGAACTCGTTAAAGTCTCTCTCTATGTCAGGAGAGTCTTGGCCGAACTATGTCCGGCTCAAGTGGCAAGCAGGCGACGAAGGAATTCGTTGCCCACCCACCACCCACTTCATTGCCACGGTCGATGATTTAACCGACGTGCTTGACTTTGACTCTGAAGACATCGATGATAAGGACGACGATGCAGGAGAAGAATAGGAACCACCACTCACGGGGCGGTGGACATCCACCTCCTCATATGATATATATATGGTGGACACTCCGAAGGAAACCAATGGCAATGAGGCAACAGAGGATAACCCCTTAGGGAAGAAAGAAAAGCATGGGCGTCATCGGCGCCGCTCCAAGCCCCGCCACAACAATACCGGGACAGGAGACAAAAACAATCCGGATGGTGCCAAAGATGAATACAACCCTAATCAGCCTGCCTTCGAGCAGGCCGAGTAGGAAGACGGGAAGGTCAGCCCAGACGAACAGGCGACAGACGGATATCTGGAGGAGGACAACTACATGCCCCCCCTCCAAAGACGAGATTAGCCTCGGCGACGACGAGTTCGGCGTGCCTGAGGACCCCATGGAGCAGGAGCGCTTTAAGCGCCGGCTCATGGCCACTGCGAGGAGCCTGAAAAAGAAGCAGCAGCAGCTCCAAGCTGATCAAGACCTGCTCACAGACAGATGGACTAAAGTCCTGGCAGCTGAGGAATATGGACTCGAGCGCCACACGGCCGGGATAAAATGGCATATCAACCCGAATACCAGCCCGCACCCCCACGCCAATACACTACGGCCCGGGACAATAGGCAAGACCTGCAAGATATACTAGAAAACAAAGCAGGACAACCAAGATCGATCTACAGATCGCGGGGGCGTGCCCCAGCACGCGACGATGATCGTCACACTGGACACTATGAACAAGTCCGGCTGGGCCGAATACAGCCACCCAGACTCATTCGAACTGCGTAGCCACATAGCCCGGCATAGAGGCGCCGCACACCCCCTCTGCTTCACTAACGAAGTGATGGATCATGAATTCCTAGAAGAGTTCAATCCCGTAAACATCGAATCATACGATGGCACAACAGATCCCACAGTATGGATCGAAGATTTCCTTCTCCACATTCACATGGCCCGCGGAGACGATCTACACGCCATCAAATATCTTCCCCTTAAGCTCAAAGGACCTGCCCGACACTGGCTAAACAACATGCCGGCAAATTCTATTCGTAGTTGGGAATACCTAGAAGACGCATTCCTCGATAACTTCCAGGGCACATACGTGCGACCACCAGACGCCGATGACTTGAGCCACATTACTCAACAGCCCGGAGAGTCAGCCAGGAAATTCTGGACTCGGTTCCTAACTAAAAAGAACCAAATAGTCGACTGTCCGGACGACGAAGCCCTGGCGGCCTTTAAGCATAATATCCGTGATGAGTGGCTCGCCCGACATCTTGACCAGGAAAAACCCAAGTCCATGGCAGCCCTCACAACACTGATGACCCGCTTTTGCGCATGCGAGGATAGCTGGTTAGCTCGCAGTAGCACCATGCCACATTCCGGCACCTCGGATGTCCGCGACAATAACGGCAAGCCACGGTGCAACAGACATAAGCGACGGAACAACAGCGACAACACTGAAGACACGACAGTCAACGCCGGATTCAGCGGATCCAAATCCGGTCAGCGGAAAAAGCCGTTCAAAAGAAACAATCAGGGACCGTCCAGTCTGGACCGCATACTTGAACGCTCGTGCCAAATTCATGGCACCCCGGACAAGCCAGCAAACCACACTAATAGAGACTGCTGGGTGTTCAAACAGGACGGTAAAATAAACGCCGAAAACAAGGACAAGGGGCTGCACAACAACGATGATGAGGAGCCCCGGCGTCCGAACACGGGGGGACAGAAGAAATTTCCTCCCTAGGTGAAAACGGTTAACATGATCTACGCCACCCACATTCCCAAACAGGAATGGAAGCGAGCACTACGGGACGTCTATGCGATGGAGCCAGTCGCCCCAAAATTCAACCGATGGCCAGCCTGTCCGATCACCTTTGATCGTAGGGATCACCCTACCAGCATCCATCACTGTGGTTCAGCCGCATTGGTCCTAGACCCAATCATCGACAGATTCCACCTCACATGAGTCCTTATGGATGGCGGCAGCAGCCTGAACCTGCTTTATCAAGAAACAGTGTGCAAAATGGGCATCGACCCTTCAAGGATCAAGCCCACCAAAACCACCTTCGAAGGTGTAATTCCAGGAGTAGAGGCCCATTGCACGGGCTTTGTAACATTGGAAGTGGTCTTCGGATCTCCGGATAACTTCCGAAGCGAAGAGTTAATCTTTGATATCGTCCCTTTCCATAGTGGTTACCACACACTGCTTAGACAAACCGCAATCGCTAGATTCAATGCAGTACCACACTATGCATACCTCAAGCTCAAGATGCCAGGACCTCGCGGGGTCATAACAGTCAATGGAAACATGGACCGCTCTCTCCGTACAGAAGAACATACTGCAGCCCTCGCGGCGGAAGTACAATGCGGCCTTCTCCGACAAACCGTCAATCCGGCGACGACAACCTCGAACACCGTCAAGCGAGTCCGGAGCACCCCGCAACAGGATCGCCAGGCATGCCAAGAGCGCGACTAGCAGTCCGGCCTCCACTCAAGCCCCATCAAAGCAACATTCGTGCCGCGCGTACACAATTACGCACTCAAAATACCATGGGCATAGGCGGAGGCGCAACAGTGACTCAGTCAACAGTGCAGTATAACCGCAACATACTTTAATAACCCCCCCTTTATCTTTCAGGACACTGCTTTAGGGCAGCCTCTTCAGAAGAGCCGGATTGTCGGACTTACACAGGAGAGAAAACCAAGGAGGCAACAGGCTTTGCGCACAAAGGAAATACCCAGGTGGAATCTATTCACGATCGTTATACCTGTTTTATAGACCTACATGCAGCCCGCCCTTGGATAGGACATGTTAAATAGTCCTATTTACTTCTGCTTAAATGCACTCATTGTAAACATACGCTTAAACGTATTATTCATCAATGGGAGAGAATATATAGCGTCAGCTTATTATTCCTATTTGCACATTTTTCCTATATATGTTTATTTAATATTGCATCCATACACCTTGGTACATTCAGTTTGCCAGGGGCTTCTTATGGCGCCCCATAATACGGCAAGACAAGTCTGAACACTTTCAACAGTGCGGCACCCCGAACTTATAGCACTATATGCATCAGCTCCGAATCATGTCTTGGGTCAATAGTTGGGCTTGCCCGGCTCCCATGTTTTGGTACCTTACGTTCTGTTATATCGGCTAAGGTAGCACAGGGAGAACTACTGCGATTGTGTCCCAGTTCTTCCGGACGAGCACCTCAGTAGAAAAAGTCGAAAACTGACCGGCATGATGCAGCGAGAGTTGGTTGCTGTTCGAGAGGTCTTAAAATCCTTAAAGATTTTTTCCGCTTTAGGCGAGGAATCGGCTTCGTTCGATTTAGGCGTATATAGTGCCCCAATTCGGCTTTCTGAATTCTAGGGGCTTCACCGAAATTTAAAATTGTAGACTTCTATGGCTAAGTGAAAGTTATAAAGCCGCATAGTCTGATTGCCTTGTTCGCTGCGCCAGACACCTCCTTAAGGGACAAAAATTTTGGATAAAGAGTGTCCGGGTTTTTCCAGGAACACCCCAGTACTAGTTACGTGGGGGCGGAAGCCGACGACTGGCCTAGTTTCAGAATTTTATAAACAGCCGCACAGAAGGTAATATTTTAAATCAAAAAGCGCTATATAGCGCAAGTAGCTTCATCTTAATATTACAACAACGACAGAAGTACATTTACTCAAGGATCGTGTCCTTGGTACATTCATCGGCCACGAGACGAGCGCCTTTCATAACGCCATCATAATATTTTTCGGGACATCGATGCGCCTTGCCCTCCGGCGGCCCGTCTTTCACTAGCTTCTCTGAATCCAGCTTGCCCCAGTGCACCTTTGCACGGGCAAAGGCCCGGCAGGCACCCTCAATGCAAACAGATCGCTTGATCACCTCAAGCTGCAGACAGGCATTTACCATCCGCTTTATCAGGACGAAGTAGCTGGCAGGCAAGGGCTCACCAGGCCACATTCGGACTATGAAATCTTCCATAGCCACTTCGGTCGCCATATGGAGTTCAACCAACTGCTTCAGTTGGTCACTCAGAGGCACTGGGTGTTCGGCTCCAGCATATTGGGACCAGAACAGCTTCTCCGTTGAGATCCCCTCCTCGGCACGGTAGAACTCCGCAGCATCAGATACGCTGCATGGCAGATCTGCGAATGCCCCTGGAGAGCACTGAATCTGGGTAAGTAAAAGAAATGTCTCCTCCACATGCTTGCTTTGCATAAAGAATGTCTTACCCGCTGCTATCTTCTTGGCTGCCTGGATTTCCTGCTGTGCCTTTTCGGCTTTGGCCTTGGCGTCTTTCACGATCGCAAGGGCCTTCGCAATCTCAGTCTCTTTCATCTTAAGATCATGCTCCAAGGACTCGAACTTCTTTCGGAGCTCCTGGAGCTCTTGCTGTACCTCGCCCACTCTAGCATCTTGCTTTTCACGCTCCTTGCACTCCAGGGTCGCCTTGTCTTCGGCCTCGGACAACGCTTTCTTCAGAGACACCACTTCGGTGGTGGCCCCTATCACAAAGTCATGACGCTTTGTCGTTAGAATCACCAATTTTTGTCTATTCTTTATAAATATACGAACGGGGTATCACTCACCTTTGTTCTCTTCGAGCTGCCTTTTCGTGAGGCCGAGCTCTCCTTGTACCTGCTCCAGGTCCCGTTTAAGTCCGGCGACCTCGGCCGTGCGGGAAGCAGCGGCAAGCAACACCGCCTGCTTATTCACATGCAAACCTACTATTAGACTCATGCGGATTATAATCGACCCTCCGTTTGGCTTTTCATTCCGAACACCAAACAAATTATCAGGGGCTACTACCTTCGGGTGATATTTTCACACATTTTTGATTACTTACCTCAAAGCCCGTCAGGAGGCTGGTGCAGGCTTCGGTTAGTCCGCTCTTGGTAGACATAACCTTTTGAATCACCGCACTCATAAGAGTATGGTGCTCTTCATCTATGGAAGCGCCGCGAAGCGCTTCCAGCAGACTATCCGACGCCCCTGGCGTAACGGAAGTCATCGACACGGACGGCTCGCCCTCCCTAGCGAGGGGCCGCCTGCCCGAGTCTGGAACCATCAGAGGTTCCAGTACAGTATCCGGCTGAGAGGCCGGCTGGCCGCGGCTCTCATCGGCACGATCCGCGAGGATCTTATACCCCGTGTGCCCGATATCTGGAATTTCGCCCTGGGGCATCTCTAGAGCCACCTCCCCCTACTCCGGGAGCCTTTGGGACAACACCTCCGTGTCGTCCGCAGGACAAGGGGTAGTGGCCGTCGGAAGCGAGTTCATCACCGAATCACTCAAGGACCCATCTGAAGATGATACCTCGGGATGGACCCTGGCTGGACTGCATATATGTGTTCGGTGTTATATCAGACTATGAAGCAAAGTCGCACTAAAGTATAACAGAGTGCAGATACTTACGATCTCACTAGGGGCTTCCCCCTGGGCAGCCACTCCTCCTCGCTATAGGCGGCCGTGGTGGAGTAGTCCGGAAGGGACGCCTTTCCCTTCTTGGGCGTCCTAGCCTCCCCCTCCGGGGCGGCTTTCCTCTTCTTCTCCTCCCCAGTGCGGGGAGGCAGAGTTTCTTTGTGTTTTCCCCCGCCTCCGCGGGAGGAATCTGCCTTGTCGTCTTCGGATGACGAGGGTATGATGGCCTTGCGCCGGGGACCCTTCCCGGTTCCCTGGCCCGCCTTCTTAGGGCCCCCATCCTCTCTGGATGGGGCGGTCCCTTCCTCTTCTTCCCCCCTTTGGGGGAAAAGTGTGCCTCATCGTCTTTGGACTAGGCTTCCGGTACGACCTTAAGCCGGAGACCCTTCCTGGTCCCCGGGGCCTTCTTTTCGGCCTACTTTTCCGGCGCCTTGTAGGGCGTCAGGACTAGCATCTCCGTCAGGAGAGCATCTGCTGGACCTTATGGCAGTGGAGCCGGACAGTCAATCCACTTCGCCGTCTCCACATATTCCTGATCAAATACGCACAATGACTTGAGATTCCCCCATGAGTACATTGGGAAAAACTGAATCCGGTGGTAGTCAGAAAACTCACCGGACGGGGGAGCCGCGTGGCATGAAGTCTGCGGTCCTCGGATGTGGGAGGAGGTATTTCGGAGGCCTTGAACAGAGCCTTCTAGGCGCCCTTGTGCATTATACCATAGAGCTTTTGAAGCGTCTGGTGTTCGGTTGGGACGAACTCCCACAGATTATAAGCCCGTCTTTGGCACGGAAGGATCCGGCGGACAAGCATGACCTGTACCATGTTGACAAGTTTGATCTTCTTGTCCTTCATATTCTTGATGCAGTTCTAAAGTCCGGTCAGCTCCATAGGCTCGCCCCAGGCCAGGCCCTTCTTTTCCCAGGAGGTGAGCCGCATGGGGATTCCGGATCAGAACTCGGGGGCCGCCGCTCAGTTGGCGTCGCGCGGCTCGGTGATGTAGAACCACCCCGATTGCCACCCTTTCATGGTCTCCGCAAAGGAGCCGTCAGGCTAGGTAACATTGGGCATCTTGCCCACCATGGCGCCTCCGCACTCCGCTTGTTGGCCGCTCACGATCTTCGGCTTCACGCAGAAGATTCGTAGCCACAAGCCGAAGTGAGGCTTGATGCGGAGGAAGGCCTCGCACACGATGATAAACACCGAGATGTTGAGGATGAAATTTGGGGCTAGATCATGGAAATCTAGCCCGTAGTAGAACATGAGCCCGCAGACGAAGGGATGAAGTGGAAATCCCAGTCCACGGACGAAGTGGGCGAGAAATACGACCCTCTCATGGGGTTCCAGAGTTGGAGTGACCTGCCCTTTGTCCGGTAGCCGGTGCGTGATGTCTGCGGCCAAGTATCCGGCCGCCCGGAGCTTCACAATATGCTCCTCCTTCACAGTGGAGGCCACCCACTTGCCTCCTGCTCCGGACATGTTTGGCTGTGCGGAGAAAGCGTGAACCAGGGCGTTGGAGCTCAAGGGTGTGGGAATGGATAAGCAGAGGAGGAAGAAGGCATGGGTGAAAATGGGGAATCCTTATCCCTTTATAGAGGCGACGAGAATGGTGCGCCTCCCCACTTTCCCGTTGAGAATCGCTTATTTCCCAAGCACCACGATTGATTGCGCGGTTGGGTTACCCATACCCGTATTGATGGAAATCCCGTAATAAGGGGACATGATCTTTGCTGTGACAAGACGTGCCAAGGAAACCGCCTCGCAATATGCGCTATGGCTAGTTGTGGGAAAATGGTTCGAATAATGACCCGACCGTAGTGTCATGTCACTTTGTCTAAAGTTGTCGGCAGATTATATTTGTGAAATATCATTCTCTCTACGGTGGTGTATGATGATGATCTTGCAGATCCGGACACGATCCAAGTGTTCGTTAATTATTTTGGACTATTCGGAGAAGGAACCCGCCTTGCAATGCCGAAGACAAACTGCACACCGGACTCATCGTCATTGAAGCCTGGTTCATGGGCTACTGAGGGAGTCCTGGATTAGGGGGTATCTAGATAGCCGGACTATATACTCTGGCCTTACTATTGGACCATGAAGATACAAGACTCAAGACTCCGTCCTGTGTCCGGATGGGACTCTCCTTTGCGTGGAAGACAAGCGTGGCGATCCAGATATTATATTTCCTTCTTTGTAACCAACTCCATGTAAACCCTAGTCCCCTCCGTGTCTATATAAACCGGAGGGTTTAGTCCTTAGAGGGACGATCACAATCATAATCATCATAGGCTAGCTTCTAGGGTTTAGCCTCTACGATCTCGTGGTAGATCAACTCTTGTAATACCCATATCATCAATATCAATCAAGTAGGAAGTAGGGTTTTACCTCCATCGAGAGGGCCCAAACCTGGGTAAACATTGTGTCCCTTGCCTCCTGTTACCATTAGCCTAAGACGCACAGATCGGGACCCCCTACCCGAGATCCGCCGGTTTTGACACCGACACCATGGTTATTAGCATTTGTTTTTCTTGTGGTGATGTTGATATGATCCATTTGCATCATTTATCTCATATGTCATGCCATGACCACCTAGCTTCAAATATGCATTGTTTTGGATGTTGTCCATTTTCTCCATACGATGTTTCCAATGTTGTTCATGAGGA
The DNA here is from genome assembly GCF_002162155.2 of Triticum dicoccoides. Classification (NCBI taxonomy): domain Eukaryota; kingdom Viridiplantae; phylum Streptophyta; class Magnoliopsida; order Poales; family Poaceae; genus Triticum; species Triticum dicoccoides. The sequence continues at coordinate 281,636,817 of NC_041383.1, read as the reverse complement.
GACCCCCATAGTTTCCTCATACACGTTAGGAGATTTTGATCCATCCCATGCATTGATCCCATTAATTATGTGCACCATATGTTTCCCATGAATGAAAATGCTATTGATGTGCCATATAATTGTATGCTCAATTTGCATCCCCATCGTGTTATACACAACAACTATTCTTTCATGATGGATGACATGTACCCATGAATACTTGTCAACCTCGCAATCCCACGAGTTGACAAAACGAGCTCTAGAGAGCAACGATGACTTGGGATCACGTGGATTGTCTTTCCTACCGCTCTCTTCGCGCAAAGACTTAGCGCATTTCTTCTACATGGCCCTCACTTGGCTATGGGTTATTGTCCATTACATATCATATACCCATCTTGCCATGTTCACTTTGCATGATATGCCCATTCCTATGCCTTTGCCATGCAATTGTGACCCATGCTTTGCATTACACATGATGATTGATTCTAGTACTTGTATGTGTATTTGCAAGCTTGGTGGAGATATCTCTTGTTGTTGTCATGTTCCATTTGTGACCCACCCCTATGATGATAATATGATCTTGTTTTGTGTTCGTGCTTGTGATATGTCATGTGCATTGTCTATGCCTATTATTTTCTCACATGACATGATTGCCATGATTTACTCTAGTGTGTTGCATCTTCGCTCCACTAGTTTGCACGACTTGATTACTATGCTTGCTTATTATTGCATCACCAATGATCCATAATTGCTCATTTCATGCGGTTGATGACAACCATCTACATGCTTTGCACATGATTGTTATTGCTTCTTGTCACATATCTCCATATGTTGCCTCTCTCATGCTAGATTTGCCATGTTTGAGTGCAACAATGATTTTTGTCTTGCTAATGAGATTGCCCCCATAGCATTCTCACATATATTTGGAGATTTTGACATATTTCTTGTGAAGCATGCTTGTCTTACCTCTTTGCACCATATACCTAGTGCCATGAATATAGCCATTATTGCATCATATTATTCTTGCACTTGTGCTTCTAATGGTTATGTGCACGAGAAGAGAACCATCATGATGGATGATGTGTTTATCTACCATGCGCATACGCTCTTTGTTTTGTTGTGTGCATGTGTAGGATACTTGGACTTTGTGTCGACTTCCACTTCACGTGAGTTGACCATTCGAGCTCTTGAGAGTGAGCCTCATACATTCTACCACGACTCGCTTCTACATCGCATTTTCTTGCACTTCGGCATTGTGAAGAATGCACAAGGACATGCCTTCAAGGTGACATCTTTTGTAACACCCCGAGATCGACGCTCTAGAAGACTTCCAGCTATTCCGAGTTTCGCCATGTGTTTCTTTTGTGCTTGCTCTTTTATTTTTGCATTGCATTATGTCATCATGCCATCATGTCATTAACCTTTGCATCTCAACTCAACTAATAAATTGCATAGATGGTTAATCTATTTAAATCGAGGGAAGGGTGACTTCTCTTTATAACATATCGTCCCAATATTAGGGAGCTATATTAAATATTTCTTTAATTTGGAAATCACCATAATACACTTGCAAATTATCCCAATGCCTTTGTTATCTTAATTCTTGGTCTCCAACCTTGCCATATATTCTTTCATCATATTTCGGAGCTCCACCAAAAATCCGAACATTTTTGGATCTTCCCAACCTCACTTCCTATTCAAATCATTTGAATTTAAATCAAATGAGTTTGAATTTAAATCTTTCAATCATGGCCTTTTCTATTTTCTCGGAACAAGCACATTTTTGTGAGTCCGGGAAAATTATCCGCGTGTCCAACTTCTTCCCCTAACCTCTCTTTCTTTTATTTCTTATCTATGTTTTGTGTTATTTTTCTTTAGAGGGAGAGAGAGAGCGCCCAGCCCAGCTACAACCTATGCCCAGGCCGACCCAAAGCCCAACCAGCTCCCTGTTTTAACCTAGCGTGCACCTATCGATCCCCTCTCCCTCTTGATTCCTCCACCACCGCCACTCACACACGCAGCGCCCGAGCCCGGCCGCGTCGCAGCCTCTGCTGCCAGTGACCTCGACCTCCCCTGCGCCAGGCCCCGCCACCGGCCTGCTACCTCGCCTCCCCAACCCGAGCTGGCCCGGATTCGGCCATCTTCGACGCCTCCTCGCCGGATCCCGCCGTCATCTGCATCCCCGGCCTCCTTGTTCGCCATGCCTCTTCGTTAGCAGTAGCAGTCCCGGCCTCCTCTGCTTCGTGGTGACCACCACCATGGCCGCGGCTACCATCAGCCAACCGCGTGGCTCGCCCCCTGCCTCGGTCGTCTTCGACCTTGCCTCATGCACGACATCAGCCGCCTCCTGTGCTCCAGCCTCGTCCCTGACCCCAGCTGCTGGATCCGGCCGGATCGAGCCAGCCCGCGTCCTCCACCACCACCACCTCATCCGCGTCGCCGGGATCGTGTCAAGTCCCTCGCCGTTGTCCTCTGCTCAGGAACAAGCTCGGCCCCGCGCCCTGGCCTCGTCCCATGCCCAGATCTCCCTGCGCCTTGCCGCATGCTGCCTCCTCAGCATCGCGCCAAGCCCCGCTCCTGCCTCTGTTCAAGAGGAGGATGCTGCAAATGCGCCCGGTCGCTCGCGTTGACCGCGACCTGCCCATCTCCTTCGCCTCCTTGCTGTTGCTGTTGATGCCAAGTCCAACAACCACCGAGCAGAGAGTAGCGCCAAGTACCACAACGTCTTTGGGAGACCCGTTTCGTCAAGTTCAACTACACGAATCCGCCAAGTATCTCTATGCACGAAGACGCAAGATCATCCCGGATATCGCCAAGTACCACACCACCCATGTTCCGTCAAAGTTCGTCTACAAAACGTGTACCACTATCGTCGACCTGAACATCTACGAAAATGTGTACAACTACCGTCGCCGTGTACCACTACTTCCACTACCGCCGACATGTACGACTACGAAACATGAACGGCTACTTCCACCACGACCCACGAGTACCACTACTTCCTTCGACGAACGCGTTCCACCCCGAATGCACGCTTCAAAGGTATAAACCCGAGACGACGCCCGCGGATGAATGCATGTGTGTTGTATGAGATGCTCGTGTTGCATCATGTCCGAATTGTCATTGCAAGTTCCTCCTCGTTTGCCATGTCGTCGACCCGTGGGAACCCGGTAACCAGGATCATCCCACCATCTTTTGCATGTTCTGCACATCCGCACACTTGATCTTTTGCACCTGTATCTCAATGAGTTGTCGGATCATCGAAATGTTGCCATGGCACCATTTCCGTTGTCGTTGCCGTGGCACCCCTTTCGTTCCGCCATGGTGATCAAATGCTTCATAACATGCTGATGTCAACATTTTCATAAAATTGCAGAAAACTATCATATGTCATCCGCATCATGATAACAACAATTAAAATGCTTAAAATTGTTGTTTCCGTTAAATTGCTAAATAACATATGGGGATTTTCCGGAATTGTTGTTTGTTGTTCGGGCCTCATTTAAACTTGCCTAGATAGGTAGTTTAATTATGCTTCACCCCTTGCCATGTTTAATAACATTTAATATTGTTTGGCAGCTTAAACAAGATTAAACTAAATATGTCAATGTGGTGTTTTGTCAATATGCAACTCGTTGCATATTGAGCTCCACTTAACTTGTAGTATTGTTTGTTGCACTTTGCCATGCGATGCCTATCTAAACCGGACATGCATCATACTTGGTTGTGCATCATGACATGTTTATGCTTGTGTGTTTACCATGTTGTTTGCTTCTTTCCGGTTTGCTTCTCTCGTTAGCTTCGGTTTTGTTCCGGAGTTGTGAGGATTCGTTCGACTACGTCCATTTGTCTTCTTCATGGACTCGTTCTTCTTCCTTGCGGGATCTCAGGCAAGATGACCATTACCCTCGATATTACTTCTATCTTTGCTTTCTAGTTGCTTCGTTCTATCGCTATGCTGCGCTACCTATCACTTGTTTACCATGCCTCCCAAGTTGCCATGTCAGCCTCTAACCTTTTCACCCTTCCTAGCAAACCGTTGTTTGGCTATGTTACCGCTTTGCTCAGCCCCTCTTATAGCGTTGTTAGTTGCAGGTGAAGTTGAAGATTGCTCCATGTTGGACAGGATTATGTTGGGATATCACAATATCTCTTATTTAATTAATGCATCTATATACTTGGTAAAGGGTGGAAGGCTCGGCCTTATGCCTGGTGTTTTGTTCCACTCTTGCCACCCTAGTTTCCATCATACCGGTGTTATGGGTGTGTTTGGATGGTGCCCCTGCTGGCCCTGCCAATCCGTGGGCTGCCAAAATATTGGCGCAGAATTCTGCCGCCCCTGACTCGCCAAAAAGTTGGCGTGAAACTAAACTACCGGTGCTACTTAGGGCAGGGCGAGCCAAATTATTGGCCCTGATCCAAACATTCGCCCACGCCTGGTCAACTACCAATTTTTTGGTTGGGCTGTTGTAGGCTGCAATCCAAACAGCCTCTATGTTCTTGATTTTGTGTTCCTTACGCGGTTGGGTGATTTATGGGACCCCCTTGACAGTTTGCTTTGAATAAAACTCCTCCAGCAAGGCACAACTTTGGTTTTACATTTGCCTACCTACCACTTATACCTTTCCCTTGGATTCTGCAGACTCAAGGGTCATCTTTATTTTAAACCCCCCCGGGCCAGTGCTCCTCTGAGTGTTGGTTCGAACCGAGCTGCCTACGGGGCTACCTCGGGGAAACTCGAGGTCTGGTTTTACTCGTAGCCTGTCTCATCCGGTGTGCCCTGAGAACAAGATATGTGCAGCTCCTATCGGGATTTGTCGGCACAGTCGGGTGGTCTTGCTGGTCTTGTTTTACCACTGTCGAAATGTCTTGTAAACCGGGATTCCGAGACTGATCAGGTCTTCCTGGGAGAAGGAATATCCTTCATTGAACGTGAGAGCTTGTGATGGGCTAAGTTGGACACCCCTGCAGGGTATAAACTTTCGAGAGCCGTGCCCGCGGTTATGTGGCAGATGGGAATTTGTTAATATCCGGTTGTAGAGAACTTGACACCAGATTCGAATTAAAACTCATCAACCGCGTGTGTAGCCGTGATGGTCTCTTCTCGGCGGAGTCCGGGAAGTGAACACGGTCTTTGTGTTATGATTGTGCGTAAGTAGTTTCAGGATCACTTCTTGATCACTTCTAGCTTCTCGACCATTCCATTGCTTCTCTTCTCGCTCTTATTTGCGTATGTTAGCCACCATATTTGATTAGTGCTTGCTGCAACTCCACCTCATTACCACTTCCTACCGATAAGCTTAAATAGTCTTGATCTCGAGGGTTTTGAGATTGTTGAGTCCTCGTGACTCACCAGATACTATCACAATAGTTTCAGGTGCCGATGATACCAGTGCAGGTGATGCAACCGAGCTCAGATTGGAGCTCAACGGAGATCTTGGTCGTTGCTATGTTTTGTTTCATGTTGATCAGTAGTGGAGCCCAGTTGGGATGATCGGGGATCTAGCATTTGGGGTTATCTTCTTTTCTTTTGGCTTCGTCCGTAGTCAGACTATGTGTGTGCTTTGAATGATGTATGAGTTATATGTTCATTGTGTGAAGTGGTGATTGTAAGCCAACTCTTTATCCCATTCTTATTCATTACATGGAATTGTGTGAAGATGACCCTTCTTGCAACAAAACCACCATGCGGTTATGCCACTGAGTCGTGCTTCGACACGTGGGAGATATAGCCGCATCATGGGTGTTACATCTTTCTTGAGAATGGATATTCCGGATCATACTACCTGTGTTGCTTGCACCGTGAGACTTATTGGTCATCTTGGACCACTTGATTGGGCACTTGCTAGAGATCTTGCTTTGACTTGCCATTTTCACATTCCCATGCATCATGATATATATGCCTTGTGTGTTGCATCCAATTCTTGGATTACTTGCTCCTATCATTTGTTTGGTTGCAACAATGTCAATTCTTCACATATGCCATGTCCCATTGCTTGTCTCATGCTTGACTTGATTTCCTCACACATGATGAACAATTGCTATTTATATTGTGTTGAGTGCTACACTATATTCACTACACCCTATGCACGTTATGTTTGGATTGTCTTGCACTTGACCCATGTGTTTAGACACTTCATTTTATTTGGTGTTCTGAATCCTTCCTATGCCTACCATAGACCTTTCATTAAGCAATTTGTGAATGCTTGCTATGACCTCGAGGTAGATGCTTATGCTCTTGTCACACATATTTGCATCTCTACCTCACATTTACATGCTGGTTCCCATGATATTTTTGCTTGTGCTCGATTGCTATGCTTACATGCCATGTCACAATCCTTTGTCACACCCTATGCTATGCTTGATGACAACACTTGTTTGGTGAATCACCTCTTGAATGCTTGGTTTTGCACTAACGCTAACCACATTTGTTTTTCCAAGTGTTTGTTCTATTTGCTCCTTTTGAAGGAATCACAAGAAGGTGCGACATTGGAGAGTGCCCATTTCGAGCTACTAGATGATGAGTGCTTGGTGATCGACCACTTCGACACGGCACCGCCATCTCTTTCCCATGGTGATTTGGTTTTCGATCCGAAGTCGGATCTTTCCCAAGGGGGAGGGGATGATGCGGAGCATCCTATGGACATCACCATGTCAAGAGTCCGTTCGGCAAGTGACACATGCGACATCTACTTCTCATACATAAAGGTGAATCTTCTCCTTTACACGTGTTCAGTTGACCCCTTCGAGGATGGTATACTACTTGAAACTTCTCCCGTGTGCATGCATAGGTATTGTCGGAGCTTCACGGATGTCGAGGAGGAGTGCAAGCGCCAAGGAACGACTACACCGTCCGCGAGGGAAGCATGGAAGAGAAGGAGGAAGAGAACCTGGCCGCTCCAGAATGAGCATTACTACTGCCCACTCCAAGCGGTACTACCTCTGAGGCCACCCAAGCGGCACTACCGCCCAACATCCGCCCTACTACCGCTCAACCCAACAAACTCCAGTGATCGAGCGGTACAAGTCCGGTACTACCGCCCCTCCCAGCGGTACTACCGCCCTGCCTGTGCGCAGTCGCGGGCCTTTGGCCTTGTATCCCTCTCCCACTTACCCCTTTGTGGCTTAGACTATAAATAGACCACCTCCACCTCCTTTCTAGGGTTAGCGAATATGATAGCTCATTCTTAGGTGAGCTTTGCTCCTACCTCCTCCTCTTGAGAGAGAGAGAGACACCACTCCCATGGAGTTCAAGACCTC
>NC_041383.1:281596747-281629340 GCF_002162155.2 Triticum dicoccoides | reverse complement strand
CTTTCTCTTTGTTGTTCATGTACCTTGTGGATCTTGTGTGTTTGGACTTGTTCTTGACTGTTTCCCCTTGTGATTTCTCTCTATTCTTCCCCGTGTTCTTCGTGTTCTTTGAGGGATCCCATTCCAATCGTGAAAGATCGGGCCTCTAGGGTTCTACCCTACATCAGATTGACAACCCCTCTCTTAAGTCGGGTTGCAAGTATTCGTTCTTTGTGTGCAGGATCTATTTACGTGGTGTTGCATGGTTCTCCTACTGGTTCGATAACCTTGGTCTCATCACTGAGGGAAATACCTACCGTAGTTGTGCTACATCATCCATTCCTCTTTGGGGAAATATCGACGTAGTTCAAGCCGCATCGAAAGGAATTTCTGGCGCCGTTGCCGGGGAAACATCACCAACATCTATCAGGTTCCTAATCACAAATCTCATCTCTTTGCAATTTACTTTATTTGCCATTTTCCTCTCGTTTTCCTCTCCCCCACTTCACAAAAATTTGCCATTTTATTCGCCCTATTTTTTGTTTACCTTTTTCTCGTTCGATCTTTAATTTGTTTGCTCATGTTGCCATGTGTCTCTATTTGCTTGCATCTTCACTTGCTAAAGATCTATTCATATGGATCCTCATGCACTAGCTAATCTTTTCAAAAGATCCAATTATGATGAACCAATTGCTAGTGAATTGAGTTCACTAGATTATCTTTATGCAGTTTTGCTGGAGATTTATGAATCTGAAAATTGTGATGAAGTATTAAACGAAGGAATTCATAAAGTGATTCATGATAGCTCCTTGAATGAAAAGCATGAATGCAATAATGTTAGTATAAATTCTATTAATGTCAATTGTTCTAATAATATGCAAAACCCCAAGCTTGGGGATGCTAAATTTGATATGTCCACTACTTATTGTAATGATCATCATTGGGGTGATAATGATTCTTATGATCTTGGTAATTTATTTAAACCTCATGAAGAATATGCTTGCAATAATATTGAAAGTGGGTTTGGAAGAGCGTCAACTCTAGGTAAAAATAATCCCACTATTTTGGAAGAGTGTCAACTTTGCCTGCATGTGGATCATGAAGAGAATATTTTATATGATAGCTATATTGTTGAATTTGAGTATGATCCAACATGTAATTATTATGAGAGAGGAAAATATGGTTGTGGAAACTTTCATGTTACTAAATTACCTCTCGTTATGTTGAGATTTTCAATGTTTTATTCCTCTCCTTTGCATGTGCTAGATATTTGTTGTCTTGACAATTTGTTTCCCTATAAAATTCCTATGCATAGGAAGTATGTTAGACTTAAATGTGTTTGTCCCATGTTTCATGATGCTCTCTTTGTGTTTCAATTATTATCTTTCGTGTAAGCATCATTGAAATCTTATGCCTAGCTATGGGCGTAAAACGGTAGCACTTGTTGGGAGGCAACCCAATGAATAAAAATTACTTTTGTCTTTTTCTTTCTGTTCTTGAGTCTTTGCACAATTATGCTACTGTTATGATTATGTTTTTTATGGTTTAAATTAGTGTTTGTGCCGAGCAAAGCATTTGGGATGATTTGGGTGATAGTTGATTTGATCTTGTTGAAAAACATAAATTTTTGCGCTCAAAACAACAACTTTCACAAATCACAGAAACGTACTTTTGCTCTGAATTTTTTACACAAGATTGATAGAAAAATTCCTGAATTATCCTAATTTTTCAATTTTTTTGGAGTTACAGAAGTATTCAAAATATCCAGATTGCTACAGACTGTTCTGTTTTTGACATATTCTGTTTTCTTTGCGTTGTGTGCTTGTTTTGATGATTCTATGGTTTCCTTTGAAGAGTTTTTGCCATAGAAAAGTTGGAATACAGTAGATATAATGCAAAAATAAAATATGAATGGGTTTGCAACAGTACTTAAAGTAGTGATTTGCTTCCCTATACTAACGGATCTCACGAAGGTTTTGTTGAGTATTGTGTGATTGGAGTTTTCAAGTTTTGGGTGAGATCACGATGGATTAAGGAATAAGGATTAGCAAAAGGCTAAGCTTGGATGCCCTAGGCACCCCAACATAATATTCAAGAAGTATCAAGCAACTAAGCTTAGGTATGCCCCCCAGTGGCATCCCCTCTTTCTTCTAACAATCATCGGTATTTTACTTGAAACTATATTTTTATTTGTCACATATTATGAGTTTTGCTTGGAGCATCTTGTATGATCTGAGTCTTTGCTTGTTTTGATTTTATTTTTAAGTCATGAATCCTTGCTGGACACACCTATTTGAGAGAGCCAAAATTATTCTATGACTTGTTAGAATTGCTCTCTATGCTTCACTTAAATCTTTATGAGCTATGAAATTGCTCTAGTGCTTCACTTATATCTTTTTGAGCACGGTGTGCTTTAGTATTTTTGAAGAAATGCTCTCATGATTCACTTAGGTTTATTTGAGAGTTAGTATTTTTTTTAGAAATTCTCTCTTGCTTAACTTAAATTATTTGAGAGAAATAAATATGATGCTCATGTTCTTCACTTATATTTGTTTGAGCTTATTAAAAGCAACATATGAAACTAGTCCCAAAGTGATAGATATTCAAGGAGGATATAATAAAAACTTTCATGAAGATCATTGGACAAAATAAACTTGATTCTTTGTAATAGTTTTGAGATATGATGATAGTGATATGTGAGTCATGTTGATGAGTAATTATGCTTTAGTAAGAATATTGGTGTTAAGGTTTGTGATTACCTATGCAAGCAAGAAAGTCAATAGTTATGCAATGAAATTACATCCTACTTGTGGTGCATTATTCGGTGTTAGTTATGCTTAATGCTTGCTTATGAGATTTTTTGTTTCTTGGTTGGATGCTTCTCAATCTTTTTCTAGCCTTCATTTGCACTAAGTATGACCACTACTTGTGCATGCAAAATCCTTTAAACCAGTTTTTCCCACATGAGTCCACTATACCTACCTATATGCGGTATTCTTTTACTTTTCTAAGCAAATTTCTATGTGCCATCTCTAATTTTGAAAATGAATTTCTCTTTTGTGTGCTCATACCGCTCATGAAATGGTAGGGGGTAGATGATATATTTCCATGCTAGATGTGTTATTCTCAAGATGAGTGTTTATTCACTTGCCATTGCATGAGAGTACGACAAAGGTATTAGGGATGCCCAGTCCCAAAATGAAAAATGAATTTACTTTACATTGTCAAATAATAAATTCCTTGGAAAGTGTTGGTATGGAAGGCACCCGTGGATACGGTTAGCCATGGAAAGTGAAAGTATGATGGAAAAGGAATAAACTTTATTTTCTGTTTGGGAATCGCCTATGATATATCTAGCATGGAAAGTATTGGGAACTACTCGATCGTTTTCGTTGACAGGAAAAGCATGCTACCCAAAATGTTTTATCTCTATTTTTTCCGCTTTGAGCTCTGGTACCTCTACAAATCCCTACTTCCCTCTGCGAACGGCCTTTCTATTTACTTTATGCAATTTTTATTTTTACTTGAGTCTCCATCTTCTCTTATAAATCACCAACTAATTAAGGGGCACTATGATCGTACTTGAGAATTGGGTGTAGCTAATATGCGAGTGTGTCTCATGAATGGATCAATGATTGAGCATAATGGGCTAGGGATAACTTGCTTTAGTGTTGATATTTTGAAAGACATGGTTGCTTGTTGATATGCTTGAGTATTAAAGTCCTCAAGTCAAAACTAGACTATTGCTTTGAATCATATAAAAGTCCAAATGTCCATGATACAAAGAAAAGAATGTGTGATGAACATGTTTGGAAGCATTCCACATCAAAAATTCTATTCTTATCATTTACCTACTCGAGGACGAGCAGGAATTAAGCTTGGGGATGCTGATATGTCTCCAACGTATCTATAATTTTTGATTGTTCCATGTTGTTATATTATCATTCTTGGATGTTTTGCAATCATTTTGTAGCAACTTTATATAATTTTTTGGGACTAACCTATTGACATAGTGCCCAATGCCAGTTGTTATTTTTGCTTGTTTTTTACTTCGCAGAAAATCAATACCAAATGGAGTCCAAATGCAGAGAAACTTTTTGGTGATTTTTTCTGGACTAGAAGACACCTGTTGGGCCAAGAAAGTACTTGAGGGGAGCTCCGAGGGGAGCACAACCCACCAGGGCATTCCTGGGGGACCAAGCGCGCCCATGTGGGTTGTGCCCACCTCGGTGGCCTCTCGCACCGCCTCTTTGCTCTATAAATACCCCAATATTCCAGAAACCCTAGGGGAGTCGACAAAAATCAATTCCAGCCACCGCAAGTTCTAGAACCACCAGATCCAATCTAGACACCATCATAGATGGGTTCATCATCCTCATTGGTGCCTCTCCGATGGTGCGAGAGTAGTTCATTGTAGACCTACGGGTCTGTAGTTAGTAGCTAGATGGCTTCCTCTCTCTCTCTCTCTCTCTCTCTCTCTCTCTCTCTCTCTCTCTCTCTCTCTTGATTCTCAGTACAATGGTCTCTTGGAGATCTATTTGATGTAACTCTATTTGCGGTGTGTTTGCTGGGATCTGATGAACTTTGAGTTTATGATCAGATCTATGTTTTTATCCATGAAATTTAGTTGAGTCTTTTGATCTCTTATATGCATGATTACTTATAGCATCATATTTCTTCTTCGAATCTTTGGTTTAGTTAGGCCAACTAGATTGATTTTTCTTGCCATGGTAAGAGGTGCTTTGTGATGGGTTTGATCTTATGGTGCTTGATTCCAGTGATAGAAGGGGAACGACACGTATGTATCGTTGCTATTAAGGATAACAAGATGGGGTCTATTTTGACATAAATAGATCTTGTCTACATCATGTCATTGTTCTTAGTGCATTACTCCGTTTCTCCATGAACTTAATACACTAGAGGCATGCTGGATAGCGGTCGATGTGTGGAGTAATAGTAGTAGATGCAGGCAGGAGTCGGTCTACTAATCTTGGACGTGATGCCTATATAATGATAATTGCCTGGATATCGTCATGATTATTTGAAGTTCTATAAATTGCCCAACAGTAATTTGTTTACCCACCGTATGCTATTTTTCTCGAGAGAAGCCACTAGTGAAATCTACGGTCCCCGGGTCTCTTCTTTATTTTAGTTTCCCTCGCGATCTATTTTTATTTTCTTTTATTTTCAGATCTATTAATCCAAAAATACCTTGCTGCAATTTTTATTTATTTATTTTATTTCGCGTTCCCGCGAGATCTATTTATCTAATCTACTATAATTTTACCTATCTTTTTACCCGTGAGGGATTGACAACCCCTCTCTTACGTCGGGTTGCAAGTATTTGTTCTTTGTGTGCAGGAGCTGTTTATGCGGTGTTGTGTGGTTCTCCTACTAGTTCGATAACCTTGGTCTCATCAGTGAGGGAAATACCTACCGCAGCTATGCTGCATCATCCCTCCCTCTTTGGGAAAATACCGACGTAGTTCAAGCCGCATCAGAGGCCTAGAGGAGTGCCGAAGCTGAGTAGTTGAGGACGAGGATGCCGCACGGAGAGGCCAGTGTCAGCGGGCCGGATGCCGGGGGGCCTAGTGGAGGTGGGGGAGGGGCGCACCGGGCTTCCAGGGGCGGGGTCACCGTGAGAAGCAGGATGGGGACAGGCAGCACCGCGACCAACGCAGGGGGCGGTGGTTCCGCCGAGGTCGGGGGAGCCTAGTATTAGGGACCCGGAGGGAGCATAGCTGCATCAGGGGAAGGCACAGCAAGGCCTGACCCATTGGGCTCCTGGTCGGTGAAGGAGGGGGCGGCTCCGCAGCCGCTGGTAGGGAGCATGCAAGGTCAAAGAGAGCTGCGACGGGAAGCGAGGGGAGGAGGCTGATAATTCCCAAGTGTAAGGTCAAAGGTGGACGTGATAAGTATGGAGTGTCGACCCAAAAGGAGCTAAAGGTAAGATCAATATTCTCTCAAGTTCTATCTGCCAGTGATACGACTCTACGTACACCGAACGTTTTCTTCCATCTAGAAACAAGAAATAAAACTATCTTGTGGGTATGAAGAGGATTGCTTTGCATGATAACGGAGAACTAAAATATAAAAATAGGTGCTGTTAATATAAAGTTAGAATATATTGCTATATATTATAAATAGCGAGTGTGGAATAATGATGGATCGGTGTGCGGAATTATCCTAGGCAATTGTTAACAAGATCGGTAATCATTATTGCAATTTTATATGAGGGAGTGGCATAATCTAACATACTTTCTCTACTTGGATCATATGCACTTATGATTGGAACCCTAGCAAGCATCCGTAACTACTAAAGATCATTAAGGTAAAACCCAACCATATCATTAAAGTATCAAGTCCCCTTTTCCCCATACGCAACAACCCCCTTACTCGGGTTTAAGCTTCTGTCACTCTAGCAACCCACTATAAGAAAATCATGAAGGTATTGCAACACCCTACAGTGGGAATCCTTCACATGTGCGAGGCACGGAAGGCACCATAGGACAACACCAAAATAAAACATACAACTCAAACCAATCTAGATCATCAATCAACCCAAAAGACAAAAGAGATCTACTCAAAACATCATAGGATGCAACACATCATTGGATCATAATGTGTGGCATAAAGCACCATGTTCAAGTAGGGGACTACATCGGGGTGCAGGAGAGTGGACCGCTTAAAAGAGACGAGGAAGGTGATAAAGATGGTGATGATGATGAAGATGATCACCGCGGCGATGGTTCCCCCAGTGGCACTCCGGGGCCACCGAGAGAGTGGGGGAGAGAGTCTCCCCTGTGTGCTTGGTCCATAAAAATCACCATAAATTTTCATCCCATTCCGAGATCTTTTATTTCTACACAAAAAACGACACCATGGTAGTTCTGTTGTAAACAATGTCAGTCCGGGTTAGTTCTAATCAAATCATACCAAAATCATATAAAATTGTTGTAAACATGGCATGGATACTTCATAAATTATATATACGTTGGAGATGTATCAGCATCCCCAAGCTTAATTCCTGCTCGTCCTCCAGTAGGTAAATGAGTAAAGAAATAATTTATGAAGTGTGAATGCTAGCATAGTGCATAAGTTTGATCAATGATAATTCCAATCACTTTTGCTAGCATCATTATATATCATAAACATTAGTTCATATCATAAAACTTCTCATGATCAGTAACAAGCTATTCACATGTTAAAGTATAGACCATAAAGTTTCTTGAAAACTAGAAAACTATGTTCTAAGTCACCAAACAATTGCAATTCATCTTATTTTTAGGAAGGGTCTATGTAAGAGCTTTGATTTAGAAAATTCCACATTATCAAATATCATATAGTCTTCCATGATTGCTAACACTCAAATCATATTTTTAGAACAAATAGCATCCGTCGAACACAGAGAAAGATAGGGGCTTAATGTTCCGCCTCCCAACTTATTTATCATATAGATAATTGTCAAGAATAATAATTCATGATCAAATATATTTGAATGGCCATATATGCTTGGATCGTTCCCCACCACATGATGCTTGCCAACTAAAGAATAATTGAGGTTTAAATAAGAACGAATACTATGGACTCTTGAATAAAAGTAAATACATGAAAGCAAAAGATAGTCCCTTCGCAGAGGGAAGTAGAGGTTGTCATGCACTTTTTAATTTTGGATGTGCAAACCCCTAATGCAAAGGAACGTCATGTTGTATTGAACTTTGTGATAGCAACCTTTGTTATGCAATCCACCGCTTTTATTTATTTACCATCACAAGTTCGTACAACGCTTATTTTCCCTTACAATAAAAGGTCATGCATATTTAGGAGCAATTTTTATTGCTTTTTGCACCGATGACAACTGACTTGAAAGATATTATTCAATCCATAGGTAGATATGGTGGACACTCATGGCATGAGATGGGGTTTAAGGGGTTTGGATGCACAAGCAGTATCTCTACTTAGTACAAAATTTTGGCTAGCAAAAGATCCTAAACAAGCACCACATGTTAGAGGATCCATAACAATATAACTTCTATGCAAATATACCCAAACATAACTCATTTCGTTGTCCTCCTTGTCCAACTTCAACTAATTTTCTCAAGTTCGAAAATAATTAATGGGGCTCACAATCATAGAAGATGTCCAGGATAGTATATTTATATGTGAAATCTCTCTTCCTTCAATATTCTTTCATGAATTGTTCAAGTGACCAATGTTGTGTTTGCTAACTTTCAATAAATTTTACCGCCTGTACTTCTTATATGTGAATTCATTACTCCCCATGGGATAAGCATATGAAGCATATATAATTTCAGATTTATGATATTCAATTCGTTCAACCATTTACTCATAGGATATAAGTGAAGCACGAGAGTAAATGACAAAACTACTCCAGAAAGATATAAGTGAAGATCAATGAGTAGTCAAATAGTTAAATAGCCATGGGAGGACTCTCTTTCATTCAAGATTCCGATCCAATGATTTTATTCAAACAACAAGTAAAATGAAAATACACTCCAAGCAAAACACATATCATGTGACGAATTAAAATATAGCACCGAGTAAGGTATACCGATGGTTTTAAAGATGAAAGAGGGGATGCCTTCTAGGGCATCCCCAAACTTAGGTGCTTGAGTCTTCCTTTAATATTACTTTGGGGTGCCTTGGGCATCCCCAAGCTTAGGGTCTTTCCACTCCTTATTCTCCTCATATCAGCATCTCACTCAAAACTTGAAAACTTCAATCACATAAAACTTAACAGAACTTTGTGAGATAGGTTAGTATGATAAAGACAAATCATTCACTTTGGTACTATCAAGATAAGATTCATAATTGTTCTTACACAATTACTACTGTACCATATCATTTCTACAATTTATATTGAGCAATATAAGCCATAGAAACTAGAAAACAAGCAAACTATGCATTGAAAACAGAATCTGTCAGAAACAGAACGGTCTGCAATAATCTGAACAACAACCATACTTCTATTACTCCATAAATTATGAAAAATTAGGACAACCTAGGAAATTTGTATATACATATTTTTTAAATAATTCAGATCAAAATCACTCTTCTATGATTTTTGAAAATTATTTTACTGGGCACAGAAGTTTCTGTTTTTCAGCAAGATCAAATCAACTACCACCATAGATCATCCCAAAGGTCTTACTTGGAATTTTATTGAAATAAAAGCTATAAAACATGATTACTACAGTAGCAAAATCATGTTAACTCACAAAAACAGTAGGGGTAAATATTGGGTTGTCTCCCAACAAATGCTTTTCTTTAATGCATTTTTAGCTAGGCATGATATTTTAATGATACTCTTCCAAGCCCAATTTCGATGATAATTGTATTCATATTCTAAAAGATATAAGTGAAGTTCATAGAGAATTCTACAAATAGTATAGTTTTACCAATATCCAAGCTCAAAATATATAAGTGAAGCACATGAAGCATTCTATAAAGTCATACTCAAAAGATTTAAGTGAAGCACAAAGAGCATTCTATAAAACCATACTCAAAAGATTTAAGTGAAGCACATGAAGCATTATATAAATCAATGAAGGGCTATCTCATACTAGCATGGTTCATAAAAGAAAATAAAATAAAAATAAACACAAAATACGCATATCATGTGAACAAAACAAAAAACGAGGTATACCGATAATTGTTGAAGAAGAAAGATGGGAGGCCAGCCGGGGCATCCCCAAGCTTAGATGCTTGAGTATAGTTGAAATATTTACTTGGGGTGCCTTGGGCATCCCCAATCTTGAACTCTTGCATCTCCTTATTCTTCTCATATCGATAACTCCTCGATCTTTGAAAACTTCATCCACACAAAACTTAACAAAAAACATTGTGAGATCTGTTAGTATAATAAAGCAAATCACTACCTTTAGGTACTGTTGTAAACTCATTCCAATTTCATATTAAAATTATATATACTGTATTCCAACTTCACCATGGTTCATACCCCCCGATACAACCCATAGATTACTCAAAATAAGTGAACAACACATAGAAAACAGAATCTGTCAAAAACAGGACAGTCTATAGCAATCTGAAAAGTTCGTATACTTCTGTAACTCCAAAAATTATAAAAAATTAGGAAAGAATAAAAAATTTGCATAGAAGTGCTGTGCAAAAATTTCAAGATTTTATCGTGCTCCAGTAAAAAACTTAAATTCAATTACTACAGAAAAAGTTTCTGTTTTTCTGCTGCACACACCAAACAAGCAATTTAAACATTCTAGACGTAAACCTTGGCACATTATTTTTATAATACAAAGGATATATACAAGGGGATAATTATTTTTGAGAAATTTCCATGAAAAATTCTACATTGTTTCCATGAGCATGAACACAAGTGTTCAAGGTCGACCCTCACTTCTCCAATGCATAACCTTCCAATCACTTCTCTTTTTGAATTTTTTTTGGCATAAGAGGTAAGTATATTTTTTGTATTTTGCATTATTTTATTTTTTGTTTGTTTCGCCCACAACTAAATAAAACAAAAAACAAAATGGAAAACAAATTCTACTTAGTGAAGAAAGCAAACAAGCACACACGAGAATATCAACCCCACGCTATTGCTCCCCGGCAACGGCGCCAGAAAAGAGCTTGATAATCCCCAAGTGCAAGGAATCATTGTAGCAATTTACAAAGGTGGAAGTGATAAGTATGGAGTGTCAAACCCACAACGAGCTATATGTAAGATCAATATTCTCTCAAGTCCTATCTGCCACTGATATGACTCTATGTACACCGAACGTTTGCTTCCATCTAGAAACGAGAAATAAAACTACATTATGAGTATGAAGATGATAACTTTGCATGATAACAGAGAACTAAAATATAAAAATAGGTGCTGTTAATATAAAGTTAGAATATATTACTATATATTATAAATAGTGAGTGTGGAATAATATTGGATCGATGTGCGGAATTATCCTAGGCAATTGTTAACAAGATCGGTAATCATTGTTGCAATTTTATATGAGGGAGAGGCATAAGCTAACATACTTTCTCTACTTGGATCATATAAACTTATGATTGGAACAATAGCAAGCATCCACAACTACTAGAGATCATTAAGGTAAAACCCAACCATATCATTAAAGTATCAAGTCCCCTTTTTGCCATACGCAACAACCCCCTTACTCGGGTTTAAGCTTCTGTCACTCTAGCAACCCACTATAAGCGAATCATGAACGTATTGCAACACCCTACAATGGGAATCCTTCACATGTGCTCGACATAGAAGGCACCATAGGACAACACCAAAATAAAACATACAACTCAAACCAACCTAGATCATCAATCAACCCAAAAGACAAAAGAGATCTACTCAAAGAATCATAGGACGACAACACATCATTGGATCATAATATGTGGCATAAAGCAGCATGTTAAAGTAGGGGATTACAGCGGGGTGAGGGAGAGGGGACCGCTTAAAAGAGATGAGAAAGGTGATGAAGACGATCACCACGGCGATGGTTCCCCTGGTGGCACTCTGGCGCCACCGAGAGAGAGGGGTGATACGTCTCCAACGTATCTATAATTTTTGATTATTCCATGTTGTTTTATTATCAATCTTGGATGTTTAATAATCATTTTATAGTCATTTTATATCATTTTTTGGTACTAACCTATTGACATAGTGCCAAGTGCCAGTTGCTGTTTTCTGCATGTTTTTTACATTGCAGGAAATCAATATCAGATGGAGTCCAAATGCCACGCCAATTTACGATGATTTTTTATGGGCCAGAAGGAACACAACGGGCCCTGGGTTGCACCTTGGGGGAGTCCCGAGGAGGGGACAACCCACCAGGGCATGCTAGGAGGCCCAGACGCTCCCTGGTGGGTTGTGCCCACCTCGGGTGCCCCCTGGACCGACTCTTTGCTCTATAAATACCCCAATATTCCAGAAACCCTAGAAGAGTCGACGAAATTTTCATCCAGCCGCCGCAGAGTCCAGAACCACGAGATCCAATCTAGACACCATCACGGAGGGGTTCACCACTTCCATTGGTGCCTCTCCGATGATGCGTGAGTAGTTCTTTGTAGACCTTCAGGTCCGTAGTTAGTAGCTAGATGGCTTCCTCTCTCTCTCTCTCTTGATTATCAATACAAGGGTCGCTTGGAGATCCATATGATGTAAGTCTTTTTGGCGGTGTGTTTGTTGCGATCTGATGAACTTCGAGTTTATGATCAGTTATATCTATTTATATGCATGAAAGTTATTCGAGTTCTTTGATCTCGTATATGCGTGATCTCTTATAGCCTCATATTTCTTCTCCGATATTTGGGTTTTGTTTGGCCAACTTGATCTATTTATCTTGCAATGGGAAGAGGTGCCCGGTAGTGGGTTCGATCTTACGGTGCTTGATCCCAGTGACAGAAAGGAAACCGACACGTATGTATCGTTGCTACTAAGGATAAAAAGACGGGATCCATATCTGCCGCAAAAGATAAACGGATCTTGTCTACATCATGTCATCATTCTTATTGCATTACTCTGTTTTTCCTTGAAATTAATACACTAGATGCATGCTGGATAGCGGTCGATGTGTGGAGTAATAGTAGTAGATGCAGGCAGGAGTCGTTCTACTAATCTTGGACGTGATGCCTATGTAATGATCACTGCCTGTATATCGTCATGATTATTTGAAGTTCTATCAATTGCCCAATAGTAATTTGTTCACCCACCGTTTGTTATTTTTCTTGAGAGAAGCGACTAGTGAAACCTACGGCCCCCGGGTCTTCTTTCTCATATATTTGCCTTGCGATCTACTTTTTTCTTGCGTTTATTTTCAGATCTATTAAACCAAAAAATACAAAAATACCTTGCTGCAATTTATTTGTTCCGCGATCTATTTATCCCATCTACAAATTTACCTCAGTCCTTTGCCTATCTTGAGGCGCCGTACCCCGAAAGGGATTGACAACCCCTTTAACACATCAGGTTGCGAGGTGTTGTTCTTGGTGTGCAGGGGCTGTTTACGTTGTGTTGCTTGGTTCTCCTACTGGTTCGATAACCTTGGTTTCATATCTGAGGGAAATACCTGCCACCGCCATGCTGCATCATATCTTCCTCTTTGGGGAAATATCGATGTAGCTTCAAGCGACATCAAAAGGAATTTCTGTGCCGTTGCTGGGAGGATCTTCAACATAACTAGGTTCCTAATCACAAATCTCATCGCCTTGCAATTTACATTATTTTCCTCTCTTTTTCCTCTCCCCCACTTCACAAAAATTTTCCGTTTTATTCGCCTCTCTTTTTCCGTTCGCCGTGTTCTTGCCGGATCAGTTTTTGAGTGCAATCTTGTTGTGTGGTCATCATGACTCAAGAGAACACCAAACTATGTGACCTCTCAAATACCAACAACAATGATTTTATTGGCACGCCGCTTACTCCTCCGGCCACTAGTACAGAGAATTGTGATATTAATCCTGCTTTGCTGAATCTTGTTATGACAGACCAATTTTCCGGTACTCCTAATGAGGATGCCGCGTCCCATCTTAATACCTTCGTGGAATTATGCGATATGCAAAATAAAAAAGATGTGGACAATGATGCGGTCAAGATGAAATTATTTCCGTTTTCTTTGCGTGATTCTGCAAAAAATTGGTTCTCTTCTTTGCCTCGCAATAGTATCGATTCTTGGAATAAGTGCAAAGATGCTTTTATCACTAAGTATTTTCCTTCCGCAAAAATTATTTCCCTTAGAACCCAGATCATGAATTTCAAGCAACTTGAACATGAGCATGTTGCACAATCTTGGGAAAGGATGAAAATGATGCTAAGGAATTGCCCAACTCATGGGTTAAATCTTTGGATGATCATACAAAAAATTTATGCGGGGTTGAATTTTGTTTCTCGTAATCTTTTAGATTCTGCCACGAGTGGTACTTTTATGGAAATTACCTTGGGTGAATCCACCAAATTGCTTGATAATATCATGGAAATTTTTTCACAATGGCATACCGAAAGGGCTCCTACTAGTAAAAAAGTTAATTCTGTTGAAGAAATTTCTTCTTTGAGTGATAAAGTTGATGCTCTTATGAAATTGATTGCTAGTAAAAGTGCTCCTATTGATTTTAATGATATGCCTTTGTCTACTTTGATTAAGCAAAATAGTGATGCCATCGATGCGAATTTTATTTCTCGCAGTAATTTCAATAAAAATCCTTATAGATGTAATTTTAATCCTAGGCCTTTTCCTAGTAATTCCTGTAATAATTATGGTAATTGCTATGGAAATCAATCTTATAATAATAATAGGAACACCTCTGATTTTGAGAACAAATGAATAATATTAAAGAATTTATCAACACACAAAAGGTTTTCAACACTTCCATAGAAGAAAAGTTGAATAAGATTGATGATTTGTCTAGAAGTGTGGATAGAATTGCTCATGATGTGGAAAATCTCAAGATGAAATTTTTTGTGCCCACAGTAGATGAATCAATTAAAGCTCTTTATGTTTCTATGGATGAAAGTAAGAAAGAACCACTATGCTTAGAGCTAAAAGAGAATTTTTAGAAAAAGCGTTTTCTAGTGATTTCTTTTGCAAAAGTGATGAAGATCTTAAAATGATTGGTGTTTCTTATATTGATTCCTTGTTTAGTAAAATTAAGATTTATGAAAAAGGGACTAGAGAAGAGTCAACTTTAGGTAGAAGGCGTCCCAATATTTCGGAGGGTGAAAATCTTGTTGAGAAAATTGATGAAAGTGGGTTTGAAGAGGTCAAAACTTTAACTAGTGGTGTGCCCACTCTTTTGGATTACACAGACTTTAATTATGATAGTTGCTCCTTGATTGATTGTATTTCTTTGTTGCAATCCATGATAAATTCACCCCATGCTTATGAACAAAATAAAGCTTTTACTAAACATATTGTTGATGCCATGATGAAAGCCTTTGAAGAAAAATTGGAATTAGAAGTTTCAATTCCTAGAAAATTGCATGATGAATGGGAACCTACTATCAAAGTCAAGATAAAAATTATGAGTGTTTTGCTTTATGTGACCTGGGTGCTAGTGTTTCTACAATCCCGAAATCTTTATGTGATGTGCTTGGTCTTACCGATATTCAAGAATGCTCTTTAAATTTGCACTTAGTGGATTCTACTATTAAAAAGCCTATGGGAAGAATTAATGATTTTCTTATTCTTGCAAAAAGAAATTATGTGCCCATAGATTTTATTGTTCTTGATATTGATTGCAATCCGTCTTGTCCAATTATTCTTGGTAGACCGTTTTGTCCCAGCTACCTACCATACCTTGCCTTGCCGTCTTGCACCCCCTACCTTGCCGTTGCCTCGGGACTCTTCTACCCCAGCTCCGATTCCTCGGGGGTCTCTTTTGGTCCATAAAAAATCACCGTAAAATTTCAGCCCATTTCGAGAACTTTTATTTCTGCACAAAAAACAACACCACGGTAGTTCTGTTGAAAACAACGTCCGTCCAGGTTAGTTCTAATCAAATCATACCAAAATCATATAAAATTATTGTAAACATGGCATGAATACTTCATAAATTATAAATACGTTGGAGATGTATCAGAGGCCGGGATGACCAGCATCCCCATGCTGGATGTATTGCTCCGTCGGAGGCCCTGACCAGCTAGTCAGCCACGAGCGCCAAGATAGCAGGCGGCAGGGCGCAGAGGGCCCGCCCGACAGTCGGCTCGCCCTGGCCAGAAGCGGTCGCTGAAGGGTCGCGCGAGGGAGAGCGGGAGCGGCTGTCGTCCGACCCCTCCTCAACATCAGACTGGTGTGCGCGAGACCAGATCCATGGTAGTCCCCATCATCCCGCGGGCCACTGCCGAGGATGCTATCATCTGAGTAGCATGGGCGGCCAACATGGTTGGGCGGCTCAGGGAAAATCCGGAGGTCGAATCCCTGGTTGTTGAAGAAGACCCAGATAGTAGCTCGGAACTTGGAGGAACCGAGAGACTTGACCTTGAACCGAACCACCTCTTTGCGGAGGGAGTGCTCATCGACCACCACGACCTTGCCAAGGATCCGAGACATGTGGCGAATGACACGCTCCTACATCGCAATGTTGGGCAGCCCAGCAATAAGGATCCAGGCCGTGTCCAGGATGGCCACCGCCTTCAGGTCACGGATCGGCTCGGTGATGTCGATGACGAGCTTGTTCAGGGCGAGGGCGATCTGGCTGCTGCGAGTGGCATATTTGTGGCTGAGGGCGTCAGAGAAAATGACAGTGAACTCGTTCCCGGAGGTCGGGGTGACCATCAAGTCCCACTAGCAGCGATACAGATGGTTGAGCTCGGCCTCGACCATCTCGAGGGAAGCCACACTATCTTCCACCACTGTGACAATTGCCTGGAGGGACATGGTGGGCAGCGGTATATCGAGGACCTCGATGTGGAAGAACCCCAACCCCTCGATGCCGTGGTCGTACATCATCAACTCGTCGGTCACCGGTCTATCCGGGCAAACAGAGCGGGGTGGCTCGGGTCCTTGCAAAGCTAGCAGCAGGGAGGGTCGCAGTTGACTTGGGAGTGGCCAACTTTTCCATAGTTGAAGTATGGAGGACGGGGAAGGCCCAACACGGGACCTGGCACTATAGACGAGCTTGGGGGAGGGGCTAGGGGGTGAGCAGCCTGGCCGGCGGTAGCCCGACCTTGACCACGCCTCTTCTTCTTCTTGTTGGCACCCTGTCGTCCCTGGTTCTGTCCGCCCCTGACGCCACCGTCGCTTATGAGCGGTTGAGCAGGCGGGTTGGCAACATGGGCGGCAGGTACTTGCGGGTAGGGGCCGCGGTGGGCTGAGCCTGGGAGCGAGGGGGAGATGGCCGGGGCTGCCACTACGGGGAGGGGCTCAGCTCCCGCCGCCGAACTAGCAAGGGAGAGCGACAACGATGCGGGAAGTAGGGGAACAAGAGTGGCACCGCCACTCGGAGCGGCCCGGCGAACGGCGATCGTCCCGACATTCATCCCGGGGGTCGTCACGTACCAGTGAGCGGCGACCGTCGCGGTCTCGTACCTGGCGGTGCAAGTCTTCCTCATGATGGAGGGCATCTGAAAAGGGGCAGGGGGTAGAGGCGGTCATCCAGGCGGCGTTGTGGCGTGCCCCGTCATCCTCCCACTCCTGAGTCATGGCCGGAGTAGCCGCCAGGAGGGGAGCCGTCGCTGTGTGTGTGGGGGGGTGTGGAGGCGGTGGCTGGCTGGAGCGAAGGAGCACGAGACAACTCGAGGGGGTGGCGGCTATGCAGGGGATTGGGGGCAGGAAAGCCACTGTGTGGCAAAATGTATCGATCCGGTGCGGAAGGCCTAGGGCACGCATCTGGCCCAGGAATCTAGGGCCGACCCACCCTAGTCTGTCCAAGCGAGACCTAGTCCAGCATGCAATGTGTAGAGCTGGGAGCGGCAAGAGGCAGCCCACCAGCGTGCAACCTGACAGCACCAGGCCCAGGAGGCGGGGAGGGGTACCCTCTCGGAGGGTTTCCCCTCGACGAGCGGGCGTCATCGCCATCGCCGCAATCGGAGAGGGGGTGTTGGCCAAGGACAGCCAGGGACGCCGGATAGGAGGGCCATAATTGCATCATGGAGGAACCAAAGGACGCAATGAAGGTTCGAAACGGCGAGCAGCTGGAGGAGACGACCAGGGAGGGCACAGGAGCATAGGACTGATACGTCTCCAACGTATCTATAATTTTTGATTGTTCCATGCTATTATATTACCCCTTTTGGATGTTTATGGGCTTTATTTTACACAATTATATCATTTTTGGGACTAACCTACTAACCGGAGGCCCAGCCCGTATTGCTGTTTTTTTTTCCTATTTCAGTATTTTGAAGAAAAGGAATATCAAACGGAGTCCAAACAGAATGAAACCTTCGGGAGTGTGATTTTTGGAACGAACGTGATCCAGAGGACTTGGAGTGCAAGTCAAGAAGCAGCCGAGGCTCCCACGAGATAGGAGGGCGCCCCCCCCCCCCTATAGGGCGCGCCCCCTGTCTCGTGGGCCCCTCGGACGGCCACTGACGTACTTCTTCCCTCTATATATAATTACGTACCCCAAAAACATCCAGGAGGCAGACGAAACACAATTTCCACCACCGTAACCTTCTGTATCCACGAGATCCCATCTTGGAGCCTTCGCCGGCACTCTGTCGGAGGGGGAATCGACCATGGAGGGCTTCTACATCAACATCCTTGCCCCTCCGATGAGTTGTGAGTAGTTTACCACATACCTACGGGTCCATAGTTATTATCTAGATGGATTCTTCTCTGTTTTTGGATCTCAATACAATGTTCTCCCCCTCTCTTATGGAGATCTATTTGATGTAATCTCTTTTTGCGGTGTGTTTGTCGAGATCCGATGAATTGTGGGTTTATGATCAAGTTTATCTATGAATAATATTTGAATCTTCTCTGAATTCTTTTATGTATGATTGAGTTATCTTTGCAAGTCTCTTCGAATTATCAGTTTGGTTTGGCCTACTAGATTGATCTTTCTTGCCATGGGAGAAGCGCTTAGCTTTGGGTTCAATCTTGCGGTGTCCTTACCCAGTGACAGAAAGGGTTGCAAGGCACGTATTGTATTGTGGCCATCGAGGATAACAAGATGGGGTTTATATCATATTGCTTGAGTTTACCCCTCTACATCATGTCATCTTGCTTAATGCGTTACTCTGTTCTTATGAACTTAATAATCTAGCTGCAGGCAGGAGTCGGTCGATGTGTGGAGTAATAGTAGTAGATGCAGGCAGGAGTCGGTCTACTTGTTATGGACGTGATGCCTATATATATGATCATGCATAGATAATCTCATAATTATTCGCTTTTCTATCAATTGCTCGACAGTAATTTGTTCACCCACCGTAATACTTATGTTATCTTGAGAGAAGCCTCTAGTGAAACCTATGGCCCCGGGTCTATCTCTTGTCATATTTGCTTCCAATCTACTTTTATTTGCATCTATATTATAAAATACCAAAAATATATTTATCTTATCTTACTATCTTTATTAGATCTCAGTTTTGCAAATGGCCGTGAAGGGATTGACAACCCCTTTATCGCGTTGGTTGCGAGTTCTCACTTTGTTTGTGTAGGTGCGTGTGACTTTTGAGGAGCCTCCTACTGGATTGATACCTCAGTTCTCAAAAACTGAAGGAAATACTTTCGCTACTATTGCTGCATCACCCTCTCCTCTTCAAGGAAAACCAACGCAAGATCAAGACGTAGCAAGAAGGATTTCTGGCGCCGTTGCCGGGGAGGTCTTCGCTCAAGTCAAGACGTACCAATTACCCATCACAAACTCATCTCCCTCGCATTTACATTATTTGCAACTTGCCTCTCATTTTCCTCCCCCACTTCACCTTTGCTGTTTTATTCGCCCTCGCTTTCCCAATCTCCTCCTCTCTTTTCCGCTTGCCTTTTTCTGTTTGCTTGTGTGTTGGATTACTTGTTGCCATGGCGCAAGATAATACCAAATTGTGTGATTTATCGAATACCAATAATAATGATTTCCTTAGTACTCCGATTGCTCCTCTTAATGATGTTGAGTCTTGTGAAATCAATGCTGCTTTACTGAATCTTGTTATGAAAGATCAATTCCCCGGCCTTCCTAGTGAAGATGCCGCTACTCATCTAAACAACTTTGTTGATTTGTGTGATATGCAAAAGAAGAAAGATACGGATAACAATATTGTCAAATAGAAGTTATTTCCGTTTTCACTTAGAGATGATGCTAAAGTTTGGTTTTCGTCTTTGCCTAAAAATAGTATTGATTCTTGGAACAAGTGTGAATATGCTTTTATCTCTAAGTATTTTCCTCCCGCTAAGATCATCACTCTTAGGAACGATATTATAAATTTTAAACAACTTGATCATGAGCATGTTGCCCAATCTTGGGAAAGAATGAAATTGATGCTTCGCAATTGCCCTACTCATGGTTTGAATTTATGGATGATCATACAAAATTTTTATGCCGGTTTGAACTTTGCTTCTAGAAATCTCTTAGATTCTGCCGCGGGAGGCATGTTTATGGAAATAACATTGGGTGATGCTATGAAACTTCTTGATAATATTATGGCTAATTATTCTCAATGGCACACCGAAAGATCTTCTAGTAAAAAAGTGCATGCTATAGAAGAAATCAATGTTTTGAGTGGAAAGATGGATGAACTTATGAAATTGTTTGCTACTAAAAACACTTCTTTTGATCCCAATGATATGCCTTTGTCTTCCTTGATTGAGAATAATAATGAATCTATGGATGTGAATTTTGTTGGTAGAAATAGTTTTGAAAATAATGCTTATAGAGGAAACTTTAATGCTAGACTGTTCCCTAGTAATTCCTCTAATAATTATGGAAATTCCTACAATAATTCTTATGGTAATTTCAATAAGTTTCCCTCTGATTTTGAGAATAGTGTGAAAGAATTTATGATTTCTCAAAAGAATTTTAATGCTTTGCTTGAAGAAAAATTACTCAAAGTTGACGATTTGGCTAGGAACGTTGATAGACTTTCGCTTGATGTTGATTCTCTTAAACATAGATATTCTCCTCCTAAGAATGATATCAATGAGTCTCTCAAAGTAATGAGAATTTCCATTGATGAGTGTAAGGAAAGAACCGCTAGATTGCGTGCTAAAAAAGATAGCTTTATAAAAGCGTGTTCTTCTAGTTTCCATGAAAATAATGATGAGGATCTTAAAGTTATTGATTCGTCTCCTATTAGATCTATGTTTTGCAATATGAATCTTGATGATTATGGGACTCATGATGAATCAACTTTGCCTAGAAGGCGTCCCAAGAATTCAGAGTCTTTAGATTTTGATGCTAAATTTGGTAAAAGTAAGATTGGAGAAGTCACAACTTTAAATAGCATTGAACCCACTATCTCGGATTTCAAAGAATTTGATTATGATAATTGTTTTTTAAAAGGTTGTATTTCCTTGTTGCAATCCATTGTTAATTCTCCTCATGCTTATAGTCAAAACAAAGCTTTTACCAAACATATTGTTGATGCCTTGATGCAATCTTATGATGAAAAACTTAATTTGGAAGATTCTATACCTAGAGAACTTAATGATGAGTGGGAACCTACTATAAAGATTAGAATTAAATATCATGAGTGTTTTGCTTTGTGTGATTTGGGTGTGTCAGTGTACTAGAATAGGGGTACCCTAGTACCCCGAACTTGTGCACGGGCACTTGCAGCACCCAGCGGCAAGGCTTGCCAGGAGAATGCCAAGATCCTCCGTGGTTCCCTTGGAGCCATTCAAGAACTAAGTATTTAAGCTCAGGAGACAAGGCCCCGGCAAGAGGAGCTTGCCGGGAAGGCCAACCAAGGCACTCCAAGGAACTTGCCGCGACGCGCCACGCGCTCCGGCAAGGCAACAAGGCCCCGGCAAGAGGAGCTTGCCGGGAAGACCAACCAAGGTACCTCGAGGCCCGGTGAGCGCCAAGCTTACGGACCCGACAAGATAACAACAGCGGCAAGGCGCTTGCCGCGGCAGGCGGCCACTCTGTGCCCACGCTCCAGCACATCCACCAACGTGTCGCTCTGGGGGCCTCTCCAGGCGCGCGTGGCGGGAGGCTGTGCAGCCAGCGGTGCGCAGTGGCATGCGAAGTTGACAAGACCACCATCGTGGCGAACGGTGGCGCCCATAACGGTCCTTTTCTGCATTGTTTGGGCGACCCAGACGAGCATTTAATGCCCTTGTCCCCTGCCGTCAGGGTTAGGTAGGGTGCACTGTACAAGTAACTGTACCAACCACCCCACTTTTTACATTCGTACCCTTCTCTGCATTGCCACCTGTCGGTGACCCCTTGAGCATATAAAAGGAGCCCATGCGCAACGTAGAAGGGGTTGGATTGATTGGTGAGCCAGAAAACACTTAGCTCTCGCGAGAAAGAACATAATAGAACCAGACAAGCAGCAGTACGAGTGTTATCTCTCCGGAGAGCTCCGAAGTTGGGTAAACTACTCGTGTGCTTTGCCTCGATCTGCTCTTCATGCGATCTCCGCCCCCTGCCGAACCGAAAGGGGCCCGGTCCGCCGGCCCCATAGGTGTTCGTGGATCAGTTTCCCCGACATCTTTGGCGCGCCAGGTAGGGGGCGTCGAGATTGTGCGAACCTGATCCGGCGTTCACACGAGCTAGATCTTCATTCCCTTCATCAACATGCCACCGAAGCAGAAGACTTCGGCGGCAGCCGCTCCGTCCACGTCACTTCCGCCACCGTTGGAGCGAACGGGTGGTGGAATGGACGCCGTTGGAAGAATGGACGTCGAAGTGGATGCTTATGATGCTGCCAAGTCCAAGGACAAGGCTGCACAAACCTCGGCGACTGTACATGTTCTGCGCCACTCTCAGGAGGCGCAAGACCAACAGCGTCATGGCACTTGTAGTGCCATACGCATGATAGGCCAAGACCAAGCTGGTGGATCTCGGGGCGCTCAAGACCAGCATGCACGCCAGCGTGCTGGCACGAGCGGGGCACGGTCGCCTGGACGGGATACCGCTCCTTCTAACATAGTTAGAAGTCCGAGCACGTCCCCCTCCTCGCGCCGTCCCCCACTGCCACCCACCACTCCAGCAGAAGCTTTGGCGCGAGCTCAACTTCTCCTAGATTACCCTCCGACATCGGACAAGATCGACGAATGGAGGGCCACCATTCAGAGTCTCATCGGCTACGCCAACGGCGACACTCCACGGCGGCCGAGCGCGTCGGCGCCGCGGCAGGGTTGCCGGGCGCGAGCCGGTGGCGACGAAACGGGTGGAGGTGCAACTACCATGCAATCACCACCCCGAAGGCCAAGATCGCCGACTTGCCGGATCCACCTCGACAGCGACTCCACTGCATCGTCGGATCCACGAGCTCGTCGCGATCAGCGCCAAGTTCTTCATGATCGACAACAAGAAGATGCTCGAACTCGCATCGAGCGCCAAAGAGAAGCGCGACGTCAATCCGACAAGAGCGCTGGGCCCTCTGTTGACATGCATGCACCAGGGGAACCAGGCGATCTACCGTACGCGGTAGGTTGCCCTGCGTTCACTCGTGAGCTGCGGCAAGTCCAGTGGCTCAGCACAAAGAACTTCAAGCCAGACGTACCGGAGAAGTATGACGGCAAGACGCATCCGTCGGAGTTCCTCAACATTTACACCATTGCGGTGCAGGCTGCTGGGGGACGGGATGACAAGATCCTTGCCAACTACTTCCCGCTGGTACTCAAGCCCAACGTCAGGTCCTGGCTCGTGCACTTGCCGGACAACTCCATATCCTCTTGGGCTGATCTGTGCCATCAGTTTGTCGGCGCCTTCACAGGCGGACACAAGCCTCATGGCCAGGAGAGTGATCTTCATCTGCTCGCCCAGAAGGAAGGAGAGCCCCTGTGCAAGTACATTCAGAGATTCAGCAGTGTGCAGCACAACATCCCAGACGTCCACCCTGCCGCGGTGATTAGCGCGTTCCATCAAAATGTGCGAAACCGCAGGATGCGGGAGGAAATGGCGATGTGCAAGATCAGGGACGTCAGTGAGTTATATGCACTGGCCGACAAGTGTGCACGTGCTGAGGAAGGAAGGAGACTCCCCGGAGAGAATGTAGGAGCGGGAGGATCTGACAGTGAAGATGCTACCCCGGCAAGGAAAAACCGGCGGCGGAACAATAGAAATAGGAAAGGCAAAGAGGTGCTAGTTGTTGAGCAGTCCGGCAACGGTGGTGGTGCCAAGGAAGCCAAAGCTGGTGACTCCGGCAAGGAGGTTGCCGCGGAGGTGGCGGTCGCCGACAAGCAGGACGGCACCAACAAGCAGTATTGCAAGATCCACCGCACCAAGGGCCATGATCTCCAGAACTGTAAGAAAGTCGACCATCTTGTTGAGCAACAGAGATCTGAATACGAGCGGCGCGACAAGGAGAAGGCCCAGGAAGGTGCTGGGGGAGCCGGCAAGAAACGTCCCGGCCGAGGAGGACACCGCGGCAAGGCCAAGCAGCGGCAAGGAGATAGACCTCCTCGCGGCCGCGACAAGGATGAAGATAATGACGACAATGAAGACATGGATGATGAGGAGACTGATGAGCAGGAGTTCCAGAAAGCCACAGAGGTCCTGTGCATTGACGGTGGTGCTTCTCTGCACACCTCGCACCGCCAACTCAAGCAGTGGGTGCGGGAAGTTAATGCAGCAGAACCACCCGTCGAGTCACGCCAGCCTCTGAAATGGTCCAGCACGCCTATCATCTTTGATATTGAGGACCACCCTGATCGCATAACTGCGGTCGGGTGCTTGCCGATGTTGGTTTCACCAACAATCCGCAACCTCAAGGTCACTAAGATGCTAGTTGACGGCGGGGCCGGCTTGAACCTGATCTCCTCCGTGGTGCTCCAGAAACTCCAGATCCCTGACAGCGAGCTCGAAGAGACCGGTACATTTCAAGGAATCAACCCGGGAAGAAGCAAGCCGAAGGGAAAGATCACGTTGCCGGTAACATTTGGCAGCGAGCTGAACTTCAGGACTGAGAGGGTCACATTTGATGTTGCTGACTTTCCATTACCTTACAATGGAATCCTTGGCCGTCCGGCACTCGCCAAGTTCATGTCAGCCTCTCACTATGCGTACAACATACTGAAAATGCCAGGCCCGATAAGTGTCATCTCTGTCCCTGGCGACAAGAAGGATGCTCTTATCTGTGCCGACAAGATCTACCGGGAAGCAGCAGCCACAGCAGAATGCAAGACACTTGCCGCTCAAGCTCCCGGGGGGAAGAAGAAGACCAAGTCTGGCAAGAGTTCTGATGCCCACTCCGGCAAGCGCAACTCTTTGGAGTGCTGCGCTATCGTCGAGGACGCACCATCGAGCTCCACCGACAAGTGTAAGAAGGTAATGACAGCTCCACCTGAGACCAAGAAGGTGTCCGCCAAGGAGGACGGCGCTAGTGGTACCTTCACCATCAGCGCCACTCTTGACCCCAAATAGGAAAGCGCGCTCGTTGCTTTCCTGTGGGCGAATGTCGACGTGTTTGCGTGGCAACCGTCTGATATCCCCGGTGTTCCCAGGAAAGTAATTGAGCACCACCTTGCCGTCTGTCCTCATGCGCGGCCCGTCAAGCAGAAAGTCAGGAAACAGGCAGTGGAGCGCCAAGAATTCATCGCAGAAGAAATCAAGAAGTTGGAAGCAGCAGGCCTTGTCAGAGGAGTTCTCCATCCCACATGGTTGGCCAATCCTGTTGTCGTGCGCAAGGCTAACGGGAAATGCAGGCTTTGTATTGACTTCACTGATGTTAATAAAGCTTGTCCCAAAGACCCATTTCCCTTGTCGCGCATTGACCAGATTGTTGACTCCACAGCCGGATGTGATTTGCTTTCATTTCTTGATGCATACTCAGGATACCATCAGATCTTCATGGCAGAAGAGGATGAAGAGAAAACCGCATTTATCACCCTGTGTGGCACGTACTGCTTCGTACGGATGCCTTTCGGTTTGAAGAATGCTGGTTCAACATTCGCAAGGGTGGTCCACCACGCTTTTGAGCCGCAGATGCACAGAAATGTGGAAGCCTACATGGATGACATAGTGGTCAAAAGCAAGAACAGGGCGACGCTGATTCAAGATTTAGACGAGAGATTTGCAAATCTGCGCAGGATCAACCTCAAGCTTAACCCCGAGAAGTGCCTGTTTGGAGTCCCATCCGGCAAGCTTCTCGGGTTCTTCGTGTCTCAGCGGGGAATTGAAGCCAATCCCGACAAGATCAAGGCCATTGAGCAGATCGAAGCACCAAAGCGCGTCAAGGATGTACGAAGGCTTGCCGGTTGCGTGGCTGCTCTCAGCAGGTTTATCTCTAGATCTGCTGAGCGCGCCCTGCCATTTTTCAAAATTTTGAAAAAGGCAGGTCCAATGAAATGGACTCCGGAGGCGGAGGCTGCGCTGCAGGACTTGAAGAGATACCTGTCCTCCACTCCAATACTTGTCGCACCTAAGCCGCAAGAGAAGTTGCTACTGTATATAGCGGCAACCAATCAAGTGGTTAGTGCTGCGTTAGTGGCGGAGAGGGATGCAGATGATGAGCCAGCAACCACGGCAGATGCATCCAGCGACAAGCAGGGGGCTTCGCCGACAAGCTCTGGTCCAGACAGAGATGGATCTGCGCAGGAGCATGATAAGATGTAGAAGAGAATGGTGCAGCGTCCAGTTTACTTTGTTAGTTCCCTTCTACAGGGGGCTAGATCAAGGTACTCTGGTGTGCAGAAGTTGCTTTTCGGCCTCCTCATGGCCTCGAGAAAGCTGCGCCATTACTTCCAAGCACATGAGATCACAGTCGTCATTCGCTTTCCGCTGAAGAGGATACTGCAAAATCCAGAAGCGACAGGCAGGATTGTCGAGTGGGCGCTGGAACTGTCAAGCTTTGGCCTCAAGTTTGAGAGCACTTCAACTATCCAAAGCAGGGCATTGGCAGAGTTCATAGCAGAATGGACGCCAACACCAGATGAAGAAATTCCAGAGACGAGCATCCCCGTCAAAGAGGCAAGCAAAGAGTGGCTGATGTACTTTGATGGTGCCTTCTCGCTGCAAGGCGCCGGTGCGGGCGTGCTACTTGTCGCGCCCACCGGAGAGCACCTGAAGTACGTAGTCCAGATGCACTTTCCCAAGGAGCAAGCAACTAACAATACTGCAGAGTATGAAGGATTGCTTGCCGGTCTCAGAATTGCAGCAGACCTTGGGATCAAGAAGCTCATTGTCAGGGGTGACTCACAGCTTGTCGTCCGCCAAGTGAACAAGAACTACAAGAGTCCATTGATGGAAGCATATGTTGATGAAGTGAGGAAGCTAGAAGAGCACTTTGACGGCCTACAGATGGAGCATATCCCAAGCGCTCAGAATGACATTGCTGATGGCCTGTCAAAGTGCGCCGCACTAAAGTTACCTGTGGAACCAGGGATCTTTGTGCTCAAGTTGACTCAACCATCCGTAACACCATCAACTGGACAAAGCAAGAAGAGGAAGTTGGTTTCTGGTGACTACTTTCCGACAGAGCTCCCCGAAGCCGCCGCCAAGAAAGTCCCCAAGATCAACACCAAGGATGCTGAGGGGCAGTCTGCTCCGGCAAGCCTTATGGTTTGTTCCGTTGAAGCAGACGCTCCCGACAAGTTTTGCTCCGGCAAACTTGCCGGGGAACATCAAGCTCCGACAGGGCCGCGAGTCCTTGCCGTAGAAGTGGATGTTCCCGCAGCAGCAGATGTGCCTTTAGTCCTTGTTGTCGAGCCACAAGCTCTAGCATGGGCACAGCAGATTGTCCATTTCCTTCAGACAGGAGAACTTCCCGAAGAGCAAGAAGAAGCGGAAAAAGTAGCCCGGCAGTCAAGTATGTACCAGTTTGTCGATAGCGTACTGTACAGAAGAAGACTCAACAGTGTGAAATTGAAGTGTATTTGCTGGGAAGATGGACAAAAGCTGTTGGCAGAGATACATGGAGGCATATGTGGCCACCACATTGGCGCAAGAGCACTTGCCGGCAAAGCTTTCCGGCAAGGTTTCTTTTGGCCGACAGCCCTCCAGGATGCAACTGCACAAGTAACCAAGTGTGAAGCGTGCCAGTTCCACTCCAAACAGATACACCAGCCAGCTCAAGCTCTCCAGACGATCCCTTTATCCTGGCCATTTTCGGTCTGGGGGCTTGATATCCTTGGCCCTTTCCCCCGAGCTGTCGGGGGCTTTGAGTACTTGTACGTCGCAATCGACAAGTTCACAAAGTGGCCGGAAGTGCAACCAGTGAGGAAGGTGACAGCACAGTCAGCAGTCAAGTTCTTCAGGTCAATTGTTTGCCGTTTCGGGATCCCTAACAGGATCATCACCGACAACGGCACGCAATTCACGAGCCGCACCTTCATGCAGTACGTCCAAGACCTTGGCGCCAAGGTCTGCTTCGCTTCTGTAGCTCATCCAAGAAGCAACGGTCAAGCAGAGAGGACAAATGCTGAAGTGCTGCGCGGGCTCAAGACCAGAACTTTCGACAGGTTGCGCAAGTGCGGAAGAAACTGGATCGAGGAGTTGCCGGTGGTTCTTTGGTCGATCAGAACGACGCCAAATCGAGCCACTGGCCAGACGCCTTTCGCTCTAGTCTATGGAGCAGAGGCAGTTCTCCCCACAGAACTCGTATACGGATCGCCTCGAGTGCTCGCTTATGATGAGCTTGAGCAAGAACAACTGCGACAAGACGACGCGCTGCTCCTTGAGGAAGATCGTCTTCAGGCTGCTGTACGAGCTGCTCGATACCAGCAAGCTTTGCGCCGCTACCATAGCCGCAAAGTTAAGGCTAGAAGCTTCGAGGAAGGCGACCTTGTTCTTCGGCGTGTTCAGTCCGCCAAGAATTCCAACAAGTTGACGCCGAAGTGGGAAGGCCCTTATCGGGTGAAACGAGTCATAAGGCCCGGCGCTGTCCGCCTTGAGACCGAAGATGGCATTCCGGTGAGCAACTCCTGGAACATAGAACATTTTCGTAAGTTTTTCCCGTAGGGCGCGGTTGCCGGAACCCGTTCCGGCAACCACCTTTTGTACAAGTCTTGCCGCTGTTGCATGTAATCCTTTGTACAAAGCGGGGCGCAGATCCCGTGCATAAATAGAACCCCTTGTGCTCCGCACAACTTGTCCATTTCATGCATTAGTTTCTTTCTTGCATGTGTTATCTGACACTTTGTGCAGCACCTACATCCGGTAAGCAATAACGAGCCGAAGGGCTCCATATCATTATTTTCTCTTCTTTCTTATTTTTCAACAAAGGAAAAGAAGGTTCCCTCGCACACAAGTTTGCCTGGGGGGAAGGAGAAGATTGTGGTATGGACCAGGCATCGTTCAAGCAAAGTTTTGCCTTGCTGGGAAGTAAACGACAGAAAAGCTAAGTTGCCAAAGTTTGAGCAATCAGTTTTTAAATTTTTGAGTTATTTTCCTCGAACGACCCTGCTTTGTATGGAAAACCTGTGCGCGGAGGAACCAACTCGTGGCTAGTTGCGCCCTTACTTTGTTTCGAGTCTGCTCAACAACTTAAGTGTGCTGCATCTAGTCGCGACAAGGTTTCTTGTCGGAAGCAGCGCCGCCAGCAGGCTGCTGAAGTTCCGCACTCAGCGCTCGCGGCTCTGGTGCCTGCGCCGACAAGTTCCCTAGAAGCGTAGGGTAAAAACATACAAAGTAAGGAATCTAGTAGAGGAAATAACATAGCAATTGATAACAGAAATAAAGTTATATTACAAGATAACTTGTCGCAGCTCTAACAGACAGTTTTCATAACGTGATTAGCAGCGACAAAGGAAAAGAAGAAATGGGTGGCCTAGTCTACGCGGTCGCCCTCAACCCTCTTGATCTCGCTCACCTTGTCCCCTACCGTCAGGGTTAGGTAGGGTGCACTGTACAAGTAACTGTACCAACCACCCCACTTTTTACATTCGTACCCTTCTCTGCGTTGCCACCTGTCGGTGACCCCTTGAGCATATAAAAGGAGGCCCATGCGCAACGTAGAAGGGGTGGGATTGATTGGTGAGCCAGAAAACACTTAGCTCTCACGAGCAAGAACATAATAGAACCAGACAAGCAGCAGTAGGAGTGTTATCTCTCCGGAGAGCTCCGAAGCTGGGTAAACTGCTCGTGTGCTTCGCCTCGATCTGCTCTTCGTGCGATCTCCGTCCCCCGCCGAACCGAAAGGGGCCCGGTCCGACGGCCCCATAGGTGTTCGTGGATCAGTTTCCCCGACAGGGTGCTAGTGTTTCCACGATTCCGAAAACTTTATGTGATATTCCAGATTTCCATGATATTGATGATTGCTCGTTAAATTTGCACCTTGCGGATTCCACCATTAAAAAGCCAATGGGAAGGATCAATGATGTTATTATTGTTGCAAATATAAATTTGGTGCCCGTGGATTTTATCGTTCTTGATATAGATTGCAATCTTTCTTGCCCTATTATTCTTGGTAGACCTTTCCTTAGAATGATTGGCGCGATTATTGATATGAAGGAAGGGAATATTAGATACCAATTTCCATTAAAGAAAGGCATGGAGCACTTTCCAAGAAAGAAAGTCAAATTACCTTATGAATCTATCATGCGGGCTACTTATGAATCAAGTGCCTGAGATGGCACTCGTTAGATCTATCTTTGCTTTTATGCCTAGCTAGGGGCGTTAAACGATAGCGCTAGTTGGGAGGCAACCCAATTTTCTTTGTGTTTTTTGTTTTTGTTCCTGTTTAGTAATAAATTTTGCTTCTACCTTCTGTTTAGATGTGTTTTTATCTTTTAGTTAGTGTTTGTGCCAAGTAGAACCTATAGGATAAACTATGATGATAGTTGATTTGATTCTGCTGAAAAACAAAAACTTTGCGCTCACGAGGAAAAATTCAATAAATCACAGAAACGGATTTTGCATTGATTCTTTTTGCTGCTAATCAATAATTTTTTTCCAGTACGCCCTATTTTGGTAGGATTTTTAGAGTTCCAGAAGTTTGCGTTAGTTACAGATTGCTACAGACTGTTTTGTTTTTGACAGATTCTGTTTTTCGTGCGTTGTTTGCTTATTTTGATGCATCTATGGCTAGTAAAATAGTTTATAAACCATAGATAAGTTGGAATATAGTAGGTTTAACACCAAAATAAATAAAGAATGAGTTCATTACAATATCTTATGTGGTGGTTTTGTTTCCTTTCACTAACGGAGCTTATAAGATTTCTTGTTGAGTTTTGTGTTGTGAAGTTTTCAAGTTTTGGGTAAAGCTTTTATGTACTATGGAATAAAGGGTGGCAAGAGCCTAATCTTGGGGATTCCCAAGGCACCCCAAGATATTCAAGGATAGCCAAAATCCTAAGCTTGGGGATGCCCCGGGAAGGCATCCCCTCTTTCGTCTTCGTTCATTGGTAACTTTACTTGGAGCTATATTTTTATTCGCTACATGATATGTGTTTTGCTTGGAGCGTTGTGTATTATATTAGTCTTTGCTTTTTAGTTTACCACAATCATCCTTGCTGTACACACCTTTTTGGAGAAGCCTATTTGATTAGAATTTGCTAGAATACTCTATGTGCTTCACTTATATCTTTTGAGCTTGATAGTTTTTGCTCTAGTGCTTCACTTATATCTTTTAGAGCACGGTGGTGTCTTAATTTTGGAGAAATAGCTAGTCTCTCATGCTTCACTTATATTATTTTGAGTGTTTTAGAACAGCATGGTATTTGCTATGGTTATATTTTGGTCCTGGAATGGTGAGCATCCAAGTTGGGTATAATAAAAACTATCATAGGAAGTGAATTGGATGCTATGATCAATTTGATACTTGATAATTGTTTTGAGATTTGGAGGTAGTGATATTAAAGTCATGCTAGTTGGGTGATTATGAATTTAAAGAATGCTTCTGTTGAAGTTAGCAAGTCCCGTAGCATGCACGTATGGTTAAAGTTATGTAACAAATTTGAAACATGAATTGTACCTAGCTTGTGCATCCTTATGAGTGGCGGTCGGGGACGAGCGATGGTCTTTTCCTACCAATCTATCCCCCTAAGAGCATGCGCGTAGTGCTTGATTTCTGATGACTTCTAAATTTTTGCAATAAGTGTATGAGTTCTTTTGACTAATGTTGAGTCCATGATTATACACACTTTTACCTTTTCGCCATTGCTAGCCTCTTCGGTACCGTGCATTGCCCTTTCTCACCTTGGGAGTTGGTGCAAACTTCGCCGGTGCATCCAAACCCCGTGATACGACACTCTCCATCACACATAAACCTCCTTATATATTCCTCAAAACAGCCACCATACCTACCTATTATGGCATGTCCATAGCCATTCCGAGATATATTGCCATGCAACTTTCCACCGTTCCGTTTATCATCATCAGGACATATATTACTTTTGTCATATTGCCATTGCATGATCATTGTAATGCCCCGGATTCGATGCGCCAGGTGTCTGCCATTTATTCGTCACTGTTGCCATGTCATGTGCTTGTGTGTTGCATTTTGTCATGTCATCATGTGCATTGCATTGCATACATGTTCTCCTCATGCATCCGAGCATTTTCCCCGTTGTCCATTTTGCAATCCGGCACTCCTATGCCCTCCGGCGTTCCCCTTTTGTCTCCTGTTGTGAGTGGGTGTTAAAATTTCTCGGAATGGACCGAGGTTTGCCAAACGGCCTTGGTATAGCACCGGTAGACCGCCTGTCAAGTTTCGTGCCATTTGGAGTCTGTTTGATACTCCAACGGTTAACCGCGTAGCCCAAAACCCCCCTTTCTCTTTGCAGCCCAACGCCCTTCCAAAGTGGCCCAAAACCCATCTAAGTATCTTCCATGCTCTCGGTTGTTCGATCACGATCGCGTGGCTGAAAACCGCTCCTCATTTGGACTCTCCTAGCTCCCAGAATCTATAAATATGCCCTCCCCGTCCAAATTCACGGATGATTTCCCCCGAAACACTAGCCCCTTCTCCACCGCGCCGCCGGACATGTCCATCCGCGCCGGACATGTCTGCCAGACACGTCGTTTCACCCAATCAGGGCGTGCCACGTCATCGTCGCCGCCCCCGCGCCCAATCCCGCGTCGCCACATGGGCGCCGCCGAATCCCTCCGCGCGCCGCCGCCCGGGGCCCAGATC
>NC_041383.1:281591997-281596065 GCF_002162155.2 Triticum dicoccoides | reverse complement strand
GGGCCTCCCGCGCCTCGCCTCCGGCCTCCCCCGTCGTCGCCGGCAGTCGTCCCGGCCATCTCCGCCGCCGGATCCGCGCTCGTC
This sequence comes from Triticum dicoccoides, assembly GCF_002162155.2. Taxonomy (NCBI): domain Eukaryota; kingdom Viridiplantae; phylum Streptophyta; class Magnoliopsida; order Poales; family Poaceae; genus Triticum; species Triticum dicoccoides. The sequence continues at coordinate 281,595,981 of NC_041383.1, read as the reverse complement.
ACCGGTGCCGACCTCACCGGAGTCCGCCTCGACCCGGATCCACCTCGCCCGACCCGGATCCACTGCCCGTGTTGACTTTCCGCGAGGTCCATTATTCTGCCGAGTCCCCAGATCTGCAATATTAGCATGCCATGTTCACTGCATCATATCTCCATGCATACTGCTCCGTTTCCTGTGTGTAATATGTCAAATTGTTCGCCTCAATGAGTACTTAATTTCATTCCATTGCATCATGTTCATTTGAGCTCATCTTGATGCCTGAATCATCGTTGCAAGAGTGCTTCATAATGTTGTCTGCTGTGTGTTAACAGAACATGCTCATTTGACATTTTTGCCATGATTGATGTGTGCATCCTATGAGGTTGATGTCTACATGTGTTTTGAACTATGCCATGTCTTCTTTACATAGGTGCTTACCATGTATTTTTGTGATCAATGTGGTGACTAGCACAAGCATGCAAACTAGGCTTTGTGATGTTGCTGATTTCAGTCCCTGTTCTGTTGTTATTTTGATGCCATGTAAACATGATGCTACAGAGAGATCCATGCTTATTTTGAGATACTTCAGTAAGGGTGTTTTGAACATATGGTTATTGTATATCCATTCATGCCCCTGTTTGCCATTATGGAGTAGTCTAGCATGTCATTTTCGTGCTCTACTTTTGCTACAAAATGTTTCCTGGCAGATTGTTTACATGTTATTCAATTTTGCCAAGGTTGTTGTAGTTGATCCTTGCATGCTATGAACTTGTTCTTGCCTTGGTTTGTTTCACAAACATGTCTTCTTACTGTTGGTTGCCTTGTCATGCCATGTAATGCTCTGTGGTGAGTGTTACAAGCTCATCTACAAGCCTACTTATCGTTGTTCCTGCCATGTATGAATCTGTATTATAACTTGCTATGTTTACATGGGTGCCATCATATTTTCTGATCCTTTTTGGCTCATGGTCAGTAAGGGACTCTTGTTCTATGCATTTAGTAGGTTCATGCCATGCCTTTGTTTGCCATGATAAGTTCCTGTAACATGTTGTTTGATAGCTCTAAACATTGCAACCTGATGTTATTTTCTGCTAAGTCTGAAACTATTATTATTTGCAATCTTGCCATGTGTGTTTGAGCATGTTCTAGTGATTTCTGGAGATAGCTCATGTTCATGTTTTGTTATGCTTTACCTGTACATCATGCCCATGTCTTTTGTTTTCATGTTGATATGCTGTAGCTTATTGTTTTGTTGCTTGCAATATGCCTAGTTGCTGTTTTGGACAGATTGTTGCTATAACTTGTATAGTGTGTGTGTGTTGAACCGTTGCTCCGTTTGAGTGTGCTCTATATGAAACTTGCTTAGAATTGCTTGTAGCTTCATATTATCATGTTGCATCCTTGTTTTAAGGTGTTTGCTTGATGTTTGGGTGCATTTCGTATCAATGCCATGTTTAACTTGTTTTGCTCATATCTTCTAGGCCGTAGCTCCGAACTAAATGAACTTTATATGTAACTTGACTAGAATCTCATGTAGATCATCTTGGTGCATCTTAACTTGATGTTTAACAACTTGAACATAAGGTTTATTCAGACCTGGACCAACTTCGAAATTGGCATATGAGGACTTACCGGAATTGTTATATGTTGTTCCCGGCCTCATTTGAACTTGCTTTGATGTGTTGTTCTTGCTTGCATCATCTCTTGCCATGAATAGCTTCATGTAGCCTTGTCATGCATCATGCTTGTTATGCATCATGTCTTGTCTATGTGTGGTGTGTTTACTATGTTGTGTGCTTCTTCTCGATAGTTCCCGTTTTGTTGCGATCGTGAGGATTCGTTCGTCTACGCTTGGTTCGTCTTCATGGCTTCATCTTCTTCATGGACTCGTTCTTCTTCCTTGCGGAATTTCAGGCAAGATGACCGCTACCCTGGATCTCACTATTATCATTGCTATGCTAGTTGCTTCGTTCTATCGCTTTGCTGTGTTACCTATCTTTTGCTCATCAAGCCTCCCAAATTGCCATGAACCTCTAACCTTTGACACCCTTCCTAGCAAACCATTGCTTGGCTATGTTACCGCTTTGCTCAGCCCTCTTATAGCGTTGCTAGTTGCAGGTGAAGTTGAAGATTGCTCCATGGTGGACATGATTTTGTTGGGATATCACAATATCACTTATTTAATTAATGCATCTATATACTTGGTAAAGGGTGGAAGACTCGGCCTTTTGCCTGGTGTTTTGTTCCACTCTTGCCGCCCTAGTTTCCGTCATACCGGTGTTATGTTCCCGGATTTTGCGTTCCTTACGCGGTTGGGTGATTTATGGGACCCCCTTGACAGTTCGCTTTGAATAAAACTCCTCCAGCAAGGCCCAACCTTTGTTTTACCATTTGCCTCACCTAGCCCTTTTCCCTTGGGAGTCGCGCTCTCGAGGGTCATCTTTATTTTACCCCCCTCGGGCCAGTGCTCCTCCGAGTGTTGGTCCAATCTAGAGCACCGTGCGGGACCATTCCTTGGCAACTTGGATTCGTCGATTCCTGTACGCTTAGCTTATCCGGTGTGCCCTGAGAACGAGATATGTGCAGCTCCTATCGGGATTTGTCGGCACAGCGGGTGGTCTTGCTGGTCTTGTTTTACCATTTTCGAAATGTCTTGTAAACCGGGATTCCGAGTCTGATCGGGTCTTCCTGGGAGAAGGTATATCCTTCGTTGATCGCGAGAGCTTATCATGGGCTAAGTTGGGACACCCCTGCAGGGTATAATCTTTCGAAAGCCGTGCCTGCGGTTATAGGCAGATGGGAATTTGTTAATGTCCGGTTGTAGATAACTTGACACCAGATCCGAATTAAAACGCATCAACCGTGTGTGTAGCCGTGATGGTCTCTTTTCGGCGGAGTCCGGGAAGTGAACACAGTTTTTGGGTTATGTTTGACATAAGTAGGAGTTCAGGATCACTTCTTGGTCATTGCTAGCTTCACGACCGTTCCGCTTGCCCTCCTCTCGCTCTTATTTGCGTATGTTAGCCACCATATATGCTTAGTCGCTGCTGCAACCTCACCACTTTACCCTTTCCTTTCCCTTTAAGCTTTGCTAGTCTTGATACCCATGGTAATGGGATTGCTGAGTCCTCGTGGCTCACATATTACTACAACAACAGTTGCAGGTACAGGTTACATGATGATCATGACGCGAGAGCGATGCTTACTTGCTTGAGTTCTTCTTCTGCTTCTTCTTCGATCAGGGGATAGGTTCCAGGTCGGCAGCCTGGGCTAGCAGGGTGGATGTCGTCGAGTTTCTGTTTGTGTTTCGTCCGTAGTCGGATGGTGCTCTTATGTAAGATGATGTTGTATTCATGTGGCATTGTTTGCCTCTTGTATGTATCCCCATCTATTATGTAATGTTGATGTAATGATATCCACCTTGCAAAAGCGTTTCAATATGCGGTTCTATCCTTGGTGGGACCTTCGAGTCTCTTTAGGATAGTATCGCATATTGGGCGTGACAAGTTGGTATCAGAGCCTCGACCGATCCTAGGAGCCCCCTTGATTGATCGTGTAGTTTGGCCGTTGTTGAGTCTAGAAGAAAACTGTTTTCAGAGTCTAGTTATATCGGAGAGTAGGAATTCTTTTTACTCCTCAGCCCCTTCGCCGCTCTGGTCAGGAATCTTGACGTAGGTGTTTTGAATTACTCCTCTTCCCATTCAAATTTTTCTTTAGATTCACGCAGTTGGTTTTCCGATCATTGGTTCTCAGCTCTTTTCATCCGGTGCATTTCTCGTCCAGTTAACTCGAGCCTCTTCATCGTTGCCAAGTTCAATTCTCAGTTGTTTTCTTTTCCCACCCACCCACCCCTTTTCATCTCGGAGTCGAAGTTCGTAATCGAATATCCATCCTACTCGTGTGAAGCCTTTGCTTTCTTTCAAACGGTGTTTTCTCTTCAAGTTATTCGTCGGTTTTCCCCCTCCCGAGTTGCCTTTGTTTTTCCCGCCCTCCCACCCTTTTCTT
>NC_041383.1:281589143-281591766 GCF_002162155.2 Triticum dicoccoides | reverse complement strand
GTCTGAATCTCTCTCGACCATCTATTTCATTCGTGTGGAGCCTCTTTAGTCTTTCTTTAATCATTTCAACCGGTGAATTCTCATCTCGGTGGACATTCTTCATCTCTTTTCTTTTCCGGTGGATTCAATTCTAATTTTTGGTAGTGATTATATTCTTTTCCTCGGGTCAAGTGTTTTCCCTGCTCGGTCTCCTCTCACCAGTTTATCCTTCCGGAGTGTTCAAGACATCTCAGGAGATTCGTCTGTGTTCCAATTAAATTCGAGGTTGTCACCTCATTCAAATATTTCAGTTGTTCCAGTGAATCATCTATCTCTTCAACATACTTTTCAAGGGTGTTTCTTTCAGTGGGCCCTAACCCACAGGTCTTTTCCCAGGATCTTACCTGACTCTTCTAATTCCCCCAGAGTTATTCTCAATTCTTTTCAAGTGTGACGTAGGAATGGATCCCATCAGTCCTTGCCTTCTCCAAGATCTCTTTCAAATCATTTCATTGTTGACTCAACGTCTTTGGTTCTCATTCTACTGGAGTACCTCAGTAATTTTGGTGGTGTTTCTCATCGTCTTTTGAAGATCGAAGAAGAGTTTTTCCTCTAATTTTTGTCCGTTCTCTCGTATATTCGTGATTCTAGCTTCATGTCATCCTCTCGAATTATTCCAATCGTCAGATATTTTTTTCTTACCCATTCGGAGTATGTCAGAAGTTGTTTTCCCATTTCTTTTCACCGGAGGCCATCGTTCCAGAAGAATTCTTCATCCTCTCATTCCAGCTATCGTTCTCTAATTATCTCGGCGCTTCGCTCAAATGTTCTTTAATCAGCTTGTTATCTCTTTGTTCTTTTGCATCTAAATTTCCTCTAGCATATTTGTTCTTCTAATTATTCCCGGTGATTCTTTCTCTTTCATCAGTCATTTTTGAATTCTTAAGGTGGTTCGTTCAAGTTTCTTTTCTTTGATTATCATTTTAATTCATCGTTCTTTTCAATCCTACCGGTGGTTCATTGAAGACCTTTCTCAAGTTTTGCGTCATATACCCCCTCAATCCATTTCCAACGAGAATAAGTAATATGCGAAATCCATCTTGTCATCAATTTAATTTGATGAAGGATAAGCATACAATAAATCTTATTCTTATTTCATCCAAGTGAGTAATCCCTTCCTTCGGAGTTTGTTCTTGGTGAATAAATTCTAGTTCCAAGTGTTTTCATCTTTTCTTTTCCGGAGTTCAAATTTCCTCGGTCATATCATCGGAACCTCCATCTAAATCATCGCAATGCTCATCTTATTCTTTCATCCTTCATTTTATCTTGTCATCCTTTTGTTACCGAAGTTCTTCATGGTGGTTCTTTATGATTTAATTCATTCTTTCAAGAGTTCATCAAGATTTTGTCGGTGGAGTTCAAGTATCTTTTCTTCTCCCGTCTTGAAGAGCAAATAATGCTTCATTTTCTTGGGAAGTGGAGTTTTGCATTTCTTCGTTCTTCTCAGATATTCAAATCCGTTCAATCCTTCCTTCTAAGTTCTTTCCATTCCATTCTTTTAATTCTTCCGGAGGCATTGTGTTGTTTATCTCATCAAGTGCCATCCCATCTTGTGAAGCTCGTGTTCTATTCTTCCATGTTTCAGCCGGAGTGCTGCCTAAATCCTTTCAGTCTTATTCGTTTCTTATCTCGTTCTAACCGGAGTGGTTTCATAGTCTATCTGATTCCGTGAGCTTTCGATTCTCGTCTCTCTCGTCGTTCCTCTCTTCTTCTCGAGTGCTCTCGATTCTTTGCTTCTTCTCTTGAGTTCGTGCTTCACCTCTTCCTTTTTCCCTTCTGTCTTGGTCCTAAGATCTCGGGACGAGATCTCTTGTTAGTGGAGGAGTGTTGTAACGCCCCGGATTCGATGCGCCAGGTGTCTGCCAGTTATTCGTCATTGTTGCCATGTCATGTGCTTGCGTGTTGCATTTTTTCATGTGATCATGTGCATTGCATTGCATACATGTTCGCCTCATGCATCCGAGCATTTTCCCCGTTGTCCGTTTTGCAATCCGGCACTCCTATGCCCTCCGGCGTTCCCCTTTTGTCTCCTGTTGTGAGTGGGTGTTAAACTTTCTCGGAATGGACCAAGGTTTGCCAAGCGGCCTTGGTATAGCACCGGTAGAGCGCCTGTCAAGTTTCGTGCCATTTGGAGTCCGTTTGATACTCCAACGGTTAACCGCGTAGCCCGAAACCCCGCCCCTTTCTATTTGCAGCCCAACGCCCTTCCAAAGTGGCCCAAAACCCATCTAAGTCTCTTCCATGCTCTCGGTCGTTCGATCATGATCGCGTGGCCGAAAACCGGTCCTCATTTGGACTCTCCTAGCTCCCAGAATCTATAAATATGCCCTCCCCGTCCAAATTCGCGGATGATTTCCCCCGAAACCCTAGCCCCTTCTCCACCGCGCCGCCGGACATGTCCATCCGCGCCGGACATGTCCGCCGGACACGTCGTTTCGCCCAATAAGGGCGTGCCACATCATCGTCGCCGCCCCGCGCCCAATCCCGCGTCGCCACGTGGGCACCGCCGAATCCCTCCGCGCGTCGCCGCCCGGGGCCCAGATCCGGTCCGCCCCGGGCCGAACCGGGCTGCGCCGGGCCCGCA
>NC_041383.1:281564820-281588747 GCF_002162155.2 Triticum dicoccoides | reverse complement strand
GTCGTCGCCGGCCGTCGTCCCGGCCATCTCCGCCGTCGGATCCGCGCTCCTCACCGGCGCCGACCTCACCGGAGTCCGCCAGACCCGGATCCACCTCGCCCGACCCGGATCCACTGCCCGCGTTGACTTTCACCGAGGTCCATTATTCTGCTAAGTCCCCAGATCTGCAATATTAGCATGCCATGTTCACCGCATCATATCTCCATGAATACTGCTCCGTTTCTTGTGTGTAATATGTCAAATTGTTCGCCTCAACGAGTACTTAATTTCATTCCATTGCATCATGTTTATTTGAGCTCATCTTGATGCCTGAATCATCGTTGCAAGAGTGCTTCATAATGTTGTCTGTTGTGTGTTAACAGAACATGCTCATTTGTCATTTTTGCCGTGATTGATGTGTGCATCCTATGAGGTTGATGTCTACATGTGTTTTGAACTGTGCCATTTCTTCTTTACAGAGGTGCTTACCATGTATTTTTGTGATCAATGTGGTGACTAGCACAAGCATGCAAACTAGGCTTCGTGATGTTGCTGATTTCAGTCCCTGTTCTGCTGTTATTTTGATGCCATGTAAACATGATGCTACAGAGAGATCCATGCTTATTTTGAGATACTTCAGTAAGGGTGTTTTGAACATATGGTTATTGTCTATCCATTCATGCCCCTGTTTGCAATTATGGAGTAGTCTAGCATGTCATTTTCGTGCTCTACTTTTGCTACAAAATGTTTCCTGGCAGATTGTTTACATGTTATTCAATTTTGCCAAGGTTGTTGTAGTTGATCCTTGCATGCTATGAACTTGTTCTTGCCTTGGTTTGTTTCAGAAACATGTCTTCTTACTGTTGGTTGCCTTGTCATGCCATGTAATGCTCTGTGGTAAGTGGTACAAGCTCATCTACAAGCCTACTTATCATTGTTCCTACCATGTATGAATCTGTATTATAACTTGCTATGTTTACATGGGTGCCATCATATTTTCTGATCCTTTTTGGCTCATGGTCAGTAAGGGACTCTTGTTCTATGCATTTAGTAGGTTCATTCCATGCCTTTGTTTGCCATGATAAGTTCCTGTAACATGTTGTTTGATAGCTCTAAACATTGCAACCTGATGTTATTTTCTGCAAAGTCTGAAACTATTATTATTTGCAATCTTGCCATGTGTGTTTGAGCATGTTCTAGTGATTTCTGGAGATAGCTCAGTGTTCATGTTTTGTTGTGCTTTGCCTTTACATCATGCCCATGTCTTTTGTTTTCATGTTGATATGCTGTAGCTTATTGTTTTGTTGCTTGCAATATGCCTAGTTGCTGTTTTGGACAGATTGTTGCTATAACTTGTATAGTGTGTGTGTGTGTGTGTTGAACCGTTGCTCCGTTTTGAGTGTGCTCTATATGAAACTTGCTTAGAATTGCATGTAGCTTCATATTATCATGTTGCATCCTTATTTTAAGGTGTTTGCTTGATGTTTGGGTGCATTTCGTATCAATGCCATGTTTAACTTGTTTTGCTCATATCTTCTAGGTCGTAGCTCCGAACTAAATGAACTTTATATGTAACTTGACTAGAATCTCATGTAGATCATCTTGGTGCATCTTAACTTGCTGTTTAACAACTTGAACATAAGGTTTATTCAGATCTGGACCAACTTCGAAATTGGCATATGAGGACTTACCGGAATTGTTATATGTTGTTCCCGGCCTCATTTAAACTTGCTTTGATGTGTTGTTCTTGCTTGCATCATCTCTTGCCATGAGTAGCTTCATGTAGCCTTGTCATGCATCATGCTTGTTATGCATCATGTCTTGTCTATGTGTGGTGTGTTTACTATGTTGTGTGCTTCTTCTCGATAGTTCCCGTTTCGTTGCGATCGTGAGGATTCGTTCGTCTACGCTTGGTTCGTCTTCGTGGCTTCATCTTCTTCATGGACTCGTTCTTCTTCCTTGCGGGATTTCAGGCAAGATGACCGCTACCCTGGATCTCACTACTATCATTGCTATGCTAGTTGCTTCGTTCTATTGCTTTGCTGCGTTACCTATCTTTTGCTCATCAAGCCTCCCAAATTGCCATGAACCTCTAACCTTTGACACCCTTCCTAGCAAACCATTGCTTGGCTATGTTACCGCTTTGCTCAGCCCTCTTATAGCGTTGCTAGTTGCAGGTGAAGTTGAAGATTGCTCCATGGTGGACATGATTTTGTTGGGATATCACAATATCTCTTATTTAATTAATGCATCTATATACTTGGTAAAGGGTGGAAGACTCGGCCTTTTGCCTGGTGTTTTGTTCCACTCTTGCCGCCCTAGTTTCCGTCATACCGGTGTTATGTTCCCGGATTTTGCGTTCCTTACGCGGTTGGGTGATTTATGGGACCCCCTTGACAGTTCGTTTTGAATAAAACTCCTCCAGCAAGGCCCAACCTTGGTTTTACCATTTGCCTCACCTAGCCCTTTTTCCCTTGGGAGTCGCGCTCTCGAGGGTCATCTTTATTTTACCCACCCCGGGCCAGTGCTCCTCCGAGTGTTGGTCCAAACTAGAGCACCGTGCGGGACCATTCCTTGGCAACTTGGATTCGTCGGTTCCTGTACGCCTAGTTATCCGGTGTGCCCTAAGAACGAGATATGTGCAGCTCCTATCGGGATTCGTCGGCACAGCGGGTGGTCTTGCTGGTCTTGTTTTACCATTATCGAAATGTCTTGTAAACCGGGATTCCGAGTCTGGCCGGGTCTTCCTGGGAGAAGGTATATCCTTCGTTGATCGCGAGAGCTTAGCATGGGCTAAGTTGGGACAACCCTGCAGGGTATAATCTTTCGAAAGTCGTGCCTGTGGTTATAGGCAGATAGGAATTTGTTAATGTCCGGTTGTAGATAACTTGACACCAGATCTGAATTAAAACGCATCAACCGTGTGTATATCCGTGATGGTCTCTTTTCGGCGGAGTCCGGGAAGTGAACACGGTTTTTGGGTTATGTTTGACGTAAGTAGGAGTTCAGGATCACTTCTTGGTCATTGCTAGCTTCACGACCGTTCCGCTTGCTCTCTTCTCGCTCTTATTTGCGTATGTTAGCCACCATATATGCTTAGTCACTGCTGCAACCTCACCACTTTACCCTTTCCTTTCTCTTTAAGCTTTGCTAGTCTTGATACCCATGGTAATGGGATTGCTGAGTCCTCGTGGCTCACAGAATACTACAACAAGAGTTGCAGGTACAGGTTACGCGATGATCATGACGCGAGAGCGATGCTTACTTGCTTGAGTTCTTCTTCTGCTTCTTCTTCGATCAGGGGATAGGTTCCAGGTCGGCAGTCTGGGCTAGCAGGGTGGATGTCGTTCGAGTTTCTGTTTGTGTTTCGCTCGTAGTCGGATGGTGCTCTTATGTAAGATGATGTTGTATTCATGTGGCATTGTTTGCCTCTTGTATGTATCCCCATCTATTATGTAATGTTGATGTAATGATATCTACCTTGCAAAAGCGTTTCAATATGCGGTTCTATCCTTGGTGGGACTTTCGAGTCTCTTTAATAGTATCGCATATTGGGCGTGACAATCATGTAGTTGACATCGTATTTGTGGCAAAGCCATCATGCATTATTTTTCATACATGTCTGTGACGCCCGGGTAATCAAGCTACAGTAACCCTACGCTAATGATGCCATGTCACGTCGGTTACTGTTGATAAACTCGCGTCGCTTCGAAACCCAGTTCAAATTCAAAATTAAAATAAAGGCAAACGATAAAGGTTTTCAAATATTAAAACTAAATGTTCGGGTGGAGCCAAATAATTCATAGGTAATTATGGTGGGGAAAGCACACCTTTATAAAATAGTTAAAATACTCTAGGATGAATAAAACAGCAGTAAAAACAATTATTTAAATACCTTTTGTAATTAATAAAATGTCAAACTAATTTATTTGAGGATTAGACTTTTTGTGACTATGGACTAAGTTGAAATTCTAATTTAGATGCTACGTGTATATTTTAATAAAACTAAAATAATAGGAAACAAAACTAAAACAGAAAAGGTAAAATAAATAAAAAGTAAAAACAAAATAAAAGCAAAGGGACCCCCCACTGCGCCAACCGGCCCAGCTGACAGCCAGGCCAGCCCAACTGGCCCAGCCCACACCCCCACTCATCCCCAACCTCCTGCTACAGGGAGGCAGGGGATTGTGGCGGACATCCGACGGCCATGGCCGCGCCATGGCGCATGCCGGCCATCCCCCGGTCCCCTTGGAGTATAAGGCCGAGCCCCCAACCCCCCCAGCGAACCCTAGCCCTCAATCCCTCTTCCCCGTGCCGCTTCCTTCTCTCCCGAGCAAAGCCGTCGCTACCGCTCACTATAGCCATGGCCACCGGCCAACCCTCGCCGACCCGAGGTGTCCAGGAGGACCCTCGTCTTCAACCACGTCGCCTGCGCCCCTGGATCGAGGCGGGGGAACCACCGAACGTCTCCTTCGATCTGCTCTTCTCTGCCTCGGCCACCGCGACATCGTCGTCGATCTGCCGCACCGCGACCTCCCGGGCCTCCCCGTGCTGCTACTCGACAACGCTGTGAGCCGCCGGTGCCGTGCATCCTCTACCCCTCTCCCTATCGCCCTATAGCTTGCCCGCATAGCTCCACCGTCGTCGCCGTTTGTATTCGTCGCCAACATGGTCTCCGTTGACCAGTTGGTCATGTGCGTCGCCGGTAGCCTCATTAGTCCCCCGTGAAACAAATGCAGCGATCAAATTGATCGATTTCGGACCGAAGCACCACCCCCATCGAACCAATGCTAGTGCCGCCGCCGGACGGCGAAGTTGCTGTTGAATCCGGCCACCCCACAGCCTTGTGCGGGCGCCCCTGGATGCGCTCGGACAAGGGCTGCTCCCTAGTGCACTCGGCTCGACCTACTGCCGCCTATAGTGCCGCTCCGGCGAGCGTCCGCCGCTGCCTGCGAAATCCCGTGGCCGCGCCTGGAGCTCCGCTCCCTCGCGCATGCCTCGCTCATGCCATGCCCCTGCTCGCCAACCGCCGCTGCGCCCGCGCCTCCCCAACGCGCTCCCCGCCACTGCATCGCCCGCGCCACACCACTGCTAATGTTCTGCCTATACTACTCCTGCTAGCAATAGCTGCTAGCTAGCTTTTCAATTTCTACAATAACCAACCCTCTAGACAGCCCCTAGACAGCGCCTAAACGACTGTTAACAGGAGCAAAAATATTATGTGAAGGTAGTATACTTGACAAACTCCATTTTATCCTACTGGATCAAATCCATTTGATGCATGTATTAACTCCTATGAAAATCACAAAATGCTATCTTTTGTTAACAGAAGATAGTTTTAACCTCCAGCATCGTGTGTTGCGTGCTGTGTGTGTGCCGTGTGTGTGGCCGGCCCTTGTTAGTACTAGGTTTAGCTAGTAGTATTAATAAGTGCTAAGTTAGCCTAATATTAGATGACATGTAGGCCCCCAATTAAATAAGTTAGGTTTGTTTAATTTTTAGGTAAATAGTCCATGACATGTGGGTCACAACTCTCTTTTTGACTAGTCAAATTGACTTGGTCAACTTGAATTAAAAGTAATTTAGAAAATGGTTTAAAACTTTAAAAATTAATATAAAATAAACCGTAACTCAGATGGAAAAACTTTGTACATGAAAATTGCTGAGGACGAAGAGACGAATCCGGATACGTAGCCCGTTCGACCGCCACACATCCCTAGCATAGCAAACCTGCAACATTTCACCTCCGGTTCATCTGTCCAAAAACGCGAAACACCGGGGATACTTTCCCAGATGTTTCTCCCTTTCGCTGGTATCACGTACTGCCGCGTTAGGGCACACCTAACCCCGCTCATTGTCATGCCATGCGTCGTCATGCTTATGTTTGCATTGTATTTACTGTTTCTTCCTCCTCTTCTCTCCGGTAGACTACGAGACCGACGCTGCTGCTACCCAGTTCGACTACGGAGTTGACGACCCCTCCTTCTTGCCAGAGTAACCAGGCAAGCCCCCCTTGATCACCAGCTATCGCCTACTCTCCTCTATATTGCTTGCATTAGAGTAGTGTAGCATGTTTCTGCTTTCTGTTAATCCTATTCTGATGCATAGCCTGATATTGTTGGTACATCTGTTGATACTTTACCTGCAATCCTAAATACTTAGTATAGGATGCTAGTTTATCATCTGTGGCCCTACATTCTTGTCGGTCTGCCTTGCTATACTATCGGGCCGTGATCACTTGGGAGGTGATCATGGGTATATACTATACATATATACATACTATACAGATGGTGACTAAAGTCGGGTCAGCTCGTTGAGTACCCGCAAGTGATTCCGATGTGGGGGCTGAAAGGACAGGTGGCTCCATCCCGGTAGAGGTGGACCTGGGTTCCCAACGGACCCCGACTGTTACTATGTGGCGGAGCGACAGGGCAGGTTGAGACCACCTAGGCGAGAGGTGGGCCCGGCCCTGGTCGGCGTCCGCGGTTACTTCATAATAACACGCTTAACGAGATCTTGGTATTTGATCTGAGGCTGGCCATTGGCCTATACGCACTAACCAACTACGCGGGAAAGATATGGGCACTCGACGTCGTGGTATCAGCCGAAGCCTTCGTGACGTCAGCGACTGAGCGACGCGCGCCGGGTTGGACTGCGTTAATGCAACTTCCTTTGTAATGGAGGTTGCTAGGTCTGCTTCCGGCCGTGTACGCAACGTGCAGGTGTGCAATGGGCGATGGGCCCAGACCCCTGTGCGCATAGGAGTTAGACCGGCGTGCTGACCTCTCTGTTGTGCCTAGGTGGGGCTGCGACGTGTTGATCTTCCGAGGCCGGGCATGACCCAGGAAAGTGCGTCCGGCCAAATGGGATCGAGCGTGTTGGGTTATGTGGTGCACCCCTGTAGGGAAGTTTATCTATTCGAATAGTCGTGTCCCTCGGTAAAAGGACGACCCGGAGTTGTACCTTGACCTTATGACAACTAGAACCGGATACTTAATAAAACACACCCAAACAAGTTCCACAGACAACCCGGTGATCGCTTTTCCACAGGGCGACGAGGGGAGGATCGTCGGGTAGGATTATGCTATGCGATGCTACTTGGAGGACTTCAATCTACTCTCTTCTACATGCTGCAAGATGGAGGTGGCCAGAAGCGTAGTCTTCGACAGGATTAGCTATCCCCCTCTTATTCTGGCATTCTGCAGGTCAGTCCACCGATATGGCCCTTTACACATATACCCATGCATATGTAGTGTAGCTCCTTGCTTGCGAGTACTTTGGATGAGTACTCACGGTTGCTTTTCTCTCTCTTTTCCCCTTTCCCTTCTACCTGGTTGTCGCAACCAGATGCTGGAGCCCTGGAGCCAGACGCCACCGTCGACGACAACTCCTACTACACCAGAGGTGCCTACTACTACGTGCAGGTTGCTGACGACGACCAGGAGTAGTTTAGGAGGATCCCAGGCAGGAGGCATGCGCCTCTTTCGATCTGTATCCTGGTTTGTGCTAGCCTTCTTAAGGCAAACTTGTTTAACTTATGTCTATACTCAGATATTGTTGCTTCCGCTGACTTGTCTATGATCAAGCACTTGTATTCGAGCCCTCGAGGCCCCTGGCTTATATTATGATGCTTGTATGACTTATTTTATTTTTTAGAGTTGTGTTGTGATATCTTCCCATGAGTCCCTGATCTTGATCGTACACGTTTGCGTGTATGATTAGTGTACGATTAAATCGGGGGCGTCACAATGTCACTCTTGATTCTGTGCACCATCCCGGTACACCGCCGGAGGCATTCATATAAAGTCATATCTTGTTCTAGTTTTGATTTGTAATTCATATGTTGTAATCAATAGAAGTGTGATGATCATCATTATTAGAGCATTGCCCAAAGAAAAAAAAGGCCAACAGAAAAAAAAGAAAGGCCAAAAAAAAAAGAAAAAAAAGGGCAATGTTACTATCTCTTTTTCCACACTTGTGCTTCAAAGTAGCACCTTGTTCTTCATGTAGTGAGTCTCATATGTTGTGCTTCAAAGTAGCACCATATTTTTCATATAGTGAGTATCATAAGTTGTCTTTTTCATACTAGTGGGAATTTTTCATTATAGAACTTGGCTTGTATATTCCTACGATGGGCTTTCTCAAATGCCCTGGGTCTTCGTGAGCAAGCAAGTTGGATGCACACCCACTAGTTTTTTTTGTTGAGCATTCATTTATAGCTCTAGTGCATCCGTTGCATGGCAATCCCTACTCCTCATATTGACATCAATTGATGGGCATCTCCATAGCCCGTTGATTATCCTTGTCAATGTGAGACTTTTTCCTTTTTTGTCTTCTCCACACAATCCCCATCGTCATATTCTATTCCACCCATAATGCTATATCCATGGCCCACGCTCATGTATTGCGTGAAGGTTGAAAAAGTTTGAGATTATTTAAGTATGAAACAATTGCTTCGCTTGTCATCGGGGGTATAGAAGTTGGGAACATCTTTGTGTGACGAAAATGAAGCATAGTCTAACTATATGATTTTGTAGGGATGAACTTTCTTTTGCCATGTTATTTTGAGAAGACATGATTACTTTGATTAGTATGCTTGAAGTGTTACTATTTCTTTTATCAATATGGACTTTTATTTTGAATCATTTGGATTTAAACATTCATGCCACATTAAAGAAAATTACATTGAGAATTATGCTAGATAGAATTCCACATCAAAAATTTCTTTTTTATCATTTACCTACTCGAGGACGAGCAGGAATTAAGCTTGGGGATGCTTGATACGTCTCCAACGTATCTATAATTTTTGATTGTTCCATGCCATTATATTACCCCTTTTGGATGTTTATGGGCTTTATTTTACACAATTATATCATTTTTGGGACTAACCTACTAACCGGAGGCCCAGTCCGTATTGTTGTTTTTTTTTGCCTATTTCAGTATTTCGAAGAAAAGGAATATCAAACGGAGTCCAAACGGAATGAAACCTTCGGGAGCGTGATTTTTGGAATGAACGTGATTCAGAGGACTTGGAGTGCAAGTCAAGAAGCAGCCGAGGCTCCCACGAGATAGGAGGGCGCGCCCCCCACTATAGGGCGCACCCCCCTGACTCATGGGCCCCTCGTGCGGCCACCGACGTACTTCTTCCTCCTATATATACCTACGTACCCCGAAAACATCCAGGAGGCAGACGAAACACAATCTCCAGCATCGTAACCTTCTGTATCCGCGAAATCCCATTTTGGAGCCTTTGCCGACACTCTGCCGGAGGGGGAATCGACCATGGAGGGCTTCTACATCAACATCTTTGCCCCTCCGATGAGTTGTGAGTAGTTTACCATAGACCTACAGGTCCATAGTTATTAGCTAGATGGCTTCTTCTCTCTTTTTGGATCTCAATACAATGTTCTCCCCCTCTCTTGTGGAGATCTATTTGATGTAATCTATTTTTGCGGTGTGTTTGTCGAGATCCGATGAATTGTGGGTTTATGATCAAGTTTATCTATGAATAATATTTGAATCTTCTCTGAATTCTTTTATGTATGATTGAGTTATCTTTGCAAGTCTCTTCGAATTATCAGTTTGGTTTGGCCTACTAGATTGATCTTTCTTGCCATGGGAGAAGTGCTTAGCTTTGGGTTCAATCTTGTGGTGTCCTTACCCAGTGACAGAAAGGGTTGCAAGGCACGTATTATATTGTGGCCATCGAGGATAACAAGATGGGGTTTATATCATATTGCTTGAGTTTACCCCTCTATATCATGTCATCTTGCTTAATGCGTTACTCTGTTCTTATGAACTTGATACTCTAGATGCAGGCAGGAGTCGGTCGATGTGTGGAGTAATAGTAGTAGATGCAGGCAGGAGTCGGTCTACTTGTTATGGACGTGATGCCTATATATATGATCATGCCTAGATAATCTCAAAATTATTCGCCTATCTATCAATTGCTCGACGGTAATTTGTTCACCCACCGTAATACTTATGCTATCTTGAGAGAAGCCTCTAGTGAAACCTATGGCCCCGGGTCTATCTCTTATCATATTTGCTTCCAATCTATTTTTATTTGCATCTATATTATAAAATACCAAAAATATATTTATCTTATCTTACTATCTTTATTAGATCTCACTTTTGCAAATGACCGTGAAGGGATTGACAACCCCTTTATCGCGTTGGTTGCAAGTTTTCAGTTTGTTTGTGTAGGTGCATGGGACTTTTGAGGAGCCTCCTACTGGATTGATACCTTGGTTCTCAAAAACCAAGGAAAATACTTACGCTACTATTGCTGCATCACCCTCTCCTCTTCGAAAAAATCCAACGCAAGCTCAAGACGTAGTAAGGACGTCAGAGCTGCAGGGAGTGAGCGCCAGGACACGCGAGCCGGGCCAAGCTCCGTGCGCCCAACTACCCCCCAAGAACGCGGTGGTGCACACCACCCCTCCGCAAGGCTGTGCCTTGGGCCACAGGCGAGCGAGCGGAGGTCGTCGGTCAGGTCTGCGGCAACCACCGCGAGCTAGGCAGAACCCCCTGTCCCCATCACGAGGGGCTGAGCCAATGGCCACGCTGGTCGGTGCGGCGGGACCAGGAGCATGGGAGGGAGTTGAGGTCCGGCCGTGGATCTCTCCAGGGGATCTCTCCTCCTCGTCGGCTAGGTCGGCCCAGCAAACCCTATGGGGGCCAGGGGAGCGGTCGGACAAAGGGCAGGGTACCGACGGGGACGCGGGCTCCGGGTTGAGAGACGGCTAGGAGACGGGCAGAGGGGCGGAGGATCCGCCGCCATTGGCGCCGGCGTTGGGGGAGGCGCACAACGGGGGCGGGGGCGTGTTGCGAGAGCCTCCGCCAAAGCCCTCCATCTCCTGTTCCTACTATTGTCCTACTTGTTTATCTTCCATGGGATATGCCAACATAAATTGGTTTACGCTGTGGGCAGCAGCACATGTCCCAAATCCGAGATAACTTCAGCTAAAGTTCTTATACTCTCCGACGTGTAATACGATTATCCTCAAAGTCGTAAAATGCTCCACTATGGTGCTTATGTACGATGATACGCTCCAACACGGTCCTGGCAACGTCTCCCGCTACGCCCTGCACCCAGACATATGCCATGTCAGCACACATTAGAAATGTGAGTCCATATGCCAGTGCGCGAGAGAGAAATTAATCAGACAAATAAAGCGTCCGCGGTGCGTCTGATACAGAGACAAAAGGCTAGCCGGCAACATTAGCTAGTCAGCTGAGCGACATATGAATCATGTAGAGTGGTGACATAACCACAATATAGACCAATTTCCCGTATAGCTTGCATTCAGGAGACCACAAAAGCGTAGCGTACCTGTTTTTTCTTTTTAGAAAAATCTTCAAGCGATTTTCCTAATACGTATTCTATCGGTTTCCTTTATACTCCCTCCGTCCCAAAATTCTTGTCTTAGATTTGTCTAAATACGGATGTATCTAGTTACATTTTAGATACATCTGTATCTAGACAAATCTAAGACAAGAATTTTGTGATGGAGGGAGTATTTTATCTTACCAGGTTTGTGTCTATTTTAAATTTACCTTTTTATATAAATAATACAGTTATTGTGTATTTTAAATCTATGTTCTTTGTTGTTTTATGGTAACCTGAAGAGGTAAACACCAACCTTCTCTAAAATTTATGTGGATTAAAAAGAAGAAATGTAAGGAAAGTTTATGTGTCTTCATTCAGGACCACAAGCACGCACAATTATTGTGCAACCTCATTGTATTTTTCAAATACACAACTTTAAAAAAATTGAGAACGTGTAGTTTGAATAATTTTAATATTTTTTTAGAAATTAGTTATAGTCTTGCCCAATTATGTGCCCAACTACTGGTTCTCCTATTGTTTCCCTCCAAGTTCATGTTTATTTTTACACCAGTTTAAATTTAAAAATTATCTATCTTCATTCAGGACCACAAACACTCACAATTACTGCTTATATTCATTGTATTTTTTATACACAAAGTTACTTATAAAGTTGACAACATATATTAAAAATTATTGTGTAATCATTATAAATTCTAGAAATGTATTAAAAATTGTTCAACTTGTATTAAAAAATTCAACATGTTTCTTACACGTCGAACTTTTTTTTGAAATATACATTGTAAATTTTTTGAATGCATGATGAACATTTAAAATAATACATTGACAATTTTTAATACGCATTAAAGATTTTCCAAAAACTTTTTGAACATTTTTTGCAAATGCACAAACACTTTATGTATCTTTCATAGTGATTGTAATTTTTTTTCTTACATTTACTTTTTCAAATGGGAAAAGATAAAAATAAACGTGAACTTGAGAAAAAAACTATTTGATTAGGAACGTGATAGTCTCTTGGAGAGGTACATGGAAGCGCACTATGCAAAAGTCTTGGTCAGGAATAATACTCCCTCCGTCCCAAAATGTAAGATAGTATGTCAAAAAGCGGCTTACATTATAGCACAGAAGGAGTAAAATTTTAGCACGCTTTTGCTTCGTGGTTAGCTTATGCGCGCTTTGCAATCAGCTCATAGGTCTCAGGTTCGAACCTTGATTTTGCTATTCCTTCTCTCTTGTGTACCGACATGTGGGTCCCATGCTTCTACTGTACCCTGACGTGCCACCGGATTGGGCTGCTAGGCGTAACGTGAGATGTAGTCAGGATTGTATTGGATCATATTCTCGTATTTGAGGACTGTAGTGGAGCATTTCATGAGTTTGATGACTGTTATGTTACGGGCCGGAGAGTACAAGGACTGTACATGTAATTATCTCCCCAAATCCACAAGATACAAGCCTAATTAGGCTCCGGAGGAGGCAGAGGGGCGACGACAGACAATGCCTCAATGAGCGGAATCGTGAAGGATTGCATCGATGTCGTCACACTCCCATTGATGGCTAAACACCTTCTACTGTTGCATAAACCACAAAGTTTGTAAATTGCATCGGACGCGTGACGCAAGAGGAAACAAATTGGTTTTGAAATAGTCCAAAGAGTCCATGTGCTCGCTCCAAAAGTCAGACAATGAGCATGATGGTCATTAGCATTACTAGACTGAACCATTTGAAACAAGTTCGTAAAGTTAGAAGGGCACCATCCACAACCGACCATTTCCTGTAAACAATTTCAAAGGAATTGCGACGTCACATACTTGAAAATATATGATTGGAGTCCTCATCCACATCAAATAACAGACATCGGCCATTTCTGTGGCCATTCATTTATGGACCTCAACCTCTGAAGGGACCCGTCCTCACATTAACCGCACATGAAAATATGGATCTTTAGGGGAAGTTTTATGTCCCAAATAAGGAACAACTCATCCGGGGCCGGCTTAGCCGCAATAGCCCTATAAAGGGACTTTATGGAGAAGAGACCGGATGCTTCCAAGTGCCAAGACATCGATCGGGCCCCAAAGATTAGAATGGATTGCAATGCAGTCTAGTAGCCTTTCCCAAGCCGCCAATCCACTGGGATAAAGGCACGCTTGAAAGTGAGCGCCCAAAATCCAGTAGGGACATCTCAATAGAGATATTGTGATCAACGCAAATGGTTAAAAGTTTAGGGACCTAATCAACAAAGGGCGCATTTACGATCCATCTATCAAGCCATATTAACGTTGAGGAGCCCATCCCAATTGAGATCGACGAACCAAGACAAAGAACCGAAAGGAGCGAAACAAGGGATTGCCAAAACCGGATCTCCTCCCATGCTGACAAATGGCTAAGGGTTGCCCATGAAGATACTTGGATTTAATAATGTCGAGCCACAACCCTCCTTCATTTTTTGAAATGTGCCACAACCATTTGGAGAGAAGGGAAATGTTCATACGCTTGGTTGAGATGATTGCTCGACCCCCCGGTCTTTGGGTTTATAAATATCTACCCATTTAATCATGTGATACTTTTGCTTGTCCTTCTCCCTTTCCTAAAAAACATGGACTGATACTTAGCAATCTCTTCATGAAGGCCTTCATAAGTGCATAAAAGCCCATGATAAACATGGGCAAGGTCGACAAGGACAATTTCATAAGCACCATCCGAGCCGCGTTAGGGAGCAACCTGCCCTGCCAAGGCTCAACCCACCGGCCAGAGATCCTTCATCATGAGTTGAGAGTCACTAATTGGGATCCCTAAATACGAAGTTGGGAAGATCCCCAACGTACAGTTTAGATGTTTCTCAATGCTCTAACGCTCGTCCTCCGAATAACATAATACCATCACTTCACTCTTGTTCAAGTCGATGGTCAATCTAGACATCTCTTGAAAACACAAGAGCAAGAACTTAAGGTTGACGATATCTAGCTCGGACGCGACCACCACTTTTAGTATAAAATTGTGCTTCAAAGTAGTGTATGGTTCTTATAGATATCATAAAGTGCTCTAGGTCTAGCTGGGCAATTTTACATCATAGGAGTTGGCTTGTATATTCCAATGATGAACTTCCTAAAATGCTCTAGATCTTCGTGAGGAAAATGAAGTTAGATGCACACCCACTTTCCCATAGGAGAGTTTTCATACATTCATAGCTCTAGTACATCTGTTGCATGGCAATCCCTACTCCTTGTAATAACATTGTTTATAAGGCATCTCCAGTGCCGAATGATTAGCTGCATTGGTTCCTTCATTTTTGACTTCTCAGAAACCCCCATCATTATTATCTTTTTACATTAAGTGATAAGTTCTAGACT
This sequence comes from Triticum dicoccoides, assembly GCF_002162155.2. NCBI lineage: Eukaryota > Viridiplantae > Streptophyta > Magnoliopsida > Poales > Poaceae > Triticum > Triticum dicoccoides. Next base: position 281,574,068 of record NC_041383.1, on the reverse strand, counting down.
AACGCTCAAGTATTGAATGGGTCTTGAGTGGATAATATAGAAAGGTCGTGTAATTATTATTGCTTGGTTAGCCTCCGTTCGGTTTATGATAAGATTACCATTAGATTATGATATAGACAAAAGTAATGTTGAGTTCCCGACAGACCTTCTCTTTGTGAACTTTGGCATGGGAACTCCGACTTGACTCATTGTTTCATAAAAAGCAAAAACTTGTTTACTTGTATATGTTCTTATGTTACTTGCTTAGTAACAACTGCAGAAAATTGCATTGCATCAATATTTTTTGGATTTAAACACTACTGTCGGTGTTCTGGGAACGGGGGTACCTAGACTTGCCTGCCTGCGGCACACGGCGTGGCTCCACCGACGATCTACTACGACCCACCTTCGACATCGACAACTCAAGACCCTCGCGAGGTGCCAAGCCTCGCGAGGCGGATGGCAGCAAGACCTCCAGAAGGAGCAGCCTCCTCAGGCGGGCTCCCGAGGAGCGGAGATTTCCATGCAAGCCTCACCTCGCGAGGTTCGTATGACGTGAGCCATGACGACCAAGGCCAGGCGGGTGCCAGCGGGCACAGTGTACCAGTTTCCTCTTTGGTGCTAAGGAGACAAGCTCTGGCACGGAGTCCCAAGGAATCAGCTAAAGGTTTCCATTCCCATGCAAGAAGACCAACACCGCCAGGACGGCGGGATGAAGGTCATCACCGAGCCCACCGCGACATCACGACCAGAGACTTTTTCAGGCGAAGACTACTTTTGTCAGGATAAGATGTACTAGTTGTCTCCCTTCGAATTTGGCCATTGTGGGATCCCTTCCCGCCTTCATTTGGGAAGAGGACCAAGGCCACTATAAATAGGACCTAGCCACCACCATAGAGGGGGAACAGATCCATTCCATCCTGACCTGCTTACCAGCTCATTTGAGCTCAAGAACACACCTCCTGAGGTGGTTCTTCACTGTACTAATTCATCCTCAGCCCCTCGAGGCCAATCCACCACAAAGCAGGAGTAGAGTTTTACACCGCAAGCCATCGAAAACCTGGGTAAACTGCTGTGTCCCCTTTCCCTTGAGTTGGCCGAGCTAGGCAGTGAGGTTGGCGAGTAGGCAGACTCGGGAGGTTGAGTTCTTTGCATGCACCCCAGAGTTCGAACCTCTCAAGGGTTTTTGGAACCCGAAATCTGACATTTGGCGCGCCAGGTAGGGGTGCATCAAAGGTTCGCCACTCTGTCCACTGAGCTCCGCTGTCGGCTCTCATGGCGGATACTCCTCCATCGACCAGATCGACGCGCGCCTTCGGAGGAGCCGAGGGCCTCCGAGCTTTCACCCCCACACTGCGGCAGGTGTAGTGGCCATCCAAGTTCAGTCCGGAGTTGCCGCCCCGCTATGACGCGCGGCAGATCCAGCAGGTTTCCTCCAAGCATACGAGGAGGCAGTTTGGGTGGCCGGTGGCGACGACAAGGTCATGGCCAACTGGCTCCCCATGGCCCTCGCGGGCGCGCCAGGCTTCTCAACTCTCCAGGGTCTTCAATGGCCTCTTGGGAGGAGCTGCGTGGCCTCTTCGTCGCGCGCTTCGCGGTGCCGGTGCCACACGCCATCGCAGCCCTCCTCGGTGGTTCACAGGCGCCACCCTAGGACCACCACGTCAAGCAGTTCTTCCGCCAGGTGGGTGCCGCCCGCGAACGGCAGGGGGCTCCCCTGGGCTCGGCGGCGCCCAAAACTGGCCTCACCCTTCGACTCAGGGGATCACCCCACGACCACCGTAGGCGCCGGCACGCTCCCGATGCTTTGTACCCCCACCATCTGCAACATGGCGGTCACCAAGATCCTCATCGATGGTGGAGCCGGCCTCAGTGTGCTCTCTATGGAGGCATTCGGCTTGCTTCATGTGTCTCATGGCCGGCTCCGCCCCACCAAGCCTTTCTCTGGAGTCGTCGACGGCTCCACCTGCCCCCTAGGGCATATCCGCCTTCCCGTCCCCTTCGGCACCCGCGACAACTACCGCACTATGTTATTGACTTTGACATCGCCCGAATCGGCCTCCCGTACAACGCCATTCTCAGGTACCTAGACCTGGCGAAGTTCATGGCAGCAACTCACCCAGCCTACAATCTCATGAAGATGCTGGGAAGCAGCGGCGTCCTCGCGGTGACAGGGGACACCAAGGACGCGCTATTGGCCCTCAAGCTCGCCTTCAGGTCCGCGGCGGCCGCACATTCAAGTGAGGAAGGATCCCCAGAGGCCCCGGGGGCTGCACCAGCAAAGAAGAAACACTTGTTCTCCCAAGATCGTGCCGAGACGAAGCAACTGCCGGATGATGAAGACGGAGCATCGGGCGCCACCTTCAACATAGGTGTCGGCCTCCCTCTAGATCATGAAAAAGCATTGGTCAACTTCTTACGCGCCAACAAGGAAGTGTTCACATGGGATCCCAAGAACCTAGTTGGGATCCCGAGGGGAATAATTGAGCATCACATGAGAGTGTGCCCTAACGTGCGCCCAGTGAAGCAGAAGGCGCGACGGTAGTCCACAGAGAAGCAGGCATTCATCGTCCAGGAGACTCGCAAGCTGCAGAATGCTGGTGTCATTTGGGAGGTGCGGTACCCAAAATGGCTGGCGAACCCGGTTATTGTCCCCAAGAAGGGCGGGAAGGAGCGCATGTGCGTCGATTTCACCAACCTCAACAAGGCTTGCCTTCAAGACCCCTTCTCGCTCCCATGCATCAATCAGATCATCGACTCTACCGCCGAGTGCAATCTGCTGTGTTTTTTGGAAGCCTTCTCGGGCTATCACCAAATCAAGATGGCTGTGCAAGATGCGGAGAAGATGGCTTTCCTGACCCCATGCGGGGTGTAATGCTACACCTGCATGTGGTTTGGGCTGCGTAATGCTGGAGCAACCTTTCAGCGGCTAATGCACATCGCTCTAGGCTAGTAGCTTGGGAGGAATGTCGAGGCTTACATCAACGACATAGTGGTGAAGTCTTGGGAGGCAAGGACCCTCATCGAGGACCTAGAAAAAACATTTGCCAGTCTGTGCAAGGTGAATCGGCGGCTTAACCCAGAGAAATGTGTGTTTGGCATCCCCTCCGACAAGCTGCTAGGTTTCCTGGTGTCGCACAGGGGGATTGAGGCCAACCCGGAGAAAGTCAAGGCCATAGAAAGGATGAGCCTGCCATAAACCCTCAAGGACATGCAGAAGCTGACCGCCTGTGTGACCTCGCTGGGGCGCTTCATTTCCAAGTTGGGGGAGGGCGCCCTCCCGTTCTTCAAGCTGATGAAAAAGAAGGGACCATTCGAGTGGACTCCGGAGGCTAACACGACTTTCCAAGACCTCAGGAGATACCTCACCAGCCTGCCGATGATGGTAGCACCACGTCCCCTTGAGCCTTTGGTGCTCTACTTGGCTGCCACACCCCACTCCGCCAGCGCGGCGTTAGTGGCGGTAAGGGAAGAGTGCCCGACTAAGGGCCCATGGCGGGATGCCTCGTCACCAAACGGGGCGCTACGGTCCCTGGATGGCGCTCCTGAGGCCCCGGCTGCCCCACTAGTCAGCATCGCTCCTGAGACCCCGGCCGACCTCCCAGGTAGCGGGGCTCCTAAGGACGGTGTTCATGAGGACACGGCTGGCACGGCAAATGGCAAGACCCCTGTGGGCCACCAAACTCAAGAGGTACAAGATGTCACCAATGCATTCTCCCTCATCGAGCACCCGGTCTACTTCGTCAGCACAGTGCTACGTGAGGCACGAGCGCGCTATCCCATGCCGCAAAAGCTCTTGCTCGTGCTCCTCGTCGCCTCTCGGAAGCTGCGCCACTACTTCCAACCGTCTCAGCTTACTAGCTGGAAAGGGTGCTCCGGAGCCCCAATACCGCGGGAAGGGTCGCAGAGTGGAACATTGAGCTGCAGGCATTCCAGCTGGTGTTCAACACCACCAGGGTCATTAAGGGTGCGTCCCTCATAGATTTTGTGGCAAAATGGACCGACATCCCTGCCCATGAAGTATGCGAGGACCATTCTCTCTTGCCTGGAGACGAGGCGCCAGACGGATGGACCACGTACTTTGATTACGCGTTTGCGAGCCAGGGCGCGGGGGCTGGAGCAGTGCTCATTTCACCCACTAAGGACAAGCTCTACTACGATCTACAACTCTGCTTTCAGCAAGGCGAAAAGGTCTCCAACAACATTGCGGAATACGAAGGCCTAATTGCCAGCCTCAAGGCTGCGGCGGCATTAGGGGTGAAGCGTCTCACAATCAGGGGCTACTCCCAGCTCCTTGTCAACTTATCCAACAAAGAGTACACACTGAAGGACGAGCACATGGAAGCATACCAAGAGGAGGTACGCAAAATGGAAAAACAATTCTTGGGCTTGGAATTGCATCATGTTCCATGACGCACAAACAAGGAGGTACATGACATCGCCAAGAGGGCGTCTCGACGGCTTCCTCAGGAGCCAGGCGCCTTCGAGGAACGACTTTTCAAGCCGTAAGCAGCCCCCCTCGCTGTGGAATCAACACCACCTCAGGAAGACCTCCCTCGAGCCCCTATGACAGGCGCCCCAGCTTGCGGCCCAACCTCGGGGACCCGTCTGGTCCTCGCGCTCGAGCCTCAGGAGGGGCGCTGGACCGAGGAGTTCAAGGTGTACTTGCTTCAGGGGACCTTGCCAGAGAAGGAGGAAGATGCAAAGTGCGTGGCTCGCCAGGCCACCACATACTGCATCCAGGACAGTGAGTTGTACTGTAAGCGGCCGAACGATGTTTCTTTATGATGCATCTCCAGGGAGCAGGGGCGCGAGCTGTTGACCGACATACATGGCAGGGACTGCGGGCATCACTCCTCATCGCGCACCCTCGTGGGCAAGGCATTCCGCAGTGGGTTCTACTGGCTCACGGCGCTCAGTGATGCCACCGAGCTGGTGAGATCCCGTGAAGCCTGCCAACTCCATGCCAAGCAGTTCTATCAGCCCGCTCAGGGCATCCAGACCATCTCGCTCGCATGGCCGTTCATGGTCTGGGGGCTGGACATCTTGGGGCCATTCCCTCGAGCACCTAGGGGCTAACGCTACCTCTACGTCGCCATCGACAAGTTCACCAAGTGGGCGGAGGTAGAATCCATCCGCACCATCCCGCCCGGCTCGGCCGTCAAGTTCATCAAGGGCCTCGTGAGCCGGTTCGGGGTTCATAATCGCATCATCACCAACAATGGATCGCAGTTCACCAGCAACCTTTTCAAAACATATTTTGCTAACCTTGGAACGCAGGTATGCTACGCTTAGGTGGCACACCTTAGGAGCAATGGACAGGCCGAGCGCGCCAATGCAGAGGTTCTGAGAGGCCTCAAGGCAAGGACCTTCAAGAAGAAGCTCGAGGCCTGCGGCAGGGGTTGGCTCGACGAGCTCTAGTCCATGTTGTGGTCCTTCCGCACCACCGCAACCAAGCTAACAGGCGAGACCCCATTCTTCCTCGTCTATGGAGCCGAAGCGGTTCTCCCTCAAGAGGTCAAGCATCGCTCCACGCGGGTTTTGGCGTTTGATAAGGCATGCCAAGACGCCACGCGGGGGATGGATCTTGTGCTGGGGGAGGAATGCAGCTGTCAAGCTTCGCTCCGAGCGGCAAGGTACCAGCAGGTGCTGCGGTGGTACCACTGTTGCTGCGTCCACCCTAGGACGCTCGAGGTGGGTGATCTCGTCCTAAGGCGGGTGCTCTCCAGGGAAGGGTTGCACAAGCTCTCACCCATGTGGGAGGGCCCGTTTAGGATCGCTCGTGTCTCCAGGCCTGGCGCCGCATGCCTGGAGACACAGGACGGGATCCTGAAAGCACAAGTGCTCCCTGGGTGATTTTGGTAATTTATGTCAACATATCTTTTGTTGGACTAATACTTTTACCTAGTATGTTTTAGATAAGTTCAACAATGGAGTGGCATGGACTAGAGGATGTGGAACCCCTTCAAGATGCTAAGGACAAAGGATTGGCTCAAGCTCCAAGCACAAGACTCTACATTTTCTATTTTAGTGATCCAAGATCACATTGAGTATATAGGAAAAGCCAATACTATCAAGAGGGGATGAGATGTTGCTTAATGGCTTGCTTGCTCAAAGTGCTTAGTGATATGCTCTAAAGCCCTCAACTACTTTCTCATATCCACATATGACCCAAACCAAAAGTCCACCTCGGCCCTATCGATTCTTTCTATCCGGCGCCACCGAGTTCAGATGTCATAGCCACTGCCACAAACCCTAATCAAGTCGGTCTCACCGACAGGGATCTCGGTCTCACCGAGATGAGATTGTAATCTCTCTGTATGTATCCATTACCAAAATTGGTCACACCGAGTTTGTGTAATCGGTCCTACCGAGAATACAATGCAAACTCTCAGTTCCTCTTCATAACATTTCGGTCCAACCGAGATGAGCGAATCGGTCCCACCGAGTTTGCCTAACCAACTCTCTGGTTAGCTTATACCAAAATCGGTCCCACCGAGTTTGTGTAATCGGTCTCACCGAGATTACGTTATGCCCTAACCCTAACCATCTCGGTCCCACCGAGTTGACATCTCGGTCCCACCGAAAATCCTAACGGTCACATTATTTGCTAAATCGGTTCGACCGAATTTCATGATTCGGTCCCACCGAGATTGGTAAGTTGTGTGTAACGGTTAGATTTTGTGTGGAGGCTATATATACCTCTCCACCCACTCTTCATTTGTGAAGAGATCCATCAGAACGTGCCTACACTTCCAGCATTCATTTTTTGAGAGAGAACCACCTACTCATGTGTTGAGACCAAGATATTCCATTCCTACCACATGAATCTTGATCTTTAGCCTTCCCCAAGTTGCTTTCCACTCAAATATTCTTTCCACCAAATACAAATCCTGTGAGAGAGAGTTGAGTGTTGGGGAGACTATCATTTGAAGCACAAGAGCAAGGAGTTCATCATCAACACACCATTTGTTACTTCTTGGAGAGTGGTGTCTCCTAGATTGGCTAGGTGTCACTTGGGAGCCTCCTACAAGATTGTGGAGTTGAACCAAGGAGTTTGTAAGGGCAAGGAGATCGCCTACTTCATGAAGATCTACCCTAGTGAGGCAAGTCCTTCGTGGGAGATGGCCATGGTGGGATAGACAAGGTTGCTTCTTCATGGACCCTTCGTGGGTGGAGCCCTCCGGGGACTCGCGCAGCCATTACCCTTCGTGGGTTGAAGTCTCCATCAACGTGGATGTACGATAGCACCACCTATCGGAACCACGACAAAAACATCCGTGTCTCCAATTGCGTTTGCACACTCCAATCCCATCCCTTTACATTCTTGCAAGTTGCATGCTTTACTTTCCGCTGCTCATATACTCTTTGCATGCTTGCTTGTTATGTATTGTGATTATTAAACTTCTGCCAAAACTCCTCGTTAACTTAAAGAAATTAAAAACTACAACTTTTCTCACTTAGTGTCTAATCACCCCCCTCTAGACACCTCTTCTCGATCCTTTCAATTTGTATCAGAGCTTTGGTATCCATTGGTGGTTTAAACACCATTGGAGGAACATGGATGAGTCTACTTTGGGGAGTCTTAGACATAGAGTGCCTATACTTGATGGGGAGTACTTTCATGAGTGAAAAAATGAGATGCTTGTGATTTTCATTGAATATCATTTGAACAAGTACATTGCTAGCCCTTGTGCACCTCATGTTGATCCTATGCATCCCACCCTTGATGAGTCAATTGACATGATTCACAATCTTAGAACTATTAATCTTATCACTAGAGGCTTGCCTAGAAACTTGATTGGAAGTTTGCCTACTCTTGAGTGTGCCTACACTATATGGAAATTTCTTGAGGAACATTTTCCAAACTATTCCTTGAAAAATCTAGATGAAATTCTCCATAAGTCTATTGCCTTGAGTAAGATGAATTCCAATGATCCTATGTTTGGTGATTGTCTATTTGAGCTTACAAACCTTATGCGTGCCAAAGGAGATGTTGGAATTATTAGTGATATTATTTCTAAAGCTATTAAAATTCATAAAGAAGATCATTGTCAAACTCACTCTAACGAATCACCCTCTCTAGGATTTGATCCACCACATGACGATGTTGAACATGGATACTATGGTGAGGATGATGATAGTGACTTTGATCTTGATGATGCAATGAGACACTTTGGTCTTATGGTAAATCTTCGGGGATATATGGCAGGAGGAAAGGAATGGGTTCTTGACAGTGGATGTACCGATCACATGATCGGAGATAAAGATATGTTTCGTGAGCTTGCTGAAAATGACGGCCCTCGAAAGTATGTCACTTTTGGTGATAACTCAAAGGGTAAGGTGGTTGGCCTCGGTAAGGTGGCCATCTCACATGATAGCTCCATACAAAATGTCATGCTCATTAAATCTCTTGGGTACAATTTACTTTCAGTATCTAGACTTGCTGATTTCGGTTTCAATGTCCTATTTACTGAAGTAGATTGCCAAGTGTTTCATAGACATAATCATAAAATGGTCTTTACCGGTATACGTAGAGGTGATCTTTACATTGTTGATTTCACTAAAAAGGCTCAACCTAGAACTTGCTTTATTGCTAAATCCTCTAAAGGCTGGTTGTGGCATAGACGATTAGGTCATGTTGGCATGCGAAACCTTGATAAGCTTATTAATGGAAATCATATCCTTGGCGTTAACGATGTCATATTTGATAAGGATAGACTTTGCAGCGCTTGTCAAGTAGGTAAACAGGTTGGAGGAAGGCATCCCGTGAAGAACATCATGACCACAAGGAGGCCACTCGAGCTACTTCACATGGATCTTTTTGGTCCCAACGCCTACAAAAGTCCCAGTGGAAATTCTTTTGGTCTAGTTATAGTTGATGATTTTTCAATATTTTCGTGGGTGTTATTTCTTGATGATAAATCGCAGGTCCAAAAGATCTTCAAAAACTTCACTAGGAAGGCGCAAAATCAATTTGAAGTGAAGATCAAGAAGGTTCGCAGTGACAACGGAACGGAGTTCAAGAATGCAAATGTGGACACCTTTCTTGACAAAGAAGGGATTTCACAGAGTTCTCGGCTACGTACACACCTCAACAAAATGGAGTTGTTGAGAGGAAGAACCGGACGCTCATCGAAATGGCGAGAATGATGCTTGATGAGTACAAGACGCCGAAGCACTTTTTGGCAGAAGCGGTTGAGACAGCTTGTCACGCAACAAATCGCTTGTATCTTCACAAGCTACTCGGCAAGACGGCATACGATATC